>NC_045778.1:77769447-78084447 GCF_008692025.1 Phocoena sinus
ACAGAAGCTGTATTTTCATTCTGAAATGAAAGGAGGCCCGGCTGAAAAAGCAGCACTGGCCACTGAAGGAAGGCAGTGGTGCCCGCCTGGGAAGGGATGGACACGACGAGCCTGCCTGCACAGATGTGGCCGTACGCTCACGAGAGAGGCCAACCTCTCAGCGCCAAGCTAGTCCCCACTCCCTCAAGCCCAGCCGTGACAGATGCTCACATAACAAGACTAGAAAAGATAATGCTCAAACCGTGGCTCTGAGCACCCGAGGAACCCCTGGACACAGAAGCTAGAGCGCTGCGTTCTACCTACCACATCCATCTGTCCTTGAGTGGACAGGTGGTCACAAGGACCAGCCCTGCTCCCTGGGCCTCACTGTCACGCTCTGATCCTTGGGACTCTGCAGTGAGGACCAAACGCAGGCAGCCCTCAGGCTTGGAGACTGTCCTGATGATGGTGTATTAACTCCAAGTTCATCTCATTCAAACCCATACCCAAGATTGGTGCTAGCACGAGGCAGGGCTCTGAGACTCGGAGGATAAAGCACAAGCGACGGGGTGTCGCCTACAGCGAACAGAGGCCTCGCCTACAGCGAACAGCAAGGATGATTACACAGGTGGCACAGAGCAGAGTGATCACAATTTTTGGATGGTCTCACACTGTTGGCAGTTTAATCAAAAGAGTAAGTGCCTCCCCCCATTTCTCGTTCTTTAAAACTAACACCCACGGCCCTGATCTCAGGATCAACATGATCTGAGTGACTCTGAATCCCGGCCTGTGCCAGCATTTCCTACGGCGGCTGCAGGGATGGGCCCCTGGGAGAGGCTCCAGAGAAGTGCCAGGAGGGGGACCACCAGTGTCTGGTGACGCTGGACTGCCCGATGCCCTGCCTCTCGCCATCTGTCTGCTCCTGTACCGCTAGCACGTGTGCAGAGGGAAAGAGCATTTCTGATTTTAAATGGAAAGAAATAGATGTTTAAAAACAACAAAAAAGGGAGGCTTGATTTCATCTTTCACTGTATAGAATTTTTAAAATGAGGAAATTAACCCACTTCCTGGGCATTTCTGACACTGGCACCCTGCAGGTGCCCGGGACGGGCCAGGAGCCGTGGAGGCTCCGATGAGCACCTGGGTGATTCTGCAGCATCTTCCAGCACCTTCTGGGGCTCTTACCTGCGCCATCTTGGCCAGGTCCAGGGAGGGCCTCTGCTCCTGCGCCTCCTCGGGGCGACGCCGCTTAACGCCGACCTTCTTGTCGTTAAGGACACACGGCTGGGAGCGGCTGCGGGAGAGCCCACTGGAGCGTCTGGCCAGCTCCGGCGTCGAGGCAGGGGTGCTGCTGGCTGAAGGCGGACAGTACTCCGCAAAGGAGAACTGCTCGTGCGAGCAGGAGAGGGACCGCTGCATGTCCAGTCGGGCCCCGCCCACGGGGCTCGGGTCGGGGCCCCAGATGTCGCCTGCCTGTCTGCAGGTGGCCGAGCCCGGCGCCCCCTGGCAGGGCTGACCGCCAAATCGGTGGTGAAGTCCCGCCTGGTCGTAGGGCGAGGAGAGCACGTTGGCGCGGGACGGGAGGCTGAAGCTGGAGCTCCTCTGCATGGTGCTGAAGCCGTTGGAGTAGCGCTGGACGCTGCCCCCGCTGTAACAGCGCCTCTTTTCAACAGGAGTCCAGACTTTGGACCCCAAGGGCCTCCACGATGTTCGGCAGCTGGACATCTCGTCGGAGAAGGACAGCGACCGGCACTGGCGCTTGCTGGGGGGCGCTGAGGGGTTCCCGTTGTGGTCACTGAGGCTGAGGTCTTTGATCAGGTTGGTGACCGCGCAGGCAGTCGCGGCCTCCCGGTGCCACAGAGCGCTGTCCTGACACTTGTCGGGCAGGCACTCCCAGATGCTGGCGCTCGGCTGGTCGATCTGAAGAGGGCACTTCCTGTCCAGGTCTCGCCATCTGTCATTTTCTGGTTCGTAAATGACAAAGAGAAACAGGATTTGAGAAGGCCTTCGCGCCAGCCCTCTATCTCCTCACCAAGAACCCGTCTTGAACAGGATGTTAGAGCCAGAAAGGCCCTTAAAAGCCATCCAGTCCAACCTCGCTTTACAGATGAGAAACTGAGGCTCAGAGAGGGGACATGAGTCCCACAGTGCTGAGTCAGAAGCAGGGCAAGGTCTAGGATCCAGGCAGCCCCCAGGACTCCTGAGACGGTTTCCTTTCCAACATACCATACTGCCTCCCAGGGAAGTCCAAAGCACTACTGTTCACCCCAAAGGCTTCTCATTTTCTAGAAGGGAAACTGACTTGCCTCACCCCTGCCCTGGCCGGCAGCAGAGTGGGGGCAACGTGTCTGTTACGTCCCATCTTAGGGCTCTGCTGCTCTGGGGCTGGGACTCGACGCCCTGGCGGGAAGACCACAACCGAAGATGAGTCTATCAGAACTTCAGAGGGGCTGGAGGTGCTGCCAGGTTAGTGCATCTGAATTCCACCTTCAAAATACTTGCCGACAATAGAAACTGGGTATTTCACGGATTTACATCCCCTCCACCAAAATGTTCCACAACCAACATTAGCTGCCAATCACTGAGGACTTTCCTTGTGTTCACTCGCTCTCTGGCTGAAATCGAGGACAAAGTGGCTAAAATCTATAGAAGTCAGTCTCGGGCTGCAGAGACGTAAGGGTACAGTTTCAACTTACACATTCGGGTCTCTCCACGAATGCATGGATAAACAAGCTAACCCTGCTAGGAAATGCGGACTTTTGCACTTGAACCCTTACTTTAGAGAAATATTCAAGAACTATTTGTTATTTTTCTACTACGGAAACAGGCACTGTGCGGAGAATTTTAGGAGAACAAACTTGACACAGTTCTTGTATTCAAGTTCACGATACAAAAGCAAAGTTAAGAAATACGCTGTCAAACATGCTACCACGTTTCTATGTTTTTCTAATCTACACATATTTACAAACTGTGCAAATGTGAATATGGAGAAAAGTACGACCGAGTCAGTCAGTAGAAGGAGAGAAGTAAAACCTGAAACGACTTTCAGTAGCTATTTCACACACACAGATTCTCAGCACTGCAATCAGTTACTGCGCATCCACGTGGGTGGTGTAACCCGGCACAGTGCCCTGCACGGCTACCACGGCTGCCCAGATGGGGAGACCCAGCTTGGCGGGGGCTGAGTAAGTGGCCCCGAGCCACACACCTAACAAGTAACGAGATGCAAGCCCAGGCTGACCCAACCCAAAGCCCTTTGCTCTTTTCGCTACACTGCAGCACTGAGGGAACCACAAGGCAGTCTGACCTTGGCCCTGCCCTCAAGTTTACTAGTCGTTCAGGATGAGCCATCACTCAGAAAATTGTGACGTCCTTGCTCCAGGCAGCAAGGACTGTAGGACCATCTTCTCTACCAGTGGCCACTTCTCAAAGGGCCCCGAGAGACACACCTGAGGGACTCACTCCATGCTGAGTGCCACAAGCAGCAACTACTGGACAGGTTCAAAGGGAAAGACCAGTGAGGCCCAAAGGGAGCTTCACGAGCCAAAGGAAAAGCCAAATCAGGGCTAAATGTGACGCTCCTTCCTCCAGGGCACCCTGTGCACCCATAAGACGCAGAGCCTGAGGCGCTGGGACCCTGGACAGGGGACATGGCAGGAATCGTCCAGAGGCTGTTCCCACAGGAGGGCTTAGAAGCTGGAGAGACAGGAGAGAGATCTGCCAAGTTAGGCCAGCTGGGAACAAAGCAGGACTGACGTTAAACGTCCAGTTCATCCCATCCCTGAAATCTGCCCGGGCCCTGATACGTGGCAAGTCTCGATAAGTGTTCCTGTAACTTAATCATTACTAAAAACTGACAAATCATTACCAAAAATTACTTTTTGCAAATAGCATTTATGTTGTTCAAAATAGGTCCTCACTACCTACCACTCCTCAAATATTCACCATTCTTTTTTTTTTGGCCACACCGTGCAGTACGTGGGATCTTAGTTCCCCAACCAGGGATCAAACCCACGCCCCCTGCAGCGGAACCACAGAATCTTACGCACTGGACCACCAGGGAAGTCCCTCACCATTCTTTTAAAAGAGTTTCAATTTGACATTTGTCAGCAGTTGAAAGTTCAGTAAACTAATACTGGAGTCAAATTTTTAAAAATACAAACTAACCTTGACTGAATCACGACCATCTCTGATTTAGAAGAAGAAAAGTTATCCTCAGAAACAAGTGAAGATTTATGTATGACGATGTTCTTCAAAATGATATGAGTGATGATGGCAAAATGGTAAACACACCTAAAACGTCCTACAGTAGGGGGCTGGTTAAATAAAGTACCGAGGAATACCATGGAGCATGAAAAAATCAGTTTCAAAGAATACTAATGATGTGGAAAAATGTTAATGATGCAATACTAAACATAAAGAAAGGATACAAAACTGTAGAGACAGCGTGATTCCTATTTAGTAAAATACCTATGTTATATATATATATATATATATATGGGAAGATAAAAAGGAAATAAACGAAAACGTTCACAGTTGATTGGCAGAGAGCTAGCTGATTTTTCTCATTTTTGTCTCCCTGGAGCTTCTACGTTTTCTATAAGGACAAATACACGGAGGACCAGGGCCTATGACCCCACCCTCCTCTGGGTTTGCTCCTTTGGTCTTTTAGGAAGTTCCCATCAAACGACGCTCGCCACCGACTCCCCTTTTGGGACAAGGCATTGAGGTGCCACATGGGCCACAAATGTGGTCGATGAGGAAGGAACCAAGGACCCAACCGAGGGCAGTGAGGGCCCCAAGATGGCGCCATAGTGGTCCCAACTTAAGGAGCCTAGAGCCCACTGGAGACGGTCTCTGTCCCAGGCCGTGGGAAACCTGGGAAATTTAAAAGAGATTGGTCCTATCCTCAGAAGATACCACTTTCTGTTCCATTTTTCTTTCACTGCCCTGGAGTTTTCCCCATCTCTAGGGAGATCATGAGACAAAGGGCAAGTGGGAGCCAGTTAAGCATGAACGTCCTGTCTCTCCAGTGGCTACCTTGTGATCTTGGTGCTTCCTGACTCGGGCCTCCCTACTCCAGTCCCATTTCCTTTCTGCCCCCAGAGAACTTTCTGAGGCCCACACACGTCGTGGGCCCCGTCTACTTGTGGTCTCCCCAGTAGGCCCTGTGCTTCCAGGCACGCCGGACTTCCTGTGACAGCAGAAGTCAGACAAGAGTCAGGGAGAGCCAAGATCATCCTTGAAAACCCCTGAAACAGCCCATAAAGCCCACTCCTCCTGCTTTTGTGTACAAAGCCCTGAAGAGCACATAAAACTGAAGTTTAATCAGTCGACTGCAGGAACGGGCACAGGCGACATCTCTGTGCAGAGGGCTGTGCATTCTACTTGCTTTGCGGTTTAACTATCAAATCCCCAGTGGGAACTGGGGTTGGATGGCTAACTCTCGCGTGCTCCTACCTGCCTACGGGAACTACCTGTCTCTGTTTTGAAGAGTAAGCCTCTATTGACCTTAATACATAGATGTCTTTGTTGTAGGGAGGAGTAAAAAGAGTCAGCTCTCAACTCAATCCACCGGTTAAATGCGGGTACAGCACGACCGACCGCCATGGACCTGCAGCTTCCCCTCCCACGTGAGTTCTTCCATGTTTTCACACCTTTGCAGAGACCTGCACCAGTCTCTTACTTCCCATTGCAGAGCCAACTCAAACATCACCTCCTCTGCAGATACGCCCTCTCATACAAGCCCTTGGGCACCTGCAGCTCTCTGCCTAGACTTTCAATCACGTGGCTCATGTTAACTGAACTTTAATGATCTGTTTACGGGTCTACGTCATCTATGGAGCTAGAAGTTCTGGAGCACAGTCCCAGCATGACTCTCCCGTGCCCAGTACACAGCGTGGCACACAGCAGACCTCAGCCGGTGGTGGGTGGAAGAAGGAGGGTATGACAAAGTGCAGATAAAAACTACAGAGCAGACCATGGTGTTCACTTGGTCTCGCTTATCCTCTGTCCCTGGCACACGTTCCTTGGCCAGGCAGGTCCAACCTGGGCTATGCCTTGAACTCCCCACCCCACCGCGGCCAGGGATGGTTGTGTATGAACTAGCCAGGGCCCTGGCTGGCACCGCAACAGCTAAGATACTTTGAAAACACGAAGCCCTGCCCGATACCGAGCACTGCTGCTGTGTGTCAACACCAGCCAGGTGGCCACTTGTCCTGTCTGCGGAGCAGATAATATTTTAATTGTTTCTATCTTTATCGCTTCAAGAAGTACAATATAAGAAAAGTAAAAACAATCGAGGCTATGTTTAGCCCTTGTGTTTTCCCCCTTCGCTCGGGGAACAGAAGGCGATTTGTTGGGTCAGGTCACCAGACAAAAGAAACAGGAATAGAAGCTAATTTTTCATGGCAAACCGCCCTGAGCGTTAGGCCCAACGTCATGGTGTACAAAAGGCCTCGGTTCGGCTCCAAGGAGAGGATACCGGACACCCCCGCCCTCCATTCAATACCACTTCTGCACAAACAACTATAACTCTTCCAGAGGTGACAATGGCCGTGGACGTGGGGATTCCACTGAGCAGGGCTCACTTGGTGTGGTGGGAAGGGTGTGGACTTGGGTTCGAGCCTCAGCTCTGCAAGTGACTTAAATAATCTCTCAGAGCCTCAGTTTCTTCATCTATAAAACGAGGGGACTGGTGATAACCACCCTGCAGAGCTATTCTGAGAGCTGAACAGTTGCCTCGCACAGGGCCTGCGAGGACGGAACAGGCTCTCGAGACGGCAGCCGTGACTGTGACCACACCGCAGAAGGCTCAGGCAGTGGAGCCTCGGCCCTTCTGCAACCGGGGACCCATCTCTGTGGGGTCTGGTTGGAACGGGAACCTGGACGCTCTGCACGAGGAGGTCTCAAAGTGTGGTTGCAGGACCACCTGCAGGGGCATCCTCTGGGCTGTTAAAATGCAGATTCCCAGGCCCAGATTCTGATACACAGAAGCTCTAGGGGTAGAAGCCTGCATTTTAATAAACTCCCCAGGTTATTTTAACACGAAGTTGTTGAGAACCGCTGCTCCGGACTGCAGGCTACACAGGGGCCTGGGTTCTCAAACACCTCTGTGGCAGCCCAGTCAGACCATCCAGACACACCAGGAAGCTTCTGCAGGGCTGACCATCCCAGTCTCCAAAAATCTGCATTTAGAACGTCACTGAACACTGGTGTTCTGGTGTTTGTTTTGTTTGGGGCCAACAACAGAAGGTAGAATTACGGAGAAGGGTGACTCTGCCCTTCAAGTTCCTCAAGGTCCCTTTTCAACAGGAGGGGGTGGGGATCCCGAGCTGCACGGCATGTTCTGGATGGAGGGCCAGTGGGAAAGGCCTGAGAGGCCCACCATTCACGTGAAGGGGATAGCGTGAGCCCCCCTCCCGCCGAGACACACCGTGGCCTAGAGCTTCTCAGGGAGGTTCCCGGCACCACGCCTCCAGCAGATGGGGCACAGCCCCGGGACACAGGCACCGGCCACTCAGGCTCTCGGCGAAACCCCTGCCTTCAACCCTCAGGGGCAGCTCCAGTTCCTTCACTTCCCTGCTGAGCTTGCCCTCACAAGGCTGAGGTCGCACCCAGGAGCGGCGTAAGCGCACACGGCGCTCCTCCTACGGATGTGGGGCAAACTACGCAAAACACATGAGCCACGTAAGCATCTAGCTCTCTCGCAGATGGCCTGACTAGGTGGCCTCCACGGTGTCTGTCCAAGCTGAGGCGCCACGACCGAGCCGGACACTCCCCGAGGCACAGAGGCCGACGGGCACACACGCGGGGACAGGAGCTCAGATCCCCCAGCCGCATTACAGGCTTTGGTCCCGAAACCACCCTGTGACTAAGGAGAGCAGAAGGCTGCTGCGTGCACAGATCCAGGGCTCAAAGAAAGAAAACACCCGGAGGAACACAAATAGCATCTGACCTCAGATGTTCTTGTTTCCATTTCTGCCCTTAAACTTGAAGGGAGATTCCCAGGGGCCCAGGTTCTGAGTGGACTACAAGCCTTCTTGCGTCCAAAAGACAGAAGAGATTTACCGCCTTGGATATCTTCATCCTGTGTTTGGAGGCTACCTTACGGTGACATGGTTAAACACTGAAGCAGATCCGAGGGACGCAAGGCTCTTGCCGCCGCCCAGGCTGGGGCAGCAGGCCTCAGTCAGATCGAGGTCGGCTGACTCATTCCTGGATTTCACACCTGTCTATTGTGCTGACATCAGTCTCCTGCCCTGCCCTGCCCTGTGGGTTGGGCTGTGCTAACTTGGTCTCGGGGCTGCAAGGACTCTATGCTTGATTTGGGGGTAGAAGTTCACCAACCCTTTCAAGGGGAAACTCAAGAGAATTGAGGTGTCTCTCTGAAACCGGCTTTATTAAACCGGTCTCATGAAAAGAACACAGGTGGAAAGACATAAAGGGCAATGACATGAGCTATCCGTCAATGGCGGCATCTACTTTTAAATGAACTTTTAGAGGCCCCGGCCCACGGGTGCGCCTCTTTCCCTGTATCACCAGAATGAAGACTCAATTCAGAGCTGTGTCAGAAAGAAAAGGTTCCTGGGCTCTGCCCACCTAAGCTTTAGCCTCTGGTTGTGGCCCCTCACCTGCAATAAATCATAAAATGTCAGTGGCATTTTGGGCTCAGGGACAACAACAACACAGGATGCCAAGCTCCTCAGCCAAGGCCTGAGGACAAGGGACAAGGATGGCTGGAGATAACTAACGCTCCACTGGTCCCACCACGTGGCAGGCTGGCTCAAGGGGCACTGGGAGATGCCCGAGAGGCTGGTGGGTTCGGAGTGGTTACCGGGGGCCCTGCCGTCACCAGCCAGGTTGGGGTGGCGCATGGCAGCTGCCACTGCTTCTGGGAAGTCTTTGCTCTCGCAAAAAGAGGCCCAGTGGGATCCCCAGACAGTACAGAGGTGTAAATAAAACCCCCCAGACTGGCCACTGGGAGCCACTGGGCCTCAGCCTCCCCATCTGTAGGAGGAAGTGCGGACGAGGGCCCTGTGACGGCCCCTTTCAGCTCTGAATGGACCTCCTGCTCCACCCCCGACCTCTAGAAATATGCTGGGAAAAGCTAATGGCAACAAAAACTCTGAAGAGACAGAAAGGCTGGTTTCATCCCTCTCCGTCAGATTCCCACCCCGGCTGTGGGTATGCACAGAGCATGGGATGTGCAGCAAAGCTGGGCGCCGCTATACAGACAGAAAACTGACAGCTGGCAGAAATTTTCAGGAAACTGTCGATAAATTCACATTCACTGTTAATTAACTGACTCCCCACTGGGACCCTTGCTGAAGCTGGGAAAAAGCGTGAGCGCATATCCCAAGCACAATGCTCATCCCGCGGGGTGCCACAGCACTGCCCGTGTGACGGCGGGGACACTGAACTTCAAGGCGGCATCACGTCTCACCTATGGACACAGAGCCAGCAAACAGCGGCCGTGCTCTTGCAGTTGGGCCAGGCTGCCTCCTAACGACCATTTCTGCACGTGGAAGGCAACCTGGCGATGCACCACACTGTGGGTGCCCAAGGCCAGTCCGGCAGCTGCCAGCCCCTGTCCTCTGGGGCTCCTCTCCAGCCCATGTCAGACCAGCACGGGTGAGAAGGCAGCCTGGGAGGCTCCCTTTTCACTGTAAACAGCCACCATGTGCCAACTACACTTCGCACCTACTTCCATTCTGTACGTTATTCCAGAAACACTGTCTGAAACCAAAAAACGATGCAAGGAAAAACTGAAAGCACTCTGTATGGACAAACCTTACACTATTTTAGAGATGGAAAGGTCACACCCATGACCACAATAAATAAAAATAGTCATTAAAAGTAAGTTTTAAAAAATCACGCATAGGGGCTTCCCCGGTGGCGCAGTGGTTAAGAATCCACCTGCCAATGCAGGGGACACGGGTTCAAGCCCTGGTCCGGGAAGATCCCACATGCCGCGGAGCAACTAAGCCCGTGCGCCTCAACTACTGAGCCTGCGCTCTAGAGCCCGCACGCAGCAATGAAGACCTAACGCGGCCAAAAAAAAAAATCATGCGTATGCACTTTTGTATATGGATATACTAGCCTATTTTGGTTAATAATCAGTTTCTTATAGGAGACCCTGGTCCAGTGATGATATGCAGCATGGCCATCTCTGAGAGACGGAAAAAGCCACAGAGACCAGAAATTCTGGCTTTGTTATCACTGTTGTTCATTTTGTTTCAGTCATGTGTGTGTTTGTTCTCGGAAACCTGAAATGCTCAGCCTCTGAATGCTGGCTTTTTCCTGCATGGTGCAATCACATCCCACTTTCAGTGACAAACAGTGGTGGAGTGAAAAGACCAAAAGCGACCAAATCTCGAAGGGATATCTTTTCAACCTGCACAGCTCAACACAGCCAAATGATTTACCCTGTAGAAATTAGTACAGAGGGTGCCCCAGGGAGAAACCCTTTTATGCACAGAGCAGACTTTAACAGCCACGTAATTAAACAAAGAAAATAAGGGCTTATAATTAAAATGCTGCAAACGTGAACCGGAGTGGCACAAGCGGGGCTGCTATGATATTTTTACAATTCCTTTTTATACATCATGTATGATCCTTCTGCTCAAGTTTCCTCTATGTTCTTTGCCTGTGAAGTAATTTACATTAATAAATAATTTATTACCGTAACTCCTAAAGTAATTACGGGTTTCCGCCCAATTTTCTTTTTTTTTTTTTTAGCATCTGAATTGTTTTGTTTTCTGTCCACTGACTTGTATTTACACAACTTTTCCCAGTGGCCTTTCGGATAATTGGTGTCTCATGCACTTTCTCACGTTATTTGATTTCCGGTCTTCTCCTGGCCTGAGCGAGGAGGAAAATGGAGTGCGTAGTGTCCAGTGTCCCTGCAACACGGAACTCGTTCAAGGGGTGCAATTAGCCAAGGCGAGGGTGGTGAGTGGAGGCCCCTCTCACCCCACCCCCAGCCACTTGCCCTGTTTCACCAAAAGAGATTCAACTAGTACACGGGTGACCCTGGGTTAGCGTGAAGAAGCATCTCCCACGGCAAACGCTGGAGGAGCCGGAGGGAGGGAGCCGCGCCCTGAGGCTGCCCGGGCAGCCCCCGCCTTCCCCAGCACTGAAAGGTTCTCTCGGGAGCAGCCAGGGCCCTGTCCACACCCACTAGAAATCACGGCCAGGAATGGGGGCTGGCTCGCCACTCAGGCCAGCTAACCAGTGGGCGGGCCACACCCAAGAAACTGCCACCTGACCAAGGTTTCCTGTGTCAAGAACGCAATAACCGGGCAGACATGGCTCTTCCTCAGAGAAGCTCGTTGCAGAGGAAATTCCAGTTCAGCACAGGTGTGCTGAGGACGGTCTGGGAGGTGAGAAAAGAAACCAAGAGGCACAGCACCGTCTCTGCTAGAAGGGGCCCTGAGGTAACCAGGCTAGGCAGGCAGCCTGATGATGGGCACCCAGCCCCGGCCTGCCGGTGGCCTGGCTCCACTCTGCCCTGCTTCTCTCATCCACACGTCACACTGCCTCTGTCCCCCCACAGCCCCACTTTGGAAAAGAACAAAACCACTTCTTTGTATGAAGTCCCCAAACTTGGGGCAAGGGGTGGGGGCGGGGCAGACAAAGTTGGGGAGGGGCCTGTAATCCAGCTCACAGTAACGGAGCATGAAGTACTTCAAAACAAAACATTGTTGTGAGGGCCGATTATATTAGTAAAGCATTTTATCTCAGTGGGTGCAGAGGAGGCTGAGCTACTTGCAAGGGTGGTTTTTTAAGAGGAAGCAAACAGGCACTCCCTACCCGAATACACTTGCCTGGTTTTTCTTAAGAACATTTATGAAACTCTAACTCATCCTGGTGTCCAGCTAGGACCCTTGCATGGGGGCTTAGGAGGGAAATGCCCCGAGTCACAGGGCCAAGCTGTCCCCAGCTCCTACGGGAGAATTCCACTGATCAGGGCCAGAATGTGAGTCCTTTTTCTTCAGGAGACAGGCAGGGGGGTTTGGTGATTATAATACTATGATTTTTTTTTTTTTTTTTTTTGGCTGCATTGGGTCTTCATTGCTGTTCACAGGCTTTCTCTAGTTACAGCAAGCAGGGGCTACTCTTCTCTGTGGTACGCGGGCTTCTCAACGCAGTGGCTTCTCTTTGTGGTACGCGGGCTTCTCATCGCAGTGGCTTCTCTTGTTGCAGAGCATGGGCTCTAGGCGCGTGGACTCAGTAGCTGTGGCTCATGGGCACAGTAGTTGCCGCACGTGGGCCCTTGAGTGCACAGGCTTTGGCAGTTGTGGTGCGTGGACTCAGCAGTTGTGGCTCGCAGGCTCTAGAGCGCAGTAGTTGTGGGGCACGGGCTCAGCTGCTCCGCGGCATGTGGGATCTTCCCCGACCAGGGCTCGAACCCATGTCCCCTGCATTGGCCGGCGGATTCTTAACCGCTGCGCCACCAGGGAAGTCCCAGTGCTATGATGTGTTATCTTTGCTGAGCATTGACCATCCCAGGAAGGGCCCAAAACCCTCTGGAGAAGTCTGGTTCAACCCACTGGGTGTCCTCTTCCCTGCTACGGAAAAGCAGGCACAGCTAGGATGAAGTCTCACTGCTACTCAGGTCACAGGGCGAGGCCACACCTCGAGTCCCAGGTTCACTGGGCTGAAGCAGCCACCGGAGTCTCCACGAGTACACAGCCAGGAAGGCCTTGGACCGCTGACTTTCCCGCCTCAGCAAGTGCAGAAAAGGGATGGAGGTGGGAGGGGCTGAGCCGGCACCTCCTGGGTGCCACTGTCTCTTTAAATCCCACAAACACCTGCCACATACCCGATGAGGAAAGTGAGGCTCAGGAAGACGCACTACCCGCCTACAGTGCCGAAGGCCCACTTCAGGCGCGAATCGTGGAAGTCGGCCTAATCCATGGGAATCCACTGCTCCCTGGCCTTCCTCCTCCGCCGGATAGAAACCCCCTTGAGGGCAGGGGCTGATTCGCTCTATCCCCGCCCCAAGCGCCTGACACAGAGTAGGTATTCAATAAATACCTACCAGAACAAGCCACTGAAACGAACTGTGGTGAACTCTTCTAAAAAGCCCTGGTAGTGCGTGCTGTCAGGTGGGTCGGGGTCTCCCGAACCAAGAAGGGGCTGAGAACAGAAAGACGAGCATGTGGGAGAGAGAGAAACTGAGGAGAGGGTGGGGGTAACTGCGCAGACCCCACAGAGTGGCTGCCCCACTGCCCCTCTACTGCCTGGCAGTGCCCTAGTGCCAGCCAGCAGAGCAGGAGGGGGAGAGACCCCACGGAAGGGAAGAGCCCGAGGGCGAGGGGAGCACTGCGAAGCCCTTCCTGAAGAGCCACCCGACAACAAGAGCCCGGAGGAGCAGTGGCACAGGCCATCCTGGAAACCCCGGCCAGAGACGCCCCCCCCCCCCCGCCCCCCCCCCACCGCCCGCCAGCGAAAAGCAGGCCTCTGGGCTCTGCGGGCTCAGACCAGCTCTGCTGCGAATCTGGGAAAAGGCCTCTCCCCACACGCCTCTGCCTTGGTCCCTGGGCCTGAGCATCTTCCCCCGCAAGGGCGACTCTCACTCACACACCCTCCCCAAGGAGACCAAGGCGGTCCCTTGGGCATGGAGGCCCCCTGCAGGAGCAGGATTCTCACTTTAGGCCTCAGCCTCTCCACCTACTGTGTATGGAGCTCACGCCGTGCCAACCTCCTTACAAACGTCTCCGAATGCTCGAGGCGCACCCACGAGGCAAGTGCTGTCCTAACAGCCATTTTACAGATGAGGAAACTGAGGCTTAGAAAAGGTAAATAGTTCAGAGTGACTATGTGAGTGCCAACACCACCATCACGAACCCACAGGAGCTCCAACTTATTCTGACGCACTTGGAGCAAAGGCCAAGGAAGCCCGACGCACGACACGGCCTTGAAATAAAGTCCAGCATCTCCACAGTCCAGGTCACTAGTCTGGCCCAATTCAGAGCTGACGTCCTGGCTGGGCTGAGGGGCTGGCGTACCCAGGAGCCCCTCTCTCCTTCCTGGACACGACAGAGGAAGGCAGCCCAGCCACAGCTCAACTGTGAGTCTGACCAGGAAGCAGGCAATGAGGCAGGCTTCTGGGCCACGTGGATGGGTCGCTGAGGGTTTGTCGAAAGCCGTTAACCACCACCACCGAGGTGTTCAGTCAAGCCCCATGTGGGGACAGGCCTCAGAAGCGTGTCACGCGGGTAAACCAAGGCCAGGTGAGCTCCCTGTTTCCACTTCCTCTGGGCGGCAGCACCAAGAGGGCGGCTCAGGGCTCTCCCACAGAGCTGTGGCTCGTGAGTGAGAAGAAAACAATCCTCACCCGCTCCGGGTCCAACTCTACCCACCTCATGAGGCCTCCGTTTCCCCAGATGTGAGTGGGCGCCCCTGCCCGCCCCCCGAAGCAGCTGCAGAGTCCAGGAGGTCCTGCACGTGAGGCGCGTGGCACAGCACCATGCTCACTGTGACACCCCCAGCACCGCCCCCATCACCCACCTATGGGAACTGAGTCTAAAGAAGAAACCGCCGTGCCCAGAGGCAAAGGGCCGAGACAAAAGGCAACGGAGACTTTACACAGTCCCGCGGAGACAAACTTGAAACCCCAAAGAGAGGACCCATCGTGGAAGCCTGGTTTACAGAAACTCATCTGGCGAGGTGTCTCCGCAGGGGGCAGGAGCCCAGGGGAGAGCGCGCAAGGAGAGACTGCCCAATCAACCGGAGCAAAGAGAAATCAATACAGTCGATACAGTCCTCTTTTTGGCCCCCTTATACAAACGGTAATTAACACTCGCGTGGGAACGGGGTACCGAGGCAACCTTTCTGGAAAGCATGTCAGAAATATGAAGCAAGAGCCTTAAAAATGAAAATGTTCCCGCTCTCCAGCCACTCTGCTCCATACCTGGGAACGATCCTAAGGAACAATCCAAACGGCAGAGCGAGATTCAGACGCTGAGCCACTGTTAAACAGAAAACAGAACGGTCCTTCTACCCAACTACCAAGAAACAGTTACATCGTTAGATACATTTTGAATCATCCACACAGTGCAGTACCATAGCCTCATTAAAATGCATGGAATGGGCAATTGTAGCGCTGCGGGGAAACGGTGGTAATTATTACTAAGCGAGAAAAGCGGAAAAAACATTTTGTAAATAATTTTGTACAATCGTATGTTCGTCATGGACTTGGCTATGTAAAAAATGCAATGGACATAAACTACACCAAAATATTAACAGTAGTTGTAACTGTGTATCGGGGCTGTGAGAGATTTTTATTTTATACGTTACACTATGGTGCATTTTCTGAATTAAAATAAAATGAACATGATTACTTTAATAATCAGACAGAAACTCTGAGTATCACTGTTGGAGATTAGATTCGTAAACCACACACCAGCGCCCGGCCCCTCAGTCAGCCGCAGCAGCCCCTGCACCACTCGAGCACAGCTGAGACCGGAACAGTTCAAACACACAGAAGAGAGTCCCCACGGCTGCTCCTTGTGCCTGTGTCCCGCAAGTGCTTTTAGCGTCTCACCTGGAGCACTCAGGCCCTGGTGGAAGGGCTAGAGAAGGACTGACCGTTCACAGCCACCTTGGTTACTCACCCATAATTCCACAAGAGAAAAGTGTCGGTCCTTGACTCATCTTCTTTGGCGTGTGCTGAAAACAACCAGAAAAGCTATCACTCTTCAAGTCATAAGAAGCACGTTTGCACATGACCCTGCACTGATCCCTCGCTAAAGGCACAATCAAAGGGGCAACGTCAGACTAGGGAAAGGAGAAAAAAAGTATTAAAAGAGACATTTGCCCGTAATTAGGTCTGGGCTCTCTGTCCGGAGCCTTCGGTGAGTTATGGAGTCCATCAAGTTAATGGGCTTTAAAAACACACAAGAGAGACCCGTGACTTCTGACACTAGGGGATTTTTCCATGTGAGTGATAGGGAGGAGGGTGCAGGAGGAGCTGTGATGTGAACGGTTCACCCAGCTGAGCTGGAGACGGGCCTCCCCACAACCCAGGCTAGGAGGACAGGGGACCTCTTCCTGTCCATGGTGACAGGAAGAACCTTGAGTGAAGGGCCACCTCCAGAGCCCTCCCTTCGAGACACAAGGAGGACAGCTCTTCCGTCTCTGTGAAGAAGCAACGGGTAAAGCTCAGGAGTGTGGCCCTGGCTCTGCAGGCTGCTGGGCAGCCAGGAGGCCCCCCGAGGCATCCTGACGAACTGAAACAGAAACTCAAAGGTTATGTTTGGCCTCAACACACAGCTACGGCTTTGGACTCCTCGGCACCGCATTTCCACAGTGGTGTCCCTGTCTACCGTGAACACTGCACATCTGCTCTCTCACCCCACACCTAGCCTCAGCCGAACACTATGATCACTGGGTGAAAAGCCAGTGAGGCCTAGAAGAACCCCAAGCCCAGGCACTTGCCCCACGGCTACACAGTAACCCGAGCGTGGACCCTTCCAGGGGTTCCTTGTGCTGGCCGAGGCCCAGGTCAAGAGGCCTGTTCTGACCTCTGATGAGGAGGACACCATCTATGCCCGTCGGGGCCCCGGGAAGAAGGGTCTCACTCATTCCTGCCTTCCTTCCTTCCTCCACTCATTCAGCAAATATGTACCGGTAATTCGTTACGTGCAGGCTGTGCTGGGGTTGAGCGTGCGATGGTGAAAGAAGCTCTCAGCTCCAGGGGGGTCAGCGGTCACAGAGGGCTCTAGCCTCTGAGAGGAGCCCCAAGTGACAGGGACGCGCAAGGCTACCAGTCCAAGAAGTGGGCAGAGAGCCAGGCCCTGGCTCTTTCAGGCCTGGAAGGAGGACGGGGTGCTGACCAGGAACACCCGGCCCACCCAGATAAGAGGGTAGCCAGTGTCTGGCAGCAGCTGCCCCAGCGAGTCAGGGACCTTTGCCCTCGGTCAGCAATGTGCTCATCCATCAGGTTATCAAGGGTCCGTCCTGACCAGTCTGGAACACGGAGGTGAAGGACGCCCACCTCAGCCCTAAGGAAGCTCACACGTCACAGATGCCACAGTCACACAAACCCCTGAGCTACAGAGAGTGGGACTGGAGGGAGATGGGCCAGGCCGTGGGTGCTGGGGTGCTGGAGGTCAGGGCTGGCTTCCGGGGGGGCAAACAGAGCTGCTTCTAAAGGACCAGAAGGAACTTAACGGGCCGGGGGGGAAGGCGGGCGGGGCCGCCCTCCTCCAGTCCCCCATCCTGGGTTTAAAACAATCCTTATGTGTTCAGAATAGGTCCCCCTCCTGGAGTCCACCCGGGGAAATATCTGGAAAATGTTACAGACGGCTGCCCCTGCCTCCCTCCCAGCTCACACCAAAGTCACTGACGGGAGAGCAGGTGACAGACACTCAGAGCCCTGCCTCCGGGCAGCGCCACCTGCGGAAGCCAGACAGGCCCCACGGCCCAGAGAAGGTTCGGAGAGAGAGAAGCTGGGCCTGGCTGGTGCCACAGGCTCGGCTGTTCGAGGGAAGCGGCCCCGACGCTGCAGGAGCCCCAGCACAAAGCAGACACCCCCCGGGAAGCAAAGACCCCGCCCCTCCCCACCCCACCACCGCGCCTGGTGGCGAGGGCAGCCACCCAGGCTGGGAGCCCACAGACGCCCAAACCAGGACCGGGCCAGGGCAAGCAGGAGGGCGCGAGGCACAGGGGCCGCGTGTCGCTGCACTGGGGCCACCGAGGAAGGCCTGGGTTTACAGACACGGCGGGAAGCGAACTGACTGCTGATGGTCAGGGGGGCACTGCTCACCGGCCCCTCCTCCCCCGCAAGCCGCCGTGCTCCAGACAGAGGGGCAGCTGGGAGCCCTCCCAGGAATGGGGGCCGGCGAGTGGGCGCCAGAGATGCTGGGAGGGTCTGTGCCCAGGGACGGGAGCCACCGGGCCAGCGCGCAGGACTCCCCCGCCCTCACTCACTCACTCATTCATTCACTTAGCGAGGACCTGTCCGTGTTTGCCGCAGACGCGCTCGCCAGGCTGGAGAACACACGCTCGGAACGACTGCTTCTCATGCCCCACGCCGCCCGGCTCGAGCCTCCGCCGAGGGACCAAACGAACCCCCGACCTGGTCCCCACCCTGCGCCCCGGCCCGTCCTCCATCCTCCATCCTCCACACAGACCCACGGGGACCAGGCCACGTGGCTGCTCTGCTCACAACCCTCCAACCGCTCCCCACGGCAACCGGGATGAAACCCGGCTGCGCCCCCCCTCTCCGCAGCCCACCAGAGCCAAACCTCCGTCCATCCCGGCCTCACTCACGCAGCTTGGGACCGGCCCAGCTCGCTGCCGCCTCAGGGTTTTCGCTCTGTGGCTGGTTCCCGTCACGTGGCCTCCCTGGCGGCCTCCCCGCCCCATCCCGGCCGAAAGCTGGGGCTTTCTGGGGCTTCATTCACCAACTCCTCTCCCATACTTCTCTCAATCGCTCCAGGGAATTCTCTTCTGGTGTAAATCAGTGGGAGACAGTCTCAGCTGCTTACAACTGAGGAACGCTGGCCAATTCCATGCCTGACTTCACGAGGCTAACGGTGAAGTAGGCCGTGGCTCGGCTACTTGAAGGAATACCATGCAACTGCTCAAAGTGATGTCTGCGCAGAGGCTTCTAGTGCCAGGAGGAAATGTAATTTACAAGTTAAACCTGCTTAACTAAAAAGATGTAAGAAAACCTGCCAAACTATGTACAGTGCAGTGTAGTTCCCCCCCCACCCCGCCTGAAATGCAGCTTTTTCCTCTTTCTTTTCCTTCATCCGCTTCATGACGCTCAATTCACACTGGTCTGTGTGTGTAGACAAATTCCATCAAAATAATTATGGAGAAATGCTGACTGATAGGACAGCAGCAATTTTAGGGTCAAACATAAGGCCTGAAATAGTCATGAGCTAACTACTTCCCCCTGGGGCTTTCTGCCTCCTGTTGGGGTAAAGAGGAAAAAAAAAAAAAAAAAGATGGGATCAGGCCCCCGTCTTGCTTTCTGAGTCCCGTCCATGAGCCGGGCTGGCCGTGGGCAGGCCAGAACATCACGTAGTCAACAGCTTCCCAGGGTGTTAGGCCCCAGGCACACTCTGACTGCTGGCCAGTTTCCCTGGGCCCAACAGCGAGGTTCCCACTGGGCACCAAGTTGTCCAGGGCTGCTCTATCCCCACTGGTTTGTGCCATTCTGCAGCCAGCCTCCCCGACCCTTTGAGCCCTCTGCACTCCCAGTGGGAAGGATGAGCCAATCACTACGTGGACGATGTGGTGAAGCCAACAGGCCTCGGGAGAAACTCTCACCATCTGAGGTTTCACGAGACACTCAGCATTCGCACACCAGTACACGCCGAGGCCCTGGCTGGGGTCTGCAGGGCAACAGAGCAATACGCTCGGCTCCCCGGGGTACTTCTCCTACTCCAGAGCCTCTGTTCCTGAGCCTCCCCCAGGGCAGAGCTTGGTGTCTGGGAGACTCCTTGGATCACCAGAGAACGTTTTGGAATCAGATCTTCCATAGGAAAGGCAAAAGCTGGAAATCAAATTGAGGCTCCAGGGGCCATCTGTCTGACTAAGTAACGCAAGAAACCCTGACTTAAATAAAGACACAGTTCAGGTCATTATTTAATGAGGAACTAGCTCAGACAGAAAACAGCCGAGCTCATCTCTGGCCACAATCATGCTTCTTCATAACTTTCTTCCATAGACTACTGACTAAAGCAGTCACGTCACTTTTCCTTCTCCTTATGCGGCGCCACAGGGAAGCACAGGGCCACGCAGAACAGGCCCACGCTCACGCACTTGAGGGGAACAGGTGGGGCACCCCAGCCTCTGGAAGGGAATAGGGTGAGACCTTGGCAGTAGGACGCCGGAGGCAGAGCCAGGCCCGAGGAGGAAGAGAAGCTGAGGAGGGAGAGGCGCCCTTAGGTGGAGACCCTCGAAGGCGCCGATGGAGACAGGACAGGCAGCCCGGCTCCCCAGGCTGCAGGGTTAGCCACGGCAGGGTGGGCCCTGGTGCCCCTGCTCGCCCGGGATGCGGGGGTGGGGGGAGGGGCCGGGAACTGCCTCGGGCTCTGTGCGCTTCTGGATTCCGGCCAGGGACCCTGGCCGGGGCCGTCGGGCCCAGTGCCGACTCCGGGTGCGCGGGAAGATGAAGACCCTGGGTGCCCAGGCAGCTGGGTGCCAGGCCGGACGTAGTCACTGAACTCTTCTGCCGGGCAAGTCACTTAGCCTCGGCGTCCTAATCTGACAAGCGTGGAAGGAAGGACCTGCTCCCAAAACGGGTGTCTGCTGTGGCCGGAAATACCTTGAGGCTGAGCAAAGTGAGGCAGCCTGGAGACTCGCTCCGGCCTCCGCCCCCCGCCCTCCCGGGAGCGGTGCACCCCAGCGCCCGCTGGTCTCCAGACTTGAGAGAGGCTGGGAGGCTCGCCGGGGAGAGGAGGCTGGGCCTGGCCGGGAAGGAGGGAGAACAGGCCCTTGGCCGGAGCGTGGGCGGGCGGGACAGAGCTGGGGGAACACAGCCCCGAGGTCAGATGTCCGGGCGGCCTTCCAGCGGCAGCAGCTAATGTTAGCACACTCAGAGGAAGAGCTGCTCACAGGGGAAAGGAAGGCGGCGGCTCGGAGTGGGGGAAAGGGGAACCGAGTCACTGCACTCCCCACCCCACCCCCGTCCCCCCGGGGGAAGGCATACTGAGTGCTTGTCAGTCCCCTTTCTGTCTGCCCACCTCTCTCTCGGGAGTAGGGGCAGTCACGATGTCACCAGCATTTAGCTTTTAGGGAAAGGAGAACAAGAGAACCATGACGGGGACCTTCAGCAGGCAGGGAGGGGCGGCCAGGGCCCAGGGGGGCCCAAGCCTCTCCTCTCCCAGTGTTTCCAAGCCCCCAGGGGACCTTCACCTGCAGTTTTAGGCTCTGTCCTCACTGCGGGGCCTCTCACTTCCCTAATTCCAAAGCGGCCTGTGGTGATTCATGATTTCTTTTTTAATCTGAACCCCCGTCTTAGTCTGATTAGAAAACAAAAGAGAAAAGCTTTTCCATCTTTCCTGTTATTATCTTGATGGTATTTACATGAGGATGATGTTACCCGGTTAGGAAGCTTAGGCAAAACCCCCATCTTCCTCTCAAACTTGCTGGCTGTTCAGAGCAAATTCTAATCAGTTTATCTTACATTCTGTGGATGTCATCACTAGGCTGGTCTTATTTAGGGTCTTTTTTTGGTTGTTTACAGCCGTGCCTCTCCCCAAGGCCTAGCGGATTCCAGGACCACAGCCTCAGGAGCCGGGTAGGGGCGGGCGTGAGGGCCTTGGTGGGTGAACAGGGCCTGGACTTGAAGCCTGCGTCCTGGCACCCTGCTCGCCAGCTGTGTGACCTGGGCCCTCCGTCGCCTGGGCTCTCTGTTTCCTGCCTGTATAGCAGGTAGACATGGACGAGTCCCCACCCCTCAGCAGGTTGGGGGAGGCTCCAGGAGAGGCAGGGGTGACGGCAATTCCGCAGGCCCCACACAGACTACGCTCCCATCCTCCTGCTTGCCTTCATTGTGCTTCCACCTGCACCGTGAGAGCAGAACCAGGCCAGACCTGTAACGTGCTGACAACCTGTGATGCACCCACCAACTGACACAGGAGAAGGCCGCTCTCCGAAGGTGGCTGCTGCCCATAGCTGGGCTGCCCATCCGGGAGTCCAGGGGAGGCAAGAAGAGAAGGAACACAGAAGGCGATGACTTTCCAAGAAGGGGAGGGGTGTGGGAAGAAAGGCCAGACCCCGACCTGTGAAGCCACCGAGCCCCCTTCAATGGCCATTTGCTTCCCTTGGCTTCCTCTCCTTTTTTTTTTTTCTGAGAAGATGAGTTTTCCTTCCCTGGCTGGGGCTGGGAGGCCGCACTCCTCCTGGCGAGGGCTCAGGCCCTGTCTCTTTGAAGACTGGCTCAGCTGACCACGGGCCCACGGGCCCTGGACCCAGCTCCACGGCCAAGCCCAGGCAGGCCCACCCCCAGATGGAACCAAGTTCAGCGGCGGCAACTGAGGCAAACAGCACAGCTGGAGCCAGAGGGGGCCTCCCTTGGGCCCTCCAGGAGGCCCTCACCCTGAGAGCCGTTGCTTTTTGGTCAGAGCTACTCTACACGAGTGCTTTAATTTCAGCGGGAAAACACCCACCAACCACAGAAAACAGAGCAACTCATCCCTGCACCCCCTCAGCCGTGAACTTGAGCAGCAGAGAAGGGACTGAACGATGACGAGCTGAGAAGCTGGGCTACAGGGACCCGCATTCGCTCGCTCCAAAATATCCCCTGAACACCTGCCACGCACTAGGTCCCAGGGTCAGGCACTGGGTATTCGGCAAGGAGCGAGAGTGACAAAGGTCCTTTGCCTTGTGAAGCTCACACTCTGGGGCAGGAGTCATTCAGTGAACGAGATCAAGATGTTAGAAAAGTGGTTAAGCGCCTTGGAAAGAAAAGGACAGGGAAAAGGGGACAGGCAGTACATGGAGGTAAGGAGGTAGGGGAGGTAGTGGAATTAGATTTTAGGCCAAGTGGCCAAAGAAAAGGAGGGAGGGAGAGAGTCCTGCTAACGGGGAGCGTTCCAGGCCAGGGGAGAAGTGCACAAGCCCTGAGGCATGTAGAGCAGGGAGGCCGGCGTGGCTTGAACAGAGTCAGTGGCGGAGAGCAGCGGAGAGAGAGCACAGCGGTCACGGGGGCCAGAGTACACCGGACCTCATACATCCCAGCAGGAGTCTGGCGTTTGCTCAGCCTGAGACGGGAAGCCTGTGGAAGGCTCTGAGCAGAGGTGGGACGGTCTGACTTGCATTCCCTCTGGCTGCTGGGTAATGCAAATGGGCTACAGGAGCCAGAGCGGGGGCCAGTTCCCAAAAGAATCCAGATGAGAGAGTACACAGGAAGGACCAGAGCAGCAGCAGTGGGGATGATGAGAGGGAATCTACTGACAGATATATATTCAACACAAATTGGAAAGGAAGGAGTGATGGGCAAAGACCCTACTTGTCTTACGGAATTCCTTCAGCCCAAGGTGCTCCGTGAAGGCCTGAGGAGTGGACACAGGTCTTGGTGGCTTTCACAAGCTCTTATGAGGACCTAAGACCCACCTGCCTGCTCTCGACCTGGGTGGTAGGGTAAGACTGGGGGAGAAAGCCCACTAGGTGCTAGCGTGGGGTCTCACGAGGGGCTGTGAAGGGCGCCAGGAGGGGCGCTGGGTGACATGACCCCGGACAGTGCCCCCATCCCTGACCATAGAAGCAGCAGAATCCCTGGGACGTACCCACGTGCAAAACCCCCCACAAGAGTGTTTGTGCCCGAGCGGGACTGCTTTCAGCTCCCCCTGCAGGGGAGCAGCCCACCCACTTCCGAGGAATTAGGGCTATAGAAGGAGGGTGAGGAGACCGTTTTGTTCGTGGCCTAAGAAGGCCAGCTGTCTGCCTCTCTGGCCAGGCTCACCGGGCCACTTGGTCCGATGACCAGCCCTGCGGGGGGCGGCCGCCACCAGGCCCACCACCTTGGCCGCCAGGCCACGCCTTCTTTCTCCACTGCCCCCCACTCTGGACATTGCTGAGGCGGCAGCTCTCACTCGCACTGACCACCCCGCCTTTTGGAAACTACCTCCCTGACCGGGCGGAGACCAGAAGGAATGTGGGGCTCAGCCCGGCAGGGGCGGCAGAAGCACGCTCGGTATTATTTACCAGGGTGCTGGTCTGCCCTCCCCGCTCGCCAGAGGACTCAAATCTGGGTTGGCTACTTCCTTCTTGTGAGGGCGAAGCCGGGCTCTGGGTGACTCTGCTCCACTGCCCCTCCTGCCACGGCTCCCAGAGCTCTGCTCGCGGGCCCTCTGGGCACATCTGCTAAGGCCTCTTCCTCAGTCCACAGCCCCACCTGGATATCGGGCCTCAAAAGGGTCACCAGAGAAGCCAGGCCACCAGGTCCTTACCAGCTCAGGGGTGAAGGTCCTGCACGCTACGGGGTCAGCTCCCTGCTTGTCGAGGCTTTGACTTAGGATCGTCACCATCGTAAGGACCTCAGGCACTGGGCGCCAGCCCAGGGTGGGCACGAGCCATCTTCGGGTGGGCAGACTTGGGCAGAGGCGACCTCCTGGGCACCCCCCGGATGACGATGTCAGCAGAAACAGCTCCCCATCGGCTGCTCACCCTCAGGGTGGGGCTCTTCCAGGAAATGGCCAAGTGTGGTCAACTCCCTGGAAAGATAAAAGAAACGCAGAGGGATTCAGGACTGGGGCAGACCAGGGCCCCGAGAGAGCCGCGCCCTCCCCTGCACGCTGGGACCCTGCTGGGGAATAGAACCGCCTCTCCGCTGCAGGAGAGGTAACCTGGCGGGGGCCAGGAAGGCCGGAATGGCCTTCCCGGAGTCCTCACCCACCCCCAGGCCAGCCTTAGGGTGTCCCTGAAGCCAACACCTGGTGGGCACAACAGTGACCCAGCTCAGCCTTGTGGCACCTTTAAGACAGATCTCGGGGTCTGGGCTGCTCACAGACTGCTGTCCCCGAAGTGCGCTCAAGCCGTGTGACCTCCTACACTGAGCTAGCCCTACAGACAGCCCAAGGTCGGCTGAGGTCAGACATGGGCCGACCCTGCAGCCGCAGCCGGCAAGGTGGCTCCTGTTCTCCACCCAGGTCTGAAGGAAACCACTGGAAGAACTAGGAGGGTCCATTTAAAGGCACATACTTCCCATCCTTGGAAGCACCACGATTCTGAAATGACACATTTGCAACACGGGGCGCCTCCGTCCCCTTCCTCAGAATGAGCCAAACCAAGTCCCGGCCTGCACTCACCCCTCTGAGCTCCCAGCAGTGATGGGACCCTCTCTCATCATCGTTCTACACAGCCCGGAGCATCTCCCCGACCCACCCTCATCTCTCACCAAGCAAAAGCCCAAAGAGTGCAGCCAGCCTTCAGTCCAGGTTGGGAAAATCGCTCCTTACAAATTAATTTCTCTGATCCTATTTCCATCCCACCCCTCCGTGGTTACACCTTCAGAGGAAGTCACAGAGGTCCAAGGAACCTGAAGATCATCAGGTTCCATCAAAAAGTAAAAAGTAACGATAACAACAGTAAAAAAATAAAAAGCAGCTCCTAATCTGTAATTAAAATCAAACTGGTCAGTGCAGGAAAATGTTTTAGAATCTGCTGCTCTGTGTAAAAATTAATCGCACCCTGGTATTTACTTGCCGTCCAGATTGTAAATCATATTTTCCTGTTTACTTCGATTAGACTTTACAGTGGGTGTTATTGAAATTGCTCAATTACGGGCCAGCTGGCGAGCACAGGAAAATTACCTTCTACTGTTCTTCGAAAACAAGGTTCATCCAAAGTGCAAAAGCAGGGAAGCGAAGGAGGGAAATCAATACATTTTCAAAGGACTGACTGTTCAGGAGGGAGGGCCGGTGGAGTCTCCAGGCTCCCAGGTCACACTGGGAGACCTGATGCAGAGTTCCAAAGCCACATCAATCTAGAAGTGAAACGTTCTGACCAAGTATGATCTGCCCCAGCAAAGAATTTCAGATCACTCCTCCGAGTCTGGCCAGAAAGCCGAGCCAGGAATGCCAGCCAGCCCCCTGGACGCTTGGCTTGGGAGCAGGGCGGGCCATGTGAGCAGGGGAGTGCCCGGAGTGGTGCCGTGGACTCTCCCTTCAAGAGACGGAGATGAGGCCTGATGGAGGCCGTCTTCTCTCTAGGCGCAACCTCGATTCAGTTCTGGAGCCGCCAGCCATCACCCCAGGCCCAGGGGTGACCCACCCTCCCCATTCCCTTCTTCCCTAACAAGGCAGGAGGGTTCGCTGGTTACAAGCTCAGGTCCTGAGCCAAGCACACCTGAGCTGGAATCCCAGCTGTTGAAACGTATCGTCTGAGTGACCTTTGCCAAGTTACTTACTCTCTGAGCCCTGGTTTGCCTTTCCATACAATAGGGACAACAGTGCCTGCCTCAGAAGATGACTCTGTATCATAAGAAAAGAGAGCTTGGCTTGCTCGGTGAGAAGCCCTAGCTCATGTGAAGAACTCAATAAACAAGTAGCTACTGCCTCTAGTTTCATGGGGGAGCCTGTGAGTCCCGATCTTTTCTCAGCAATGGACACCCAAGCACCTGTCCTCTCAAATTTTTTTAAAAGGGAAATTCCATCAAAACCTTTCAAAGCTAAATTCCATCAAGAGGAGACTAGCTGGGCTTCCTGGGTGGCAGAGTGGTTACAAATCCGCCCGCCAATGCAGGGGACAAGGGTTTGAGCCCTGGTCCAGGAAGATCCCACATGCCACGGAGCAACTAAGCCCGTGTGCTACAACTGAGCCTGCACTCTGGAGCCCACGAGCCACAACTACTGAAGCTTGCGCGCCTAGAGTCTGTGCTCTGCAACAAGAAGCCACCGCAATGAGAAGCCCGCACACCACAACGAAGAGTAGTCCCCGCTCGCAACAACTAGAGAAAGCCCGCGTGCAGCAACGAAGACCCAACGTAGCCAAAAATAAAAATAAATAAATAATTTTTTTTAAAAAGGGGGGGGGCTGGCTGTATTATGGCCCATGCCTCTGGTGGAACCGTAGGCGGCCAGTAAGAACGATGCTGTAGAAGTCTTATCGCCACGGAAACACGTTAGCCCATCCCATGCAGCCGCTGTGTACCCAGCACGAAGCTGGATGGAGGAAGCGGTGCAGGTGTCCCAGCTCTCGCGGCTCTGCTCCCGCTGGAGCCCCTACAAAAGGCCAGGTCACACAGAGGCAGCATGACTGGTGAATACCAGAGCACCATATGCTCCTGGAAACTGGGCAGTCAGTAAACACGGCAGGCACTGGAAGGAGGAGGAAGGTCCTGCACGAGCCCTGTCTTCAGGAGTTGTGGCAAGACAGTACTGTGAACACAGGTACCACAGCTATGGAAGGCAGATGGAGGAGGGGGTCCCTGGGGCTGAGTCATAAACAGACCCCTTTGCACTGGGACCAATGACATGCAGCACTGCCTGGAAGAGCCCAGGAATGGGGACAACCCAGACGGCCATCAGCAGATGACTGGTAACAGAAATCACAGTGTAGCTATGTAAACAAATACCACGTCACCTCCACTGCAGTGTTAATGAGGCAGTTTTAATGGTACAGATACGAAGCACTCTCTAAGATAACACTGTAAATGAAAACAGCAAGAAGAGGAGTACAGCATGGTCCCATAACCACGCGGCCCTGGAGTGGGAGAAGGCACTTTGAGTGTATAGCCTTACACACGGACACGTGCTATTTGAGGATTTCATCCAGTGCATATAACGCCTTTCTGATTAAAAAGAAAACAGGCAAGATTTCAACATGAAGGGAAGAGGCACCTGGGAAGGGGGAAGCGTGAGCGTATGGCAGCCTGGCCTGTACAGGCGGGGGCAGGCGGGGGGCAGTGAGCACACTACTGGCAGGCACACAGGGCACGTGGAGAGGGGGCAGCAGCAGGACAAGGGGCTGGAAAGACAGAGTCGCCCCAGACCAAAGGCTCCAAATGCCAGACTTTATCATGCGGCCATAGGATGCTCCCAAAGGAGCTGGAGTTGGCTGGGTTGATCTGCTGAAAGAGAATGATTTTTTTTTTTAACCCTTTGCAGCACCTAGGTCGGTGCCTTGACTACAGCAAGAGCTCCACACGTTTCTGGAATCCGGCTAAATTGTAGCAACATTTGAAATGATCCGGGCACATTCTCAGACCCTGTGAGGCAAATCCAGACCATCAGAGCCTGGCACCATCTGGAATTCCCTGGGATTCCTTTGATCCATGGCATGGGCCGGGCCAAGCTCACTGGGGAATGCCAGTGCCCGTCCAGAGACTCGGAGCCCAGTCTGAGGACGGGGCCAGTTACTTCTCAGGGAGAAGCCAGGAACTCGGCCTTTGAGGGATGACTGGGTGCACAGCTCTGCCCAAGGTAAGAAGGAGGTGCCCCAGGGCCCACAGGGGGCAAGGGAAAGGCCTCCTGAGATCACCTCTGGGGCACAGATCCTGCTCTGGCCTGGTGGGTCTTCTCTTAACCCATGTTAAGAACAGCTTCTATCTACTGAGCACCTACTGTGTACCGGGTGCTTTATATATCAATACACAACAGATGTAAGTAGTAACAGTGTACAGACAGATGAATCAACTCACCTAGGGTATCAGGGGTGAGCTCCCGGGCTGTGCTTCCCACTGGTGTCCACCTGCAGCAAAGCCCCCACCCCTACCTGCCTCTCCATACCAGGTGCATCCTTCAAAGCCCCATCGAGCAACTACCACGCAACCCAGCAAGTGCACTCCTTGGCATTTATCCCGGAGAAATGCAAGCTTGTGTTCACACAAAACCCTGCACATGACTGTTCATAACAGCCAAAACCAGAAAACCACCCAGATGTCCTTCAACGGGTGACTAGCTAAACAAATTGTGGAACAGCATCCCATGGAACCCTCCTCAGCACTAAAAAGGGACGAACTATTGATATCTACCTGGACGAATCTCCAGGGAATCGTGCTGAGTGGAAAACCCCAGTCCCCGAAGGTTAATTACTGCATGACTCCATCTACATAACATTCTTGACATGACGAAACTACAGAAATGAAGACTAGATTAGTAGTTGCTGGGCATTTGAATGGGCGCTTGGGATGGGGGTGAGGGAGCTGGGGGTGGTTATGAAAAGACACCGGCAGGGATCCTTGGGATGGAGATGCTCTGTATCTCGACTGTATCGCATGGGTGTCAATTTCCTGCTTGTGACTTGGACTATAGTTTTGCAACATGTCACTGCTGGGGAAAACTGAGTAAACGGTACACAGGACTTCTATGATTTCTTACAACTACCTGTGGATTTACAATGATCTCAAAAGTTAAACATTACTTTTCTTCCAGTTTTTTTGAGATACAATGGACATATAGCCTTGTGTAAGTTGCAGGTGTGCAGCATCATGAAACGATGATCTCAATAAGTTTAGTGAACATCCATCATCTCATAGAGATACAAAGTGAAACAGAAAAATATTTTTTTCTTACATCAAAATTTTAAATTTAAAAAGCCCACTCCGTCTATGCATTTGCCAAAACTCACGGAAGTAAACACCAAAGAGTGAACTGTACTGCATATACGTATAAAATTCTTTTTAAAGAAGGCCACGTGGCAGCCACTGCCTGTAGGGGATCCGATGCAGCGTGAGGCCAGGAGGCGTGCTAAGGGACTGGGCAGCCTCCCCCTCACCTCCCAAGCCCCTTAACTTCAGTTTCCTCATCTTTAAAATGAAAGTGAGAACACCTTTGCTCTGGGGGCTGCTGGAAGAGTCAGGTAAGAAAATGTGTATAAAAGGATGCAGCACAGAGAAGGCCCCAGACACCGGTGCCCACTCCCCAGGGTACACACGGATGGTCAGCGGGCACCAAGCGACACTGCCCGCGGTTAGCAAGAGGCCTCAACCCAGCCCCGTGGCACCCTGGCCCCAGAGCCCCCTCCGCCCCCTCCCAGCTGCACTGCCAGCCCCCGCCTCCCTGAGGACCAACTATGGGCTGGGCTCTTCTCATTTCATCTCTCGAATTCCTGTGAACAGGCATTGCTATTAACAGTATTCCCATTTTCCAGATGAGAAGACCAAGGCTCCAGGAAAATGAATCAAGCATTTGCCCAAGATCCTACAGCTAGCGGGGGTGAGGGTAAGATCTGAATCCAGGTCTGTCTCCTCAGGACACCGCAGGGACAGGGGGCAACTTTACTTTCTCACACGGGTCCTTCCTAACATGAAACTTTCTTGCTTTTGTTCTGCAGTCTTCAGTGTGCCTTCGGGCGTCTGCAACCCTCGAACCCAGCTGTCTGATATCACTGTGGTTGAGACTCTCGGCTTCTGGCAAATGGGAACCCTGCCCGGTGCGCGCTGAACGCCTTTATATATGCAAAAAAGTTTTGCAAACTCTAAGAGTCTATATAACTCTTCAGAAGATTACAGGAGTTTACCAAACGTTTCTGTCATGCATTTTGAAGAGCCACCCTTTAAAGAAAAGAAACTGACCACGCTGGAACTCGCCCAATTAAATGTTTCCTTCTTTTAATATCCTTATCCTATGTTTCCTACTTGTCCAAGTTGGTTTTATAGCAGAAGAATATCTCACCACCCCAACACAGGACTCAGAGCAAAACCTAAACATAACCTTGGCCGCTGACAGTGATTTTCCTGATGGCCCAAGCAAGTCATTCCTTTCAGAGCTTCCACTTCCCCCTCCCATTAAGCAAAGGAAATGGGAGACAAACAGCAATTCTACAAGGTCTTTGGGAAGGCTGCATGCACTTTTAAACTTTCGTAACTTCAGCTGTTGGTGTGACAAAAGCAATCTGTGGGCAGGATCTAGAAGCAAATTTATGAACATATGGGGAAGGGCATCTTTCAGAGGGTCATGCTGCCTTCTGCCAGATCCTGTGACAAACCCATGGAAGGGCGGAGCGGGCAGAAGAATCCTCTGGTCGCAGTCAAGGCTCACATCTGCCACGAGCAGGGAATTAAATCTGTCCGGGGACGCCTTCTGCTTGCTGCTAAGGCATCTGAGTTTAAAGGATACAAGTTAAAAGCTGCCTAGGAACTTTATCAACAGCCCGGACTTTCCCAGACCGAGTTGACATTGGAAAGACAGCCTGGAGTTTCAATAAGAGAACATGCCCGGAGAATGTGTTTCCCAGACGGCAGTGGAACATTTAAACTAATTCCCTCGGCCCAGGTTCCCAAGTCTTCAGGCCCTCCTGAAAAATAACTGATCAAAGACAGCTATGCCTTCACCGCCTGCACTACACCGACAGAAAAAGAGAGACAGATGAAACCTCTTAAGTCAATACTTTAACACCAAGGACATGTTTGATACCAAACATCACTGATTTAAGGAAACTCCACAATAGAGGCAACAGCCAGGAAAAAAATACGTTTTTGTTCACCACTTTCCTAGTACCTTCCTGGTCTGTACTTGTGGAAGTAACAGGGGACACGGAGTCTACCTTTTAACAGAGCATGAATAAAATAAGAACAGCCACGGCGGCAGTGCCAGGCCCCAGGCTTACTGTATCCTCAGAGGAGCCCTACGAGCGGGCACTACTGTTATTCCGTTTTACAGAGGGACAAGCTGAGGTCCAGGCCCAAGGTCACCCAGTTGTAAAGGGTGAGACAGGACTCAAGCCACATCTGCTGAATTCCAAAGTCTTTGAACCACCAAGACTTCTACTCCAGGATCCGTAAACTGTGTCCTAATTATCCCGTAAGTATTCGATTTCTCAAACTGACCAAAAGCTGAAGCACAGATGCTGGGTTTGCAAGACACCCCTTCCCTATAAGCTCTTCCTGTGGTGCCCCAGGCCACACACCTCAACCTTCTGGACTTAATGATGAACTGGCACTAGGCGTTCCACTGAGGCAGGGAGTGGGGAAGTGAAAGGGTAGGGGTGAAACATAAAGGCACTGATCTCCATCCCTAACCACAGGGAGGGGCAGCCGTGCCGGGTGCCGTGCAGAGGTGAAGTGCCTTCCGGGAAAGCCAGGGTGCCCCCAGGCCTGGGGGATGGTGCTGGCTCCTCACTACATCAGCCGGAATCTGTGTCCATAGGCCCCTCTCTCCCTGGGGCTCTGCTGCCCCTCCCCCATAGCTCCCCCCCAAGCCCATTTCCAGGGTGTTCACGGGGAGCCCGTCCTCCACACATGTTGTCTGGGTGTGGCCCTGCCTCAGGCCTCCTCTGGTCTCAGCACAGAGCCTGTCACAGCAGGAACCTGAGTCAACAACACACCTGGGGACGAGCACTGAACTCGAGGCCCGGAAGTCACACTTCCCCTCCAGCTCAATCCTGGATGAGCTGTGGCACCCTGGGCGAGTGATAGAACTTTGCTGAGCTTCGTGATCTGTAAGAAGTAAGCCTTGTTCTGCCCCCGCGAGTGGGAAGTTCAGGAAGGAAAGGTCTGCAGAGTGGGGCACCTGAAGAGGGGCCAGGGGTACTGAGGTGAGTCCTTCGGTGAGCACAGTTCGAACAGAGAGCAGGCCCTTACTCAGCCCGTGCGAACTGGCTAACACAGACCACGTCTTCACAGCCACAGCACGGGTGGCTGGGCAGGCGAACGGAACATGCTTGTGACTCCTCTGAGCACCTCGCTGGGAGATGTAGCTGCTGGACAATCAAATCCATTATTGAGTCTCATGTTCACCCGGGTTCCTGTCTGCACGTGACATGTGAGGAAACTGGGCTCAGAGAGGCAGTGCAACCTGGCTAAACCACACAGCTGACATGCGGCTGCATCAGACTCTCAGGGGGGCTATGCTACACTTTCTTGCTGCAAGGATAAAGCATCTGCCGTCCTTACAGACAGCACGCTTACCCCACCCCTGATTCCTCGCCCCAGAGGAAGGTGTGTCCTTGGAGGTGTCTTCTTCAGTGACTGGGGTGAATATACATTCCCTGGACTAGACCCTCAGGTAATCAAAGGCCACCAAAGGCCCACACTCAGGAAAGGACTGGCAGTCACATTACCTGGCTGGAAAGGGACCCACCCTGTGCCCCGGGCTGAACAAAGTGGCCCAGCATCCCTTATGAGACTGTCTTAATGGAGGGGAAACAAAACAAAACAGTAAATGAGCTGTTGAACCAAACTGGGAGTCTGTTCTCTGGGACTTTACACAGTCACTCTCCCAGTGTTGTAGGGATTTGCTGTGTTTTTAAGCAAATAACATTTCAAGAGGAGGGGGAGGAAGAACGTTATTCAGGGACATGAAAGTGTTGAGACCCAGAGCCAAAACAAATGTGAACATGGGAACGAGGCAGCCTGTGTTGCTTCTTGAAACTCAAGCCAACTGCATGCGTGACGTGTCAAGAGCTCATTCATCAATGAGAACTGACAGGCAAGTTTCCTACATGCAGCCCCGCAGTCCTCGCTACCATTCAAGTCCTTTTAACCTGCCAAACCCTACAAGAGAAGAGCGTCCTATGGACTAGGATCTGCAGAGCAAACTCAAAAGGAAGGAAATGAGGGGTGGGGGGGAGAAGAACCAGTACTTACTGAGGGAGCACAGACTAGACCCCGCCTTGTCCTCCAGACCAGGATGAGGGAGAGAAGGGGAGAGAACAGGGGACGGTGAGACACAGCAGGGGCCCTAGAGATAATCTACTGAAATGTTAAGCCACTTATAGCCTAAGACGACCATGACCCCTTCTTCAGTCAGACCTATTTACAAGTACAGTGAATTTAATCAAACCATGATTTGAAACCAAAAGAGATGAGGGGTTAAAAAACAATTAAAGAAGAACAAAAATAGAGAAGCCCAAACAAGAGGCAGTGTGGCCTGTGTGAAGACAGCAGGACTTGGGAAACATGGGTTCTGGCCCTGCCTCTGCCACCGAGCAGCTCTGGCCCGTTTGCCAAGTCACTTCCCCTGTCTGGCCTCAGACCCCTCACCCGACGAATGGAAGACCGGGTCAGACGGGCTCTGTTTCTGCCAAGTGAGCATCCACGTGCAGCCATGCATCAGCTGTGTGGCTCAGCCAGGTCACACTGCCTCTATGAGCCTCAGTTTCCTCACCTGTGATATGCAAACAGGAACCCGAGGGAGCACGAGACTCAGTCACGGAAGGTGCTGCGTGAGCTGCGAGAGGGTGTGAAGGGCTGGTGATGCCCGTCCTGCAGCCACTGCTCTGGTGGCCATGTGTCAGCTGGCCTTCCCGGTCCTGCCCAGACCTGACCTCCAGTGTTCAAGGTCGCAGGAGACCGGACAACAGCAAAGGCCAAATTCTCACTGGCTGCCATCCTGAGCCTCAGCCGTGGCCTCCATACGGCCGAGTGGAGAGTGGGAAGCCACCCTCATATTCCTTCGGGGCAGGTAACCGGGAGGTGGGGTTGCCCCCCTCCCTTACGTACCTACAGGCGCGAGTGGGGATGTTTGCACAGGTGCGTTCTCCAAACTCAGTCCTTAAGCACACCAGGGTACCTTGGTGTCTTTCAGTGACATTAACAACATTCAGAATTAAGGAGTTTCTTGGAAGGCGAGGAAGTTAGTCACTTACCGGGTTTCACACCTTCATCTCCTACCTCCTGCTACAAAAACAGCCCCTTCCTTTGCAAAATGTTTATGCACTTTAGGGCCCAGAGACAGCAACGTTCTCTCCCTCCTGCGGGATGACCTACCCTCACCCAGGCTGCACGCACGCTTCATGCCAGTGTGGTCCCAGGAGCCCCTCGGGCAGGGGGAGCGTCCCCGTTCCTGCCCAGCCACACACCAGCACTGCCCTCACAGAAGCCCCGGGCCGCTGCACAGAGCAAATGGAGCCTCCCAGCAGCTGGCACCGGGGACACAGCTGGGAGGCAGCCTCTCTTCATCTCAGGGACCTGGGGGCTGGTGGCCTCACACGGTGACACAAGCATCACACTGAAACACGGGCGGTGACGCAGGAGGGGACCAGGAGCTCTGTAAGAACTGTGAGGGACACGAGAACCAGGTTTCCCATCTGCCACCCACTTGGAGGTCACACCCTGACCTCACCTCGCAGACCAGGACTTCACCCTCCTGATCCGACCGATTTTACAGGGTATGGTATAGAAATTAATCAGCCGGGCTAACCAATCTACACTGAGGCTTCCGCCTTCTCCCCTGCCCCCCACACGGCCAGCTGCACCGCACGGTCAAGAACGCTGTCATCTGCCAAAACAAAACTTCAGAGAGACTGCCAGACAGGTCTGTCATAACGACAGGTGCCCTTGAGCTCCGGGGCACCTCTCAGTCAAATTCCCAAAGCCATCTCTCTGGTGCCTCCCAGAGGGCTTCCGAAGGGCGGGACAAACTCTACTAAGATGACTCTGACATCAGCTGCAGCATGGTGGCGAGGGAGCCATTCTATGTGTAACAGCGGCCATCTGCCTGCAGAAGGACCTCAACGGCACCAGACTGTTGACTCTTTAGGAGGAGAAAGAGGCTCCTGTAAGAAGGGCTGCCCTGAGGTCCTAACTCAAAGCAAAGCCCAGAGATTCGGCTCTGAATTACTTAGCACTGTTCAGGGACCGAACAGAAGGAGGCTGGGAGCAGCTGCGTGTGGGTCTCGAGCTCCTGCTTTACCTTCTGGCAGAGTGTGCAGGCAGGAGAAGGGAGGGGCGCCTCATTTGCAAACCCATCTCCACTTCCTCTAAGCATCCTGGATATGACAACCCTGGGCCTCCCGTGCTCAGAGCAAAGACCTCGAGGGGGTTAAAGAGGAAACGATATGGCCAACCAGATTCAAGCCCTGCTGAACTCTTCCAGAGCCTTGGCAGGGTGGTGGTGTGGTGATCTTGACAGCTCTAAGTGAGACTCAAAACACCCTCAGAGAGTTTTACCTTCCAGAGGTGAGCAGATCATCGTCATCAGAAATGGCCCAGGCCCCGGAAGAAACAGAGGTTCACTCCGCTGTTTGTCCACAACATATCCCAAAGTACCTGAAAAAGCAGCAAATGTGCCCGCGGCCGCTGTAACTGTCGTGTTATTCTCATCGTCCTCTAGGGGAGCCATCGGAACCGAGTTTTGGTGCCAGCTTGTCCTGCCCTCAGGAAGCTCATTTCACTAAGTCAGCAGCAAAACTCTACAGCTAGGCCTCGGAGCACCTCCCAAACCCACCAGCGAGCTGGCCTTCGCCTCGCCTGGAAGGGGCCTCACCCTGGTCAGGAGCCTCATCTGGAGGAGTTACCAAACGTGCGAGAGCAGGAAGGCTACATCTGAAACGGGTAACACCAGCCTCCTCGACCAAGAGTAAGCCCAGGGGAGGCAGGCATAAATCATCAACCTTCTCAGAGTTAACAATAACGATAATAAAGTTAAAAAAAAAAAGAAAAAAACTGTCAGACTGAATAAGGGGACAAGATGAGAATGGATGAAATGTAACAGGTACTGGTCAGGGGCCAGCATTTAGACACCAAAACCAAGTTTCAGGTGTGCTAGGTGAATAGTTAATAGCAGGCTGTCCTCCCTGAAAAGCCTGATGGGACAGGAGTTGTGCACAAAAGCATATGTAAGTCACAGGCCCTCTGCCCAAGGAAGTAAAAATTATTAACTGATGCATGAGTGAACTGAAAAGTAAAATAAAACGCACTAAGAGGCAGAGTACATTTTAAAAGACAAATTACACGATATCATAACAGGGCCTTCTACGGTTCACAAATGAGCACTGCAGGGCTTCCCTGGTGGCGCAGTGGTTCAGAGTCCGCCAGCCGATGCGGTCGGCATCGGTCCGGGAAGATCCCACATGCCGCGGAGTGGCTGGGCCCGTGAGCCATTCCCGCTGAGCCTGCGCGTCCAGAGGCCCACGTACCGCCAAAAAAAAAAAAAAAAAAAATTGCATCGCAACCTTGATGGGGTGGGTGCAAAGCCATGCTGGGATCTCCTCCTCCCAGTCCGTGGTGGGTGTTCTTCCCAGGCAAATTCTTGTTCACATCAACTATGAATAAATCGACAAAACATTTGCTACAGCCATGATGTTCACGAAGCACATAGCCTGGCAAGTGCCTGGAAGTGGCATCCACGTCCACCAGGCCCCAGCAGATAGGGCTGGCAAAGCTGCTCTGCAGGCCCCTGGTCTGGCCTTGCCTGGCCGCTGTGAGTGGTAGCAGGGTCAGAGTCTGCCCAAGGAGCAGTCCCTCCGAGCGATGTTGACCACACCTCTGGGTGAGTGGTGTTTCACAAGCCCACAGAGGGTCCGCTTTCTTAGAGGGGTCAGTGATGGGAGGCAGCACCAGAATGAAACAGTTTCTCCCCCAAATTCTCAGCAGAACCCAATTCAAAAGTCACTTGCCTTCCACAAAGAGGAACAGGGCAACTTCTAGAGCAAGGAAGCAAAATATAAACTGGGCAAATGTCTCTGTGCCATTCTACTGCCATCCTGGCGGCTCTCCTCCTGAACCTCAGGACCCTCAGATGCCAAGTTAACCTGCCCTACAGATAAGCCTGCTTGGGTGCAAAAAAAAATATGCACCTTCAGCACAGATAGGACAGAAAGCAACTTAACTGCCTAACAGTAAGGACAGGATAAACAAATGTCCCGACATCCACGCAAAGGACAAAATGCAGCTTTTCAAAAGACCTGATAGGCGCCAACAGGAAACCATCTTCCAGTCTAGCGTTAAGTGAAAGAGCAAAGACACACAGTGGACACAGTAAGCTCCTATTTGGGTAAAATTAAATAAATGTAACAATAATACAGAAGAAACTTAATATCAAGAGTCTTCAGGGAGAGGAAGTGGGTTGCTGAGAACAAAGGGGAGAGGAGACTCTTCAAGGAATACCATTTTGTACGTTTTGAATTTTGAAGGTACGACCTATGCAAAAAATATCTAAATTTTTAAGAATCAAAATTGTATATATACATATACATACTTGCACATCAATGGAATCTCTCTGGGAGAACAAAGAAAAAGACAACAGAGACAGAAGTCGAGGTATATATGAGGGACAGGGATGGGGGGAGAGTTACTTTTCACAGCCGAGTTTGTAACAAGCGCATATATTGCCTATTCTTAAAAATTAATTTACACACACAGAGCTGCTTATAGCTCCCCAAACACCCCACGCCGTTCCACGTGTCCAGACCTTCGCTCACACTGGGCCCTCTGGCTAGAACTTGCTCCCTGCTTCCCCCTGCTCCCCTCTCAGCCTCTTCAGCCTCCAGCTGAGCTAACTACTCTCAGCTTTTAGACTCCGCTCAGGTGTCTCCTCCTCCAGGAAGGCCTCGCCCACACTGCAGAGTACAAACCAAAGGATCACGAAATGAACTGGCAGCGTGTCCGTCCCCCCCATTGACTGCGGCCTTCGGGAGGGCACGAGCCCAACCACGGTCCCCGGAGTCCCAGGACCTGGCACGAAGAACAGCTCTCAGGGAATGTTTGCTGAACCAAAGAACACATTCACCACATTAAGTCAGTTCTCAACTTTCCTGACGCCAGAAGCTATCGAAAGCTCTCTTGCTTGTGGGGTTTCCTACAGCTATCAAAATTGTGTTAACACTAATTCAAAGCATTACACCTCCTGGTCCACAGAGGGGCTGGGCTCAAAGCTGTCTGGGTTCCACAGCAGCAGAGCACAAGCAGAATCTGTGGCTGGCACAAAATCACTCTGTCTGATACCACTCACCTCCTGGAAACTTGCAAATACTCATCAGAGGCTCCTTGCTTGGGCAGGCGAGCAGGCAGGTGGCCGGCCCTTCGCACTCCCAATCCCAGGAAAATCGCGGCCCCGGGTGTTCCCTATGGTTTTGTTTCCCAAGTTCGGCCTTTAGGAGAAAGCACCTGGCTGCCCTCAGGGCTTGCTGGGAGGCAGCACCCCTACAGGCCAGTGTCTCCTGAGAAGGAGGGGGGCCTGCACAGTGAGCACGATGGGGTCGAGGGGCAAGATTATCCGGGAGAAGTCAAACGTGCACGTGATGCTGTGCTCCTGAACGAAGGGCATCTTCTCTGAGGGACTTTAAATCAACAGGCAGATCCTGTGCACACCCTGCGCTGTGTTTCTCTCGTCATTTCCTCATGGTACGAGAGCCCCAACCCAAGTCCAACATCCCCCGGGCTGGCTGTACCAGGGGCTGAGGCAAGAAGGCAGGTAGGTGTACCAACCGAGTTCACACAAACCAAGTGTTCAAACAGGTTTACCGCGAGGCACGACGAGTGCCGGGGGGGATGCCGGCTACGGGACAGGAGTGAGCTGTGACCCAAGCAGGGAGGTAAAGGTCTGGGGAGGGGTCCTAGAGAAGGTGGCATGAGCGTCGGACTTTGCGGGCAGATAGGAGTTCAACAGCCGGAGACAGAGCGAGGGGCTCCCCAGAGGAAGCCCATCAGTGACGCGTCCAGCACCCCAGGGAGCTGGGGAGCCAGGAGGTGAGGCCCCTTCCCAGATTCGGGTGGAAGCAGCCCCGTGCCGCCCAGTCGGGCACGTGTCCGGCTGATGCGCGCGCCCCTCACAAGGCCTTGGGCGGCGGGGGGGGGGGGCTCCGCCATCCAGGGCAGCCTCAGCGGCACCAGCCTCCCCACTCCTGGCCCGGCCCCACCTCTCCCGGCTCCCCACTAGCTCTTGGGGGTCTGCCCCGCCACACCTGTCCTGCTCTGCCTTGTGCCGTTGAGAGCACCAGGCCAACAAGCTGAGCCATAAGGGGCACGAGCGGGTGCTTTACTCAGCCAAACGGAGCCAGGCGACCCAGGGGATCCTCACAGGGGATCAGAAACCACCCCCCTTCATAAAACGGCAGCCTCAAGGTACACAGCCGCAAGACAGTTATTTCCAACTCCCAGTGCACCAACAGCCCCGGCGCTGACCCACACCGCTAACCCAGAATGCCGACAGACAATACAGCAATTGTGTCCTCCCTTGGGAAGGGGGAGTGGCCACGTCCAGCCCCACATGAGAATGTCACGATCGTCTCGGACTCCCGAGCTACAAATATGTGATCAAGGCATGTGCCGAGCACGCGCTCACCACGTGTTTGCGTGGCTATGAAAGCACAAGGGCCGATGTGCTTCAGCTGCCGGGGACTGGGTCTGGGGGCGGCAGAGGACAGGGTAACGAAAGGAGTCAGAAAAACAGCACAGAAACGCTTCATTCAAAACCATGACTGCTTTATTGTCCCCTAGTTTTTGAGGAGTGGGAGTGGAAGGGGGGATACTCCTTTACAAAACAAAACTGCAAAGCAAAGCAACATTGCTGACTGCCGTCGCCTCCCAGCTATTCCATCCTAGGCTAAAGACAGGAGAGAGGCAGTGATTTCAGATTCACTCTGGACAACTGAAAACCGAAAATGAGATGCAATCAATCTTCGCAGGCAGGCAACCACCACTGACAGCTCAGATCCGTACAGCCTCCAGCTGACGCTGTATGGAAGTGGGCACATCACTTCCGGGCTCTGGGCCTCAGGTGCCCAGTTGTAACAAGAGCTCTTTCACTTCCAGAAGCCCAAGCTGGGCTCATCTGTTGGCAGGTAAGAGAAAGAAGGGATAGAGCACTTGATTCTGGGCATGGTTGGTGCCCCAGTTCCCATCACTACATGCGGACACACATTTCAGGACACCTGAGTCAAAGGGCACCTCAGCCTCAGGACTGATACCTGGAAAGTCGAGCAATATGAAGGGAACAAGCTGCCCAGGAGGAGGCAGGGTTACCCAGCACCTCCATGCCAGATGTTAGCTCAGCCAAATGCAGCCTCTCTTTGATGAGAATGGGTAAAATAAACCTATGTGGGAAACCAAAGTTCAAAACTCAAAATCATCAATGTTGCCTCCTCTGGTATCCAGGGTCCAGATTAAGGGGGTTGGAGGCAGGGGCAGAGAGTGGGTTAGAAAAAAGAATTACCTAAAGGTAGGAAATAAATGTTTCTCCAACTATTACAGTGAGAGTCTAAAGGTAAACAGCTTCCATAAAAGTGGTTGGTGTCTTACTCTGCTGGGGCTGCTGCAACAAAACACCATCAACTGGGTAGCTCATAAACAACATTTATTTCTTGAGGTTCGGGAGACTGGGAAGTCCAAGATCATGGTGCCAACAGACTCAGAGCTGACAGGCTCTTCTTCATTGACGGTCATCTTCTCATGCATCCTCACATGGCAGAAGGTCTGAGGCCTCTCTCTGGGGTCCCTTTCGTAAGGGTCTAAGCCCATTCGCGAGGGCTCCAACTTCATGACTTGGTCACCTTCCCAAAGGCCCCACCTCCTAATACCATCACTTTGGGCTTTAGGTTTCAACATACAAACTTGGGGGGGATATAGACATTCGGTCCATAGCAACTGGAAAATGAAACATCTTTGGACATCTAGGGTCCAGTTTCCCAGAAGATAAGATGCAAAGCTTTGTAAGCATGTACGTCTGCACAGCAGGAAGTAAAAAGGGAGAGCAGGCTCATACGCAGGGCAGGCATTCGAGTCGCCAGCTAGGACCCAAACCCTTGCCGGGGTAAACACTGGAGCATTTGGCGCCTGCTTCAACAACGTGGTTCCAGTGCAGTGGTTCTCAAAGTGTGGTCCCGGAACCAGCGGCTAGCAGCCTCACCTGGGAGCCTGTTAGAGATGCACAGTTTCACTCTCCACTCCACACTGACTGAAGCAGAGACTCTCTGGGTGGAGTCCGGCAATCAGTGTTTTAACAAGCCCTCCAGGTGAGTCTGGTGCCCCCAAAAGTTTGAAAACCAATGTTTTAGTGGATTTGGTACTTAGAACCCTGATACTTGGGGGGACAATTCTGCAGATGAAAACACTGGGGTCCATCAAGGTTGAGTCTCTTGCAAAAGACCATGAGGTCAGAATCAGGTGGAAGCCCTAGGCCCCACCCCCAGCCCTTCATCTAGGCCAGGACGCGGGGACCTAGATAAAGATGACCCAGTGCTTGTCCTTAAGGAGTTCCCAGCACCCCCTAGAATGCACTCAAGAACACCAGTGGGGCGGGGCCTTCGGGGGCCTTCTCAGGAGTCTCAGCCCAGTGGAATCAGGGGGCGGACAAAGCCTCCGGGCATGGAATGGACTGGCCTGGGGGGGGGGGTGAGGAAGCAGATGAGGGTGCCACGTTTCTGCTGCAGGTCAGGGGGGCAGGAGGGCTTTCAGGCAGTGGGACTTGTGGCCCACATTTCTCAAATTCAGCCAACAACCCAGAATGACACTAAGAAGCCCAAAGGTTGACAGTGTAGTGAAATGTGTGAGAATCAGAAGAAGAAAAAAATTGTTTGCAGAATATCTGCCACAAGAGGAGGAAAAAATGGGGTTGAGGAAAAAAAGGAAACGAAAGGAGTGACTGATGTTAAATATTTGGAGGAATCTGGGAAGAAAAACTCAATTCCTGAAAAAATATAAATTGCCATTTGGAGGCTCTTTACTTCCACTTGCTTCATTGAGTCTCTGTCGGAAAGAATAAGCTAAGAGGCTCTGAGAAGCGTGTTCTCATTTACCCTAATTTTTCTCTTTCAGCCACCAGCAGAAGTTATCTACTTGATATGTGGCAGCTAGACTGTCTGTCAAGATAATTTAGAGATTAAATCTTTGTTTAAAAAGAAAAAATCTCACAGCACCTGTTAAAATCATGGAAGCACTTTTGGACTAAGAAGATTAAACTGCGTGAAGCACCTGAGTGACTTTCGCGGGGCTGGGGGACAAAAAGGATCCCCAAGTCACCTGTCATTGCAGGGCAACCGGAATGAACTCTGGGGTGGAGACCGGCTTCCAAGGAGTCAGGCACCTTGTTCGAGGAGCTGACCCCGAGCCGCATCAGGGGTTACATCGGGAACAGCAAGGGGAAAGCTCCACGCAGATGAACGAATCACTTCCCCTGCTCTGAGCCCGGCTCATCTCTGTCAGTTTCCTTGCAGGTGGAACAACAGGCCGGATAACGGAGGGAATGACCCTGTGCAAGGGGCGTTTCCACCACAGCCCCGCCTTGCACCATACAACCTGAGGGGCCAGAAAACCTGAATCTACCTTCTGAACGTCTTGTCCACTCCAGAGATCTCCAACTCAAATGCCTTCTAGAGCCAAGCAGGGAACAGAAACGAGTGAAACGCGCCGGGTGGAAACTGTGACGCAGAAGCGGGGACGTGGCCCGGGGAGGGTGGACGGCTAACGCTGCGCGGCTGCAGGGGAAGGCAGGCCCAGGATGATATGAAAGAGCTGACGCGTCAGGAAAAGCTGAAAATCTAGACTTCTGTGTACAATCCCACTTTTTAAATGTTGTCAATACATCCAAAAATGCATAAAGCATCATGGGGGCCAAACAAATCTTGCCCAAGGACCACATCTGGCCCCCAGACCACGAGTGCACAATCTCTGGTCTAACGGACACTGATTATTCAAGCTCTGAAATCGCCCAGACAATTGCATTACGTTTGAAGGGCCCTGTGGATTCGCCCATCCTGAGCACCCCACAGTCACGCATATCATCTGCATCACTCCTGGCTCCTTCTGAGCTCGAGCAAGGCCTAAAAAGGACTAGAAAGCACAGACTGTCTGAAATCCTGAGCAATCAAAGCAGCACCACGATACTCCCAATCCCGGACAATGGAGGCCTGCCTTCCCACGCACATGCCTGCAGAGGTGGGCGAGCTGCGGCACCACTGGGGGCAGAGGAGGGCCTGGGACCTGCCCCTGTCCTCACCAGGAGAGCTCCCTTCAGACCTCGCCCACAATGGGGGATCGGGGAAGGAAGGCGTTTCCATGCCAAATTCTTTAAACAAATCCAAGTAAACCCAGCAGATGGAAGAGACGATTCTGGATCTCTGACGCCTACAGATGGCTGGCTTTGGTCGGGTCATCGTGAACAGAACAGATGCTTCCTCCATCACAACTCCTGCACAGAACACAGGATTCTGTTTTGATGACATCTGTGCAAGATATAGAAATGAGAGGGGGGTTTCCTGCCTTTTATTTCATAACAGCCCTGGACAAACGAAGACTTCTTGTACCATAACAACACAGTCAAAGGAAAGCTCCACGAAGTAGGTTTTCTTAAATGTCAACCCGCAGAGCAACCTATTTCTCTGCCCACAGGCCATGATAAAAATGCGAGTAGGGAGCCCAGCCAGAGGAGGAAAAGATTCCTCTTTCAAATGGCAGCATGGTCCATGATGGGGGTAACGCCGGGTATGGAGGAGATGAACTGGGGTCCAAGCCAGGCTCTAGCCTGTTAGGACCTGTCCTCTCAGGGATATGCCGGGGAGCCCAGTTCCTCCCGGTGGGGCGGAGCTCATTATCCAACAGCCGACTGTATGATGATCAGATGAAATACAGGCACAGTGCTTGGCACATAGCAGGTGCTCAACGAACACCAGCTCTCTAAGTAATGAACAACTTCCACTGTAAACTTCTTTGTGCCAGGGTTCTTTCCAGGCACACGCAACGTATCCCCTTTTCTGGGTGTTGAGACAGCAGTGAGCAATTCTGCGCACAGCCCAATCTGCCGTGCTCTCAGGTCCCCACCGGCTACAGAAGGCAGACCCAGGAGACCATTCTGAGTGGCTGGCTAAAGACAAGAAGAGTGTCAGAGGGGGGCGCACAATCAAGTCTGGGCTTCCAGTGCTATTCTTTCTCTTTTTAAAGCAAGAGCAGGGGGGAAAAAAAAAAAAAAAAGCAAGAGCGGAAAAAAAAAAAAAAAAAAAACCTCTCTGGGTGCATCCTTTTAACTCCAACTTCCTCCTTACCAAGCACTTCTTTCATGCAACTGTTCTATGGCTAAATGCAGCAGACTTATCTGGTTTTCTCCCTTTTTCACTCTTGCCCAAGGTCCTGAAAGCTCCGCCTGATATCTTAGGCTTGCATTTTGGAAAAGTTTCCATCCTGACTGTAAAGGGAGTGTGCACTGTCTAAGCGGGGAAGATTCGTGCAGACTGGACCCATGTAAACCCAACATGGAGAGGTCTAGCCGTTCCCAAGAGCAGGAATGGACTGGACCCCTGACAAAATGCAGCATCTCATTAATGCAGCTAGCCCGGGGCCAGGACAGCCCGGCGGTAAACAACCACGCAGCTTTTCTCCACACTCAGAGTCTATCAGCACGCACCAATGGCAAGGAGACGGTTCCAGCACCGATGCATTATTTACAGTCAGGCCCAATGAACAGAATTCAAATCTATGTTCTCCACATTTGCCTTCACACCTCAAAATGACTCCACCACTAATTATAGCTTCCAAAGAGACTCCCATTAGGTAACATGGGAACGAAGCAAGACACGAGCTACAGTTCAGCCCAGCTCCCAGCTGGTCAACAGACTGTCCCAGTGTTGCAGCTGATGTCATTTCAAGGAGAAAGCCATGTGATGTTGGCTGGCAGAGGGGCCTGGAACTTGTCTTCCTTCCTCATGCTACACAGTAGCCACCATTCTGAATGAATAAAGTAGTTCCTTATCTGTCGCCCATGGAAAACATGGCCATATCATCAAAACAAGAATGTTCCCATCCCAGCACAGTAGGAACAGTGGTACAACCCATCGGGTCCAGATGATCCAGAACAGAGCACGATCCGAAGACAGGGAAGTTTGGATTTCTGTGGCTGTCCGCAGGGCCCGGCGTGCGCACGCACCCACACACGCACACGCACACGCACCCACGGGGTGGGACGGGGGAGTGCTGGGCGCAGCAGAGCTGACGCGGCCGCGGGTCCAGGTGAGTCAGGAGCTGGGGTCACAGGCTGGAGGGTAGCAGAGCTGAGGGGGTCCTCAGGTAGCAACTGGTCACCTGCAGTTGGGGACCACGGCCTGCACAGTGTGGCTGGCTTGCCCACGGTCACATGGAAGGTGTGGGGCAGCTTCTTCACTCCAGGCCCAGGCCCCCTCTGTCATGTCACACATTTCCCATCACCTCTGAGTCAACGGACTCATTATCCATTCTGTGCTCTGGGGCCAGGAAAGTCGGTGTCCTTTCTTTCACTGGAATGCCTCCTCTACACTTCTGCTTCCCTCAGATCTGGATTTTTCCACACACTGAGAGACAGTCTAGCACACCTCTGCCCCCCGGAACTTTCTGTGATGCTGGCTAAGTTTTATATCTGTGCCGTCCAACCTGACAGTGAAAAGCTGCACGTGGCTACTGAGCACGTGACGAGTGGCTAATGCAAGTGAAGAACTGAACTTTCTATTCCATTCTGTCTTAAATTTAAATAATCACAATTGTGTCAATTATCCCTCAATAAATCTGGAAAAAAATTTAAGCCGTTACATGTGGCGAGCGGCTACCATATTGAACAGCACAGGTCTGGAGTACAGAGCATCCTGATAGGGAAGGGGTCAGCACATTTTTTTCTGTAAAAGGCCAGACAGTAAATATCTTAAGCTTTGTAGACCATATGGTCTGTCACCACTGCTCAGCTCTGCTGTGGCAGCACAAAGGCAGCCACAGACACCACGTACACAAATGAGTGTGGCTGTGTGCCAACAAAACTTTATTTACAGGAACAAGCCATGGGCCAGATTTGGCCTGTGGGCTTAGTGTGCCAACCCTGATCTAGAGTAGAGGGATGAAGTTCAAATCCCAGGACGACTGCCCAGCAGCTGGATGATCTTGGGCATCTTTATCTTATTAAACCTCAATTTCTTCATCTAGAAAAAGGGAACATAGTATCCACTTCTCCGGGTGGTTATAAGAATTAAATGGGAAGCTGGTAACACACTTAGCACAGGGCCAACACAGATGGGCGTTCAAAAAGCCCTTGAGGGTGAATGGAAACTGGATACGTACTGGGTGCTCTGACTTAAAAATATCCTACTGCTTCCTCCCTTTCCTGTGAAGTGGACACTACTACCCCCCAGCCTACAGAGAAGTGGCTGGTTCAAAGTCAAAGACAATAAAGTGGCAGAACTAGAACCCAGGGCGCCCGTTTCCTGGTTCCTTGCCCTGGTCTCCCTTCCTCTCAGGCTCTTCCAGCTGACATGAGCTCTGCCCAAGGTTCCGCTTGACTGGGCTCACGTGAACCACCTTGTACTGTAAGAGGTTGGAATCCTTTACAAAGGAAATTGTTAAAAAAAACAAAGTCAATGACTTCCTGAGGGCTCTACGATGTCGTGCTCTACTGGTTCCTGTTCTGTCCACTGTTCTGAGGGCCCTGTCACCACCAGTGACCAGAGACCCCTCATCTAAGGCTGTCAATTACCAGTACACCATGGGAACGCCCTCACAAGGTGGCTCCCCTTTACTGGGCAGGGTCAGAATGAGGTTCGGGTGCTGCAGGTCCATGTGAAGATCTGGCTGTCGCCCTTCACAGCCCCGCCTCCCCACAAGTCCTCCAAAGTTGAAAAACGCTATCCCTACCTTGGTGATGGGGTCACACAGAGACGCTCTCTGCGATTCCTTAGAGAACTGCACGATCTGACGTGAGCAGGCCCAGCCCAAATACGAACTCGGCGCTGGCTTCCGCCTTCCTCTTGGCTTCCTCCCGAGCAGAACGAGGCGCCGGGTCTTCTCCCCCATCTCCTTAGCAGAGTCAGCCAGGACCATTCCCAAGCAGAGGAGCCGGCGCTCAGGATCGCCATCTTCTTCCCCAAGGGCCCTAAGTAAGACACCATCGGCTGTGCCCGCCGTGCTGGCTTAACTGCAACAACCAGGGCATGGGGCCAAAACCCCGAACAGAGGCCAAATCGGAGACGGGCAGCCAGCTGGATGGGGGCGGGCCCCTGGGCCCCAGCTCTCTCCTCCTGCCACGGAGAGGGGCTGAAAATCAGGCCCCCGTCCCCCAGAGCACCGGAAGCCTGGCCGTGATGCTCACGGCCTTCCACGAGGGACCTCACCTGGTCTCCCCACAGACCCGCCCAGAAACTGTGCAGAAGAGGCCTGCTCAGCCTTTCTCTCCCAAGCGCAGGGAAAGGGCTGGCCAGGCATCTAAGCCGAGGAGGATGCTAGCAGCCCAGGAGCTCCTCAGGCCAACACAGAGCAGGTGCCAAGCTGGCCCTGCTCCTCCATGGCCAAGCGGAGGGCTCTGTGCCACGTCCTAGAGCAGAGATGTCCTGGGGTCTTTTCTGCAACACTCAAGGACGTGCCCGAACCTTACAAAAGTTTAAAAACCTGATTTTTTTCTTAAAAAGCAAATGAGAACCCATTCACCTGTAGACAGCATCCACTACCCGCCTCAGCTAGCAGCCCAGGCACCCGACGGGCACAGCTCTTCCGCTCCAGGCTGCAGTTCACCTTCCGGCCTACTTAGCCTCAGCCAGGCCTCACCTCTCTCTTACTTTTCTAACAGGTGAGGGTGTTTGCTAACCGCCCTAGGAATCAGAGGAACAGGAGGCTGACTGCCAAACTTCCGGCCACTTGCAGCTAACTTACCTACTTCTCTCCTCAAGACTAAATGCTGATGAGCAAAACCCCCACAGGGCTCGGAAAAGACACCCCGAAAGCTGACGTGGGCAGCCCGTCTCCGTGGGTTCACTATTTTCCTTCACTATTGTCCTTCAGGCCCGCGTCACACGCCCCACAGCCACCGGGGCCTGGAATCCTGGCTGGCATCTGAGGGTGCGGCGTCCCCAGGAGCGCCAGGAGTCAGGTGACCCAGGCAGAACGGTCTCGCGTGTTTGTGTCAGCGACTCCCCCACCCTCTGAGATCACCAGCGAAAACACGCTAAGACAGAGCCCAAAGGGCACCCACACCCCCTTTTCAATCACGCCAACATGGTCACTTTCTTTTCCTTTAAGGGGTGGGGGAAAAAAAGTAGGTTTACACCGAATCAGACTTTTCCAACTCATCCAATGCCAGAAGGTTTTGTTCGTTTTGATTCCTTTAGTTCCAGTGCAGGCACAGGCAAGGAATTTTGGAAGTTCTTGGGAATCCCAAGTGCCCCCACTGAAAGCAAGAGCTTCAACTAAAATAAACACAGACCACATGCCTCTGGCCAAGTAGATGACACTTGATGAAAATTCCGTGTGTAGGGCGCTAGTCTAGTGCCCTCCAAGGAGGTCACTCCAAGGTCAAAAGGATGGGGCCCCTGAGCAGTCTCCCTGGAAGGGGGCCCCTAGTGAGGGCCGCTGGAGAAGGCCGTTCCCTTCTCCTCCGGCTTCCTCACCAGCATCCAACTGGTGACCAACCAACCAACCGCTACCCCCTTCAGCCCTCGCCCTGCCCTGGTTTGCCCCTCTCTCCTGGGTCACTCTGTGGTCTCCCGGTGTCTGCTCCAACCCTGTCCGCAGTGCCACTCCCCAAGGGCAAGCATCAGCATGTCCTCCCCAGCTCCCAGCCCTCGGGCGATAAAGTCGGGACTCCTCCGTCTGGCGCCCACTGCTGTCCTGACCTCGACCAGCTTAGCTGCCAGCCCAGCAGTGCGCTTCCCGCCCTCGAGCCTAGGCTATCCTCCACCACCCGAGGCAGTCTCCGGTGCCCCTGCGCACACTGCTCCCTGGTCTGGGGCACCTCCTCCTCCCAATTCTGCGTCTGTCTAAACTCCTGCTCATTCTTCAAGCCTCAGGAAGCCTTCTCAGCCCTCCTCCCTTCGGCTTGGTTTAAATGACCCTCCCGTCACTCCCACAGGACTGTGGACTCCCCAGAACCCTGTGGACCCACACCTCCGCTACACTTACTACACACAGCACATGGTAGGAAGTGGATAAAAACAACTGCAGTCTGAGTGTTCACGACACGAGCCGAGGAGCTCCTCAAAGACGGATTTGGTTTACTCATGTGCGAATTCTTCAGGGCCTGACACGTATGGTAGGCGTTTACTAGACGTGAACTGGATCGCGCCTGGGGCACCATCAGCACGGCAGAGTGTTCCGTGGTCACCACAGAAACAGCGACACGTCCGAAGAGGTACAGAGGGCAAGGAAGATGAGTTCTGTCACACCCGCCAAGAGCAGAGGCAGCCCAGACGCCTTGGTCACCTCCCTCACACGGCCCCTCGGTCACCAAGCTTCCTGATGTCCGGGAAGAGGATCTGTGTCAAGGCCACCCAAGGCCAGACACCTTGGTGGGTCCTCTGGGGAGAGCTCTCTAAAGAGCTCCCAACTGGCTGTACCAGCCTCTGAGGGCACCTGCCCAGAACCTAGCGAATAATAGTCTTCGCACCCCTGTACGAAAGGCTCTCCCGCAAAGCTGCCCGAAGTACGGCAGCGATCTCTCAGGCCCAGACTGTCCACCCTGCTCACCCCATAGGACGCCAGGCTGGGGCTGACAAGGGGTGACACTTAGAAGACACAGGGAGTGGAGATCTACGCCCACCAAGGAGGGGATGGCCTTTCCCTCCATCATCCCAGTCAAGGACTCATTTCAAAAGCTTTCATGGAGGGGCTTCCCTGGTGGTGCAGTGGTTGAGAGTCTGCCTGCCGATGCAGGGGACATGGGTTTGTGCCCCGGTCCAGGAAGATCCCACATGCCGCGGAGCGGCTGGGCCCGTGAGCCATGGCCACCGAGCCTGCGCGTCCGGAGTCTGCGCTCCGCAACAGGAGAGGCCACAACGGTGAGAGGCCCGTGTACCGCAAAAAAAAAAAAAAAAAGCTTTCATGGAGCTTAGATGAGCTCTTGCTCCTGGAGAAACTGCCACCACGTTCAGGTGGCAGGGGGTCCGGAGACAGCGGAATCAGACCCCAGTAGTCGGTGAAAGGTGGCCAGGCTGGGGGCAAGGGCCACAGCTGTGACCCCGCAACCTGCACCAAGAGGATGCGGGCCACAGCTGTGAAAGGCAGCTCGCCAACTTAAAAGAAGCGGCAAGGTGAAAGAAAGACATCACATGTGGAGAGTCTAAAAGGAATCTTAAAGTAAATGGGCCTCCCACTCTCAGTCCAGATAGGTGTGCAGCCACCGAGGTTTCCAAAGAATCCATTCACAGAAGTTGGTGAGAGCAGAGCCAAGATTCCAGGGCCGCGTCATGACACTTGCATTTAAATCTTCTATGTTTAGGACCAAATTAAATCACTTTTGGTAAACAGAGATTTTGTTTCCTGAAGAGAAAGCTTAAAAGATTTCACTCACCTTATCTCTTGTTAAGAGACACACTGCAAACTGAATTGTAACATGTGCTCTCAACCCTTCTTCCCCCCAAAATCACATCTGCGAACAGAGAATGTGGGTGAAGAAAGGCTCTACCTGGCCTTATCCAGCCAAGCCCAGCTCCGAGTTAAGTCCCCTCTGCTCTGTCCCTCATCCTGTCACCCACTGGGGCCATGGGGACAGTTGCCCTGGTCCTTCCTCTTGAACTCCCAGCCCTCCATCTGTCCTCCCAACAGCACGTGCCTGCCACGGGCTGCACACCAACATTCGCTGGGCTCCAAGTGTCCCCAGCAGCCACGGTCTCACTTAGTGCCCGCAACCCATGGGCTGGGTGCTGTCGGCACGGCCATACTCCAGAGGAGGGAAGCCAGGTGGGAGAGGCAGTCAACGGCGTAAGAGCAAACAGAGGGCAGACCTGGGATTCGAACCTAGGCACTGATGCCACAGCTGAATGCTGCCCTTGCAGTAAACGACACAGACCGGGGTTTCACCTCCTCTCTGCCCAGAGTTCCCCCGTGCACGTTCTTCTCTTGCTGACACGCAGCCCGCCCTGGACCGCCTGGAAGAACTTCTGCCCACCCAGTCCAGCTCAAGTCCCACCGGCGGCACTGCACCTTCGCCAGGGGCTTCTCAGACAGGCTCTCACCCAATCCTCCCGAAACCACTGGGAGGCAAGGCCAGCAAGATGAGAAACCTGAGGCTGCGAGGGTCACACAGCAAACTGGGTCCAGCAAGTGAGCAGTCGTGTGCCCGCTGCTTTCCCCCTGGGGAATCCCACTGTCTGACTGCTCCGGGGCCTTCGGGGGAGGGGGGCTCCCAGGACCACGCCACAGAGGGGGCCCCTGCATTCCACACCCCGTCCGGAGTCTCAGAACCACAGACACCCCCAGCCCCCTCTCCTCACCCAGAGCGCAGAGGCGGCTGGCTGCCGAGGACGGTGTCATTCCACCTCCGAACATGCAGAGGCTGCTCGCAGGCGGCACACGGAACGTCCCTCCACTCCCAGGCCCCCGGCCAACATGAAGGCCAGAGCAAGGGGAATTCCAGGCACGGCGGAGGCCTCTCCCAACTGGGCTGTGTCCATCAGGGCACTTCAGCCAGAGGGCAGCCGGGAAGGAGGGTGGCCTCCGTGGGGTGAGCAACCTCCTCCCGCAAGGCCCTGCTCCCACTGCCAGGACACAGAGGGGCCCCGGACAGACACTGCTCCCTGGGTCCCCTCAGGGCCCCCCAAGCAGGCTCTGCCACGTGGCCACCCCAGCCCCTCCTGGAAGTGGCAGCGTGGTCCCCAGTCCGTAATCGCCGGGAACCACCCCCTGGATGATACCCCCTGCTCATGGCAGGAAGCGCACCTCCACTGCCCCAGGGAAGCCGCTGGACCAAGAGGGAGCGTATGGAGGCCCGCCACAAAGAGCTAAAATGCCACTGTCCTGCCCACCAGAGGCGAGGAATTTCTCTGAGCAGGAGCGAGTTCCTCAGCCATGGGCTCGTGCTGAGGAGTCAATGAACTAATGAAGTAAAGTGGCCAGCTCGGCGCGGGACACCCAGCAGGTGCCCAATCGGTGCCTGCTAAGTGAATGCAGGAAGAACAATCCCCCTCCTCCCCACCTCATTAGGCCCAAACCCAACTCCGAGCGGAGGAGAAAGAGCCCTTATTTACCCACCACCACCAATGCGCAGAAGAGCAGATGGACAAACCTTTGCCAAGGCGACCAAAAAGGCCTTTTCATCAAGCTCAAGGTTTCAGCACTTCCCAACAGGACTCAGTTTCCCCGGCTGCAAGTCTCACGAGCCTACGCGTTCAGTAACTGAAGGGATGCCTGCTGCACACGCATCGGGGAGGAAGTGAAAAATGGGACGGACCGTCAAAGTCAACCAAGAGCTTCGGAGGGCATGTTTCACTAGGCTAAAGACCTCTGGACAATGACCATGCTGCCTGTGGGCCTGCTACAGTGTGCTGTCCTGCAAGCAAGAATGTGTCCTGGGACTTCCCTGGTGGCGCAGCGGTTAAGAGCCCGCCTGCCAAGGCAGGGGACACGGGTTTGAGCCCTGGTCCGGGAGGATCCCACAAGCCGCAGAGCAACTAGGCCCATGCACCACAGCTACTGAGCCTGCGCTCTAGAGCCCACGAGCCACAACTACGGAGCCCGTGTGCCACAACTACTGAAGCCCACGCACCTAGAGCCCGTGCTCCGCAACTAGAGAGGCCACCGCAATGAGAAGCCCGCACACCTCAATGAAGAGTGGCCCCCGCTCGCCACAACTAGAGAAAAAGCCTGTGTGCGGCAACCAAGACCCAACGCAGCCAAAAATGAATAAATTAAAAAAAAAAAAAAAAAAAAGACTGTGTCCCAGAGTCTCGCAGGAGAGAATGCAGCACTTGAGCAGGGCACCCAGGAGACGCAGGTTCTGGTCCCTCTGTGCCCTGGCCCACGTGACCTTGGGAAAGTCACCGCATCTCTCGGCGTGGGATTTCCCTTCTGTAATCTTACATTCTGTAAAAGCAGGCCACAGTAGCTCCTGCTCTCCCAGCCCCTGGTCATCCTAAAATAATTCTATGAAACGTAATCCCAAGCATGTAGAAGGACAGGTTCCCAGCAGTCAGGTACAGCCAGGTGGCTGACAGTATGACACTCACTGCAAACCAAGGTGAAACAGACCAACGGCTTACTGAGAATCACCAAAATACGCCCTGAACCCCAAGTGCATCTTCCCACCCCTGAGCGCCAGAGGGATACTATGTGCCAAACCTCCAGAAGGAACAAGAAGCTGAAAAGACCAGCAGGATGGTGGGGATGCATGGCCTGCATGAGAACTACCCTGAGACAACAGATTGAATAAAACCTGCCCTCTTCGTTCCAGAAAGGAGGTGGCTCAGAGGGGCTGTACCGAATCCTGTGTGGGGAAGCGCACGCAACGCCTGGCCCAGCAGAAACAGGAGCTACCTGGATGATGTCTGCAGCAGGCACTTGGCCCAGGGATGGGTACCTTTCAGATTCTCCTTCACTGAGACATGGCAGCGGTGGAAAATTCCAATAGGTTTATTCCACTCCTGAACAGGAAGGTCCCTAATCCCTGCTAAGGGAAGAGAGGTATACGTGGGGTCTATTCCAGCCCTCGTTCCTCAGTCTTAGATGCACAACAGAATCAACTCAGAAGCTTTAAAAGTACCAACACTGAGTCCCATCCCTTCTCTCCAAGATTCTGATGTAATTGGTCCTGGATGCTGTCTGGGCATCCAGATTTTTTTTTTTTTTAAACTTCCCCAGGTGATTCTAGTACGCAGCCAAGGTTGAGGAACACTGCTGTAAAGTCTAAAAACTTGGTGACAGGGGCTCCCAGCCCTCTCCCACAAACTCTCTAGGAGCAGGAAGGCCAGCAGATCCAGCCAGGCAGCCCTTGCTGAAGATGTGGGTATACTTACCCCACCTCCACACACAAACCACGACCAACCTGCACGAGCCATCTGTCTGAGACAGAATGCAGGGCCTCTGCCCAGCCCTGGCTGGGGCATACCAAGTGCCCACACGCTGGAGGATGTACAGTTGTGTTCAGTTATTTGATGACTTCAGGCATGTAAACAAAATGTGATATTGTACAAACCTGAGGTGGCAAGGACCACAAAATGATTTACTATGAGACATCTAACTTACAAATGCAAAAAAAAAAAAAACAAAGCTGTAAACCCTTTTAATAATCTCTTTGAATGGAAAATGGGATCTGCATAAATGTGATGCTTCTAGTGGGCTGTCAGATTTATTTCCCATTTCCCCCATAAGGTCACTGGGAATATATTATTTTCTTATGAATCTGTCTTTTGTGAGGACGAAGCAAAACATTTCAGTCTTCCCAACTGAGGCACTGTCTTTGGTCCTATGGTAGATACAGAATCCAATTACTCCTTCAAAGAAAACAAAAAAAGGCCGTAGGAAACAGAGGAGCAAGGAAAAAAGGCAGTTAAAATTTCTAAGTTTCCCTGTCGTGTTAACAAGACTAAACAATATTTATGCTTTGAGATAAAACAGAACCCAGTGCCTCTGTCTTATGAGCACACCCACCAACAGCACAGTGTATGGAGAGCAAGCAGGCTCTGAAGCCAGACAGACTGGAACAGAGCTACCAGATGCTCAGCCTTCCAGCTGTGTGGCTCTGGGCCAGTTACTTGGCCTCTCTGAGCCTCAGTTTCTTCAGCTGTAACTGCAGGACTTCTTTGAGAATTAGAGACAGTGTATACAAAGCCCCTGGCCAAGGGTGAGCCTTCAACAACCAGTGGGCACTGCTATTATTCTTTGAATAATCCACACCCATTTCAGCTAAATCCCGCTGCACCCAACTTTTCACGGGCCTGGATCTTGGGAACCACACTATATCACTACAGGAGGAGAATCTGTTTCTTTGTTTCAAGGGAGAGCGAGAACGGCCAGGAGTTGGCCTGCTCCTGCATTCTGGGGTCAAATGGGCTGTTTACCGACATGATTTGCTTTCGCCTCCTGAGAGGGGCCCAGTGGAAAAAGTCCCTCCAGGGACTACAGATACCTAAGGGGAGCTGTTGTTTCCGTGATATTCCTGCACAGTCTGGCCAGGCTGCCCCCATCCCCCCTGCAAAAGGCAGCTTCCCATGCAGCCCCGGCAGCAGGAGAGGAGAACCGTAAAGAAGCAGGGTGCCTGTCACATTTCTCCGTAACCCCTGACGTGATGTGAAATTCTACAAGGTAGACCCTTTGAAATGCAAAATCTTCCCGAGTCCTTCAAATGTGTTTTTATTTTCTTGGGTTCCTAAAGGCTGCTTTCAGACCCACCCATCAGCATTTCCCCCTCTCAATCAACCCACACTTAACAAAAAAAGGAACAAGAAGAAGATGAGGAAAAAGCAGGAGGAGGAGAAGGCAGCTGCAGCAAAGACGTCTCTGTTTTCTGAAAACGCTCAAGTATCTCCAGTCACTGCAAGGGGCGGGGGGGAAACTTGTCCTCTGCTCCAGCCTCCCTGTATCCCTCCTCCAAGACACCCTGAAGCCAAGTTTCCTCTGGAAGATTTCCTCCCATCCTAACCAGCACAGCACTAACTGCCGCTTCTCAGGATCTCAGAGAACTTTCTTAAGAATCCGGATGCCCCCTGACCAGGGTTCGGGAGGGTTAAGACCGGCACCACCAAAACCACAACCTGCAATTTTCGAAGCCCAAACCTTGATCCAAAACTGTGTGCACAGGAGGTTTGGATTAAACATCAAAGAAGAAGTTACCTTAAAACAAAGTTGTTTGGCAAAGAAAATTACTTCACCATAAGAAGAACCCTAGGGAATGGTAAATAGCTTTTGAATATAGACTTTTCAGTGGCAAGGTCATTAATCATGTTAATGTAAACTGCGCTAAAACAAAAATTTTCTAAGCCAGTCTCCAGGGCACATCAGCATATCTAAGCCTCTAGGTTTGTTTCCAGAGTTCACATCCCGGCAGGCAATGAAACTGTTGTTAATGGGGTCAGCTATTACAGTGCAGTCCCCGACCTTGGGCCATAATAAAGGTGACTCAGTCCTGTAGAAAGAACCCTTCTAAAGTTAGGCAGGAAACAAACACAAATTAATCAGAGAAGGAGAGTCAATGATTTCAGAAAGTTTATCCATTGGGCAAGTTTAAACAGCAACTCTCCCTGGATGATCACACATTTCAGAATAGAGTTGAGGGAGACCAGTCAACATTCCTTACGGCACCCAAGTCCCTCAGCCAGGCCCTGTTTTGTAGGGTGGAGGGCAGGACAGCAGCTGGACAAGGCGAGGAGAGTGGAGCCCAGCAGAGTTAAGCTGTGCTGAGCCCCACCAGACCCAGCCATGTGCTTCATGTTGGCAACAAACCGGTTCTTTCAAGAGAGGAAGAGTCTGACAAAAAGGACAGCTGCAGCGAGAAGCTGAGAGGCAAAAACTTCGAAAAAGCTCTGGGTTTGGGATTCTCCCTCCCCTCAAGTCAAAAAAAAAAAAAAAAATCACCTTTGGGGTTTACAAGGGCTAGTTAATCTATGAAAGTGTCTCCCTTGCTGGATCAATTAGAGAGAGCCCCTCCACATCTGGTTTCCACCTAAAACCGAAACTTGTATTATCAGCATATTACATAACAAATTATGCCTGCAGGTTTCTTTTATTACACATCAGAGAGGTGTGTGTAGTGGTGGTAATGATGGGGGTTGTGCTGATCTGAGTATCTGCTTATTTCAGTCTTTTTTTTTTTTTTTTAGGGCAAGAGCAAAGTTTTCCACTCAGTGTGCAATCCAAAAAAGTCACACTGACTGGGTGAAACATCCACTGAACAACCCGACAGTGCGTCCGGGGCTCAGTCTTGAGGGCCTACTGCATCAAGCAGTGGGTCAGAAGGGTGCGCTTTTTCAAAGAGCAACGCAAAGGTACACCAAATTGCTCCGAGGCGTCCTCTGCTGCTAGCTCCCAGATTTTACACAAGGCTCCCTCCTCTCCAGCCTCCTGCAGGGGACGAGAGCTGGCTGGCCTTTCCTGAGCTTCGATCATGGGTCAGGCGCCTGCTCCCTGAACCCACTTAAAGGACACCCAGCCCACTAGGCTCCTACAGAACCAGGGAGATGGAGAGGCCGGGCAATGGGGAAGGAATCAGCAGGGGAATAAAGGCTAAAAGGAGTGGTGGGAAAGAATCTAAGAAGTAACAACAGGGCTTCCGATAAAATGTCAGTTAAGTGTTGCCACCGTGATTACAAGAAGGTATCTTAAAGCTCTTCTTCCTCAAAAAACTTTATGAACTTCCAAAATGCTACTACATGCAGCATACCCTAAGTTCAAAACAGAAGGGAGAAACTGACTAAAAATATCATCAATCAAAACAGTGGAATGCTCTATTTGTCCTGCCGGCCTTAGAACATTCAAGTCCATTTCTGTAGCAACTATACTGCTAGCTTTTATTTAAAACTTGTCTTCGATGTTAAAACGATTGCACAGCAATAATCACCTTCTCAGGGGAAAAGTCGTCCTTGGGCAAAATTATCTGAACTGGTCTTAAAACCGCCTTGTTCTCTGGAGGGGCATTTGGGAGAAAGAAACAGACCTGCCACAGGCCTCTCCTTCATTTTCTGGCCTGGAACAGCACCCTGGGAGGTGAATCAGCAGGCTCTTAGGTCCGTACCATGGCTGGCAGCATCCAGACCCTTGCCAAGCACAGACACAACGTCAAGGGCTACCAATCCTGAACTTAAGACCCAAACCTTCTCCCACTAACATGGGCCTATCAACTGGGACAAGAGGCTGTTTTCTGTTTATCTAGTTGTCCATAGCTAAGGAAAAAGGGAGGAAAAGAAAACAAAAAAAAAAACCACACTACAGATCTGCAATTCAGTATCAAAACTGTAACTGAGACAAGTTACTGTTAAGTGGATAAATTAAAATGAAACCAAAACCTGGCGAAGTCAGGAACAGTGAGTTTCACCCAGTCTACTAACTCCATTCCTTTCCAAGTCCTCAAACCTGATGGCATATTTTAACCCAGAGTCCAGGATCTGGAGAAAGAAGGGATCCCCTTCCAGCCGGTGGGAACTGCTGGGAACACATATGCTAGTATGTCATTTGGAAGTCTGCTAATATGTTGTAAGCAGCACAAGGCGCTTGCCTGGCTTCCCAGGCCCATAAACAATGCCATTCCAACTCCTGCAGCAGTCAGTAGAAAACAGTCCCTTGTCTCCACCATGCAACAATTCAACAAACATTTGTTCCTGTTGAACAACCGTCAGCCTGGCTCCATCTGCACCCGCTCCGGCAAGACGAGCGTGGCGGAGGCGGCATCGGCACAAATGCCCTGCCGAGGTCCGGGGCCCGGAATGCAGCCCACCGCGGGGGCCACTTGCCCAACACCACCGAGTCCGGATGCTGTAACGAATGGGAGACTCAGAGTGTGGCCTATAGGAGGCAGAATCCCATTCATCAAATGCCGCAAAGAGCTGTTCTTTGTTCACCATCGTACGAAGTACAGTACGTGTTAATGAACCCGGGCGGTCAGATGGAGGCAGCCTGGCTTCAGGGGGCTTCAGGGGGCGTCCGGGGGCGAGGGACGCGAGCAAACCGGCTCTCGAGACTCGCTGGTGCTCCGCCGCCTTGTCCTGAGCCACGAGCATTGTTCCCCAAGTCTGCAGGCGGGGGTAGGGAACCGGGGGGTGCCGGAGAAGGCATTTGGGGCAATGCAGACCGAGGGCCCTCCCCGGGACTCTGGGCATCCTCCCCTTCTTCGTCCCCGCCCCACCAAGAGAAAGCCCGAGCGGCGAAGACGACTCCCACGGGCTTGGAAATCAAGGACTGGCAAAAATGTGACTCGACCAGTGTGCCCGTGCCGGACGGCCCTTCTCGCCATGTGCAAAAGCCACGCCGGCACGGCCCCCCTGCACCCCCCCCCCAGCCCCCATTCCGCAAGTCCCCGCCGCGGCGACCCCGGGGGCCTCCCCTGCCCGGGACAGAACGCCCTCTCACCCCCTACGTGACCTCCCCGGCCGGTCCAGCCGCCGGGGAGCCCGCCGCTGCGTGCCCGCATCCCGGGGTGGCGGACGCAAACTTCCGCGAACAAAGAGTTGTCTGCAAACGATGCGGGAACTCCGGGGTGAGCCGGGACGCCCGGGTCCCGGGGCTCGGCGCCTTCGCCGCTGCCGCAGCCAGGGCTCAAGTTGAGACGTGGAGAGGAGGACACCCCCGGGCGCAGCAGTCCCCGCGCCCGCCCCGGGAAGCGCAGACTTTTCCGCAGGGGCCGGGCTGGCTCGTTCCCCTGGCTGCGCTCTGACAAGTCTCACGCATGCACCAGCGGCGACAATCAGCGCCCCCGAGAAACCACCCGACCCAACGCGAAACAAGGCGGACAAAAAGGAAATCAGCAACATAAAAATAAAAATAAAGAAGGTCAAGGCCAGCACACACGCGAGCCGGGCTCCCTACAGCCGGCGGCTGGGGCGCACACGGCAGGGACCTCCGCTCGGGACCGGCCCCCCGGTCGCCAACGCCGCCGCCCGGCCCGGGGTCGCTTACTGTGCGCGGCGGGACGCTCCGAGAGCGGACCCCGCGCCGTTGCCGCCGGCGCTCGCCAAGTCGTCCAGGCTGCCCGCGGATCGTCCGCCGCGCGCACGCTCTTCTGCCGGCGCCGAGCGCTTTGTACCGAGCGGCTCCCAGGGAGGAGGAAATCGACTTGTCACTTCCTGAACTGTTTGCAACTCGTCCCTTTAACCGGCCCCGGCCAGGCGGCCCGCGCCCGCCGCCGCCGCGGGGCAGCCCGACCGCGGCTGCGGGTCGCTGGGTCCGGCGCTCTGCGGGCGGCGTCGCGGGCCCGGGCGCTCAGCGCGGCGGCGTGCAGGAGCCGGGCAGCGTGCGGCGGCGGGCGAGTGTGCAGTGCGCGCAGCCGCCGGTGGGCGGGGAGTGGGGGGGTCGCGGCGCGCCGCCGGCGGGGCTAAAGGGCGTCCTGCGAGCCGAGCCGCGCGCCGCTCGCCGAGCTCGCGCCTGCAAGGCCCCGGAACGCGGGAAGTGGCCCCGGCCCCCGGCCGCGCCGCCGCCACCACCACTGCTGCCCGGGCCCCGAGCCAGAGACCCCGGGGCCGTCTCCCCCCGCCCCCCGCACGAGCCGGGATGAAAACCCCGGGCCGCGTGGACTTAAGACGTCCAGCTTCCGGGTTGTTGGGTTTTTGAGGTTTTAAGGAAACGATTTCAGGGCGTGCTGGGCGGTAGGGGAGGGGGGACCGTGTTAGTGTTGTCACACTTTCGGAAAATAAATCGCTACTTTCCTAATTCGGGGTGCTGATCGAAATAAAGGAATGTGTACTTCAGAAGCCACATCCAAAATACGTGCAACCGGTGAAGGAAGGATTTGTGGTTGCTAAGCAGAAGCAGAGCATGTTTAGTTCTGTAACTTAGGATGTTGACTTAAGTTCAGGAATGTAACCCTGATAGAATAAGCAAAGTATTTTCATTGTGCTGCTCACCTGGGGGAGGGGGATTGTTTTCCTTGTGAAGTGAAGCCCTAGATTTCCCATTACTCCTTCCTACTGGTGTATGTTATTTTATTAACCATGTATCTATCCAAAAAGAGATTTTTTAAAAGAGAAGGTTTTTGAAAAGAACTCCCTATGCCTGTTTTGTGTTCTCCTTTGCCAAAAAAACAAAACACCTCATTACTTTACATGGATTGTGTCTGCGCCATCTGAATGGTTCTATTCATAAATCAGGAAACTTTTTCTGCTGCTTCTAGGAACATTTAATTGGTTTTAATCCAATGTTTCAATCCCAGTATCAAACATAAATGAACAATTAACTTCTTGAGCTTGTGTACACTTGGGAAACTATTATATTTCATGGCTATTGCTAAAATATTTCAGTTTCTCATCACACTGGACCCATTCTTTTTCAGAAAACCACGAGCTAACATCTCCTTTCACACTAACTACAGCTAACTCTAGAGATTTCTACTGTAGGATGGACAACAAACAGAAGAAGGATGTGAGTATTCATTCAAGTAGATGATGTGGGGTATGGTCAATTCATCCTGAGAAAGCCAAAGTGAGCTAATATGCAGAACAGTAAGGTACTGATCTCTTTATCCATAAACACGGCTTTAAAAAAATTTATCAAGGGCCAATTCTGAAAGGAGCAAGAACCAAGTCTTCCTAGATTGAACAAAGAAGGGCATAAGGGATAATTTGAGAATGCTGCTACACTGCCCTAATGCCATCTTATCACAGCGTCACCTCAGCATTCGAGAGCTTTAAGGATATAGTTTAATTTACTTTTTATTAGGAGGCCTAGAGTGACTCCTGCTGGTAAGCATTCAGTTTATTCCTGCAATTACTAGTTCATCGGGTCAACTTAAAAAACAAAATTCAGGGGTCCCAAACCTGGAAACAATTATTGCAACCATTATTCTTGCTGCTTTCAGGATGATCTTAGTCTCACAAAACTCCAAGGACTGTGGTTATGGCAAGGTCCTTTGCTGTACCGCCTCCTTTCTAACCTAAAGCAGCCTGTTTTTCTGGTTCTGAGGCTTTCTTAAAAGTGTAGAGAATTAAACTATCTGCTTCAAGAGTTCTGCTACTAACCAATGAATAGCTATTTCTCATATACTTAATTTGAATGTCCAAAGACTAAACATAAACATTAAGGCCTGTGCCACTAACCTTCCATACTATAGGCCTTCCCACATCATGTAATAAAGTCCTATAGATATAACACACACCACTTTTTAGGGCTATACTACATAGTTCTTTATTATAAAAAATCCTACCCGAATGTTTGTATATTAGAGTTGCTCAATTCAAAAGAGTAAATATAAACTCAGTCAAACTCTGGACTTAAAACTATGTAAACTGCAGTCGGAGGAAGGGGGGCGGGCTAAGCTGTCTACCTTTGTTCAGTCCTCAAAGGTCAAAACCAAATCAAAACCAGATTTGGAGCACAACCAGACACCAATATGCAAATTCATAGGCCAATTTAGGAATAAATCCATAAATAATCCAAAAATGATCACCTGTAACTTTTCCATTATCATCAACCAACACTAACCTGGTTAAGCCATAGAACAAGCCTAGGGATTACATACAATCTCACTCCAAGACCAATATATGGAACCTAGGGAGAAAGCACGGCAATACTGGCTCTTCTGGCTCCCGGCTCCCCGCAAAGCAGAACTACCAAAAGAAGGAATGCCTGTCTGTATGGTATGTGTGATATGTCCACTCAACACTGCCTGGGAGATACAAGCTGAGTAGCATTCTAGGCTAGACGGTTCCCCCATTCCAAGTTTAAAGCTCTTAAGCAACAGGAGGCAATAAGAGTGTATTTTATTAAGAAAGGGTGTAACCAACTATAACTTGTATCAGCAAGCTAATAAAAGTATTCACCTAAGCACATTTGTGCAGAGGAGGGTAAAGACTGGGTTTTGACATGCACTAAGAAATGTCCGTGGTAGTTGGTGGGTGTTTTATTGTTGTGCCTTCAGAACCAGATAAATATGATGTTCAGACACCAAGGAGCTAAGCTTTGAAGTCTGAGCGAGTACCGGTCAGTATTGCTCAGTTTCTCCCATCAAATTTATCTGTACCTATGATTGTAAAAAGAGCTCACCACTAAAAAATGGTAAACTGGTTTGTCTCTGAGAATAACATTGTTTTTAGACTAACAACGTGAGTGAAACAGACATCGAACGTGTTATACGTTGGACCCAACAGCAGTATGCATTAACCCCTTTATTCAGCTTCCAAAAGCCACTGCCTCTCTGTCACAACTGCTGTATTAAAAGCCAGTCATTCACATTTCACACTGTCCTTTCTACATATGAAAAGATCTTTCTTAAAGGAGAACCTTTTAAAATTGCTTATAATAGATGATGGGAAGATAGACATCACGAAGTCCACCTGAAACATTTTCAAAGGGATTGGCTACTGAAAACAAGTCAGCGAAATACACTTCTTTTAAAACTATGTAAACTTTTTGGTTATTGATGGAAGCCAAAAATCTAAACCTACTATGGGGGCAATTTTCTTATGCAGCTTATTCAGAAAAATAAGTTCTATAATTGTTCCCACACCTATGATCCAGCTACAACTAACAGCCCTACCTACATAAGCATGTTATGACACACTAGTCCTGCTGTTCTTTCCTTTCTATTCTTTTTGTCTTTTGTTCTGAAACCTTTCCACTAATGAAAATGAGTTACAGCCCTGGCTGGAATCTCATATAGATATAGATATATAGATATAGATCTATAAATCTATCTCCTATATCTATATATACACACCTTTTTAAAGAGGTATTTTGGTTCTTGAAGACAGTTATTTTTTGATTCAAGAGATAAATAAAATGAATTTATTTTCATTGAAAAATAAGCACAGCAGTGAATTTAATGATACCAATCTAACTCCTTTGATACAAAATGAGAGTTGAAAGCAGCTTGAAGGGGAATGCCTATTGAAATCAGCGCATGTGAATCTGCACAGCTTTGTAACTGAACGTCTAGCACCATTGAGGTAAGAAGCATGCCAGCTGGGACGGCATTGTGCACCACAAAGTGTGGGTTGTAAGCCTAAGTCCTGAGCACAAACCCTGGTTTCCAAGTTGGCAGGTGCTGAAAACACAGCAAATGTCACGCTTGCAACTCACTGGATGGAAGAGCTCTGAGTAAAGTAAGCTAAAAAGAACAGAGCAACAGTTAAAACTTATTTCAATTTGATATTATTTTTTCTTTGCAAAGTTAATAGTAGCTATTAGTGTTATGTGCTAAAAGAAAACTCAAGCATGAAAAAAGAGACACTGAAAAGTTTATGCATGGGAAATAAACAAAAATAAATATAACAAAGTAAATCTATATTCAAAGTTACTGACATATGTAAAACTTCCCAAACCTATTTTTACTATTTTAATACTAAGATTCAAAAGCAGAATCAATTCCTGGCCTTTCCCTGATCTATTTATGATCTTAGCTGATCTAACTAGTATCTAACTAGTATCACTATAGCATGGTTAGTCACCTATAATCTAGTTTGCCTCAGTTACTCCACCAAAAACACAGCTAAAAACAAGTTACAGCATTTTCATACTGCTATACATTGAATTTAATATAGAAAATATTTCAACAGCACACTCAGACTAAATGTTTACGTTATCATCTTCAAATGATTTTTTTTCTCATATATTCTTTTTTTTTTGGCTGCGTTGGGTCTTTGTTGCTGCGTGCAGGCTTTCTCTAGTTGCGGCGAGCGGGAGCTACTCTTCATTGCGGTGCATAGGCTTCTTATCGTGGTGGCTTCTCTCGTTGCGGAGCACGGGCTCTAGGCGCGTGGGCTTCAGTAGTTGTGCCACGTGGGCTCAGTAGTTGTGGTTCGTGGGCTCTAGAACACAGGCTCAGTGGTTGTGGCGCCCGGGCTTAGTTGCTCCGCAGTATGTGGGATCTTCCCGGACCAGGGATCAAACCTGCGTCCCCTGCACTGGCAGGCGGATTCTTAACCACTGCGCCACCAGGGAAGTCCCTTCTCATATATTCTTTAGTGGAATTCAGATTTAGTATTTGAGATATTAACCCCAAAATTTAACTTAATTTTTCTATCAACTATCTGCCATATAAATCACTGCCTCAAGAAAAATCTATTTTTTTTTTTTTTTTTTTTTTTTTTTTTTTCGGTACGTGGGCCTCTCACCGCTGCGGCCTCTCCCGTTGCGGAGCACAGGCTCCGGACGCACAGGCCCAGCGGCCATGGCTCACGGGCCCAGCCGCTCCGCGGCACGCGGGATCCTCCCGGACCGGGGCACGAACCCGCGTCCCCTGCATCGGCAGGCGGACTCCCAACCACTGCGCCACCAGGGAAGCCCGAAAAATCTATTTTTAACTCATCCCTAGTGATATGCTCAAAGCTACTGCTATCCTGCCTATTACCCAGAAAAATGAAAATGAGTGAATTTCATTTTCAGTAGGTAAGAGGAAACTGAAAGATACAGCTTGTGATTTCATAGAGTTTAAATACCCAATCTGAAGACTGAATCCTTTGGATTTAAAATATCAAGAAAAAAAATTAGTCCCTGGCTCCAATGGTAGAATATCCCTGGGAGCAGTATGAAAAGAACATTTGCCCCACATATTACATTAGCCTGTGAACTTCTTCACTCTTCTCGTCACTTTGTCAATCTTCTATATTAACCGAAAGCAAAGACATTGTTTTATCATACCCATTACTGTTTGTAAGAAGGACCAGCCTTGCCTATTTTGTCCTAGCATAACCTGCAGCTGACCTAAAACAGAAAACAATTGATATGAATGAGAAGCTGGCATGCTATTTTAAATATCACTTTACATCTTTTAATTTTCACATAGAAACAAAACAAGAAACACCTTGATCAAAACCAAGTTATTCAGGGACTTTCCTGGTGGTCCAGTGGTTAAGAATCCGCCTTCCAATGCAGGGGACGTGGGTTCGATCCCTGGTCGGGGAACTAAGACCCCATATGCCATGGGCCTGCGGGGCAACTAAGCCTGCGCGCCGCAAACAGACAGCCCGTGCACTGCAACTCCTGAGCCCGCACACTCTGGAGCCCGCACGCCACAACTAGAGAGAAGCCCACGCACCAAAACGAAAGATCCCGCTTGCCTCAGTGAAGATCCCATGTGCTGCAACTAAGACCTGACAACACCCAAATAAACTTTAAAAAAAAACAAGTTATTCAACCCTTGTAATGTTAAACTACCTAATTAAAGGTAGCGAAGCTTTGGACTTCCCTGGTGGCGCAGTGGTTAAGAATCCACCCGCCAATGCAGGGGACACAGGTTTGATCCCTGGTCTGCGAAGATCTCACATGCCGCGAAGAAACCAAGCCTCTGCGCCACAACTACTGAGCCTGAGCTCTAGAGCCCGTGAGCCACAACTACTGAGCTCACGTGCCACAACTACTGAAGCCTGCGCGCCTAGAGCCCGTGCTCTGCAACGAGAGAAGCCACTGCAATGAGGAGCCTGCGCACCGCAGTGAAGAGTAGCCCCCACTCACTGCAACTAGAGAAAGCCTGTGCACAGCAACAAAGACCCAATGCAGCCAAAAATAAATAAATGAATGTATTAAAAATATAATAATAAAGTAGCGAAGCTTTGATTATGTTCTATCCTGATGACGTACATCATATCGTATTGACCTCATCTCTGTAGAACTTTTTTTAAATGGTTCAAAGACTTAAACTCTTTGAGGTTAGCTAGAGAAAGTGACACTGCTCTGGCCAGCATTTCTATAGCGATAGCAAGCACTCTAAGCATCGAAACATTCATTTAACCACCAATAAAAAGGTTAAATAAATAAACAAATCTGAAAACCAAGTGTCTTCTACACTAGCACAAACAACTGATTCACTGTACTTTACATACTATACTGTCAGTTCCAACATAAACCAAGGTCAAATCAGATAAACTACTTAAAGTATTGCCCAACATCAAACTTTAAAATGCCACTGTGAATGGTACTGTTAACTTACAGCAAGGAAAACAAACATGACTCACTGATCAAAGAAATCAAATCTAGATGATGCAAGGTGGAAATCAATGATAAAATCTTAGCCCGCAGCTTCCTAAATGCATAGTAAAAAAACCCAAACCCAACTTAACAACTCAGTGAACCTGAGGCATGGTCATTTGGGGGATTTGTTCTCAGGTCCCTTGTTAGTTGTCACTGGAAACAATGCCTTGGTGTTCAGACCTAACACGGAAGGTGCACCCTATCCTTGACCATTTGTTTTCAATTCAAATGCATCCACATTAACATTTTCCCCATCATACCTACATTTATTACTAAATAACTACCTCTAAAACAGATAATGATCTTAAACCTGAAGGGTATTCTTAGAGTCTGCTGAAACACATCATAAAGGACATTTCGAGAAAATCCAGAATTAGGATATCTAGCCTTCATTCCTTAACTAAATAAAAAGGTGCTTTCAGCATCAGCCCTATCTAGAGACTAAAGAAACAGCAGCTATACAGTATGATTTCTTAAGACATTCTGAAAGGCCCACCTATTCCAAACCTTCCCTCTTACTTATCTACCACTCATCCGCCTCTCTTCACTCATCTAATCACTCCTGAAATACAAATGCCTTACAATGGGACTGAATACATTAACTCAGTGGCACTGAGGGTTAAAATCCTGAACAATTCAATATATTGGCTCTGATGGGGAGGTTTCCTTGGAGAAAAGAATATTTATTTGGCACTGGTGTGCGCTAACAATCATGCTAAGATGATCTACATTTATTTTTCTCATTTAATTCACAAGCCTATTATGTAGAGTCTACACAACTGCTTCTCTCTCCACTATATCAAACTGCTTCAAAGAAATGTACCAAAGGGAAACCAACTTGAAATAAGTATCTACTATACATTAGGCACTTTGCCAGCGCATTTAAAATATTGATACTTCATTTTCATTGAGGGGGTAAGCAATTTTAGGACAGACTGACAGTAGCCCAAAGAGGTAGAAGGCATAAGAAGGAAAGACCCATGTACTACACTCTGTATAGCATGAGAAGGTAGAAATCTCAAAGCCAAGGGCCTTTCGAGTGGTAAATAAGGTCATCTGTGAGTGCATAGTGGTAGTGTGTGTGTCTGGGGTAGGGAAGAATCAAATTAGGGAGATTCTTCAGGTTATCATAATTTTATATAAAATTAAGATGGGACTAAAAAATTAGATGTAAATTTCTGAGTTTCTCGGATAAAACAACTCTGTGGTCAAATGAATACAAACTGAATTATCAAACATATATCAGAGGCAATCAATACTCAAACCTAAAGTTTACCAATGAATGCACAAAGACATTTTTAGACTGAAAAACAATCATGTGATTGCTTCAAATGTTTTATTATGTGTACACATATTTTTTCATATACATGAATAGAGTGTTTGGTTTATAAGAATCAGAAAGTGACCTAACAATTGATATTTAACTAATGGAGTATTTAAACGCCCCATGTATAGTGGAAATCTATTTTGTGAGCTTTCTCTAAACCTCAGATCAATTTCAGCTGTTATTATGGACTGAATGTGCCCCCTAGAAATTTATGTTGAAGCCCTAGCACCCAAAGAAATAGTATTTAGAGATAGGGCCTTTGGGAAGTAATTAGGGTTAGATGAAGTCATGAGGGTGGGGCCCTCATGATGGGATTAGTACCCTAATTAGAGACACGAGGGAGTTTGCTCACTCTCTCCCCACAAGCACGCACAAAGAGAACATGTGAGCACATAGGGAGATGGCATCCATCTGCCTACAAGCCAAGAGAAGAGACCTCAGAATGAAACCTACCTCATCAGCACCTTGAACTTGGAATTCCCAGTCTTCAGACAATGAAAATTAAATTTCTGTTTGAGCCACCGAGCCAATGGCAGCCCAAGCTGACTAATACGGGGGTAGAAAAGAACTTTAAATATCACCTACTGAACACCCTTGTTTCACAGAGAGAAAAACTGAAGCCCAGAAAAGGAAAGTGACTTGCCTAGGTTCCAATCATTTTTTTCTCCAAAATTTCATATTTTTTTTAAAAAAATCACTTCTCTCTGATATTTATTCTATTAACATTTTAAAGATAAATTATCTGGTACTATAAAATGAACCAAAATAAATTTCAAGTTCAGAAAATAATCTGATTCTGCACTTGCTGCAAATTAAGTCGTTATTCAACTGGACTTGACAAAATGATCTCTCAATTCTGGCTATGTAATGTCTTTATCATATAAAGATTCCACGAGGAAATCTTAGCTCACTAAAATGAACAAACTTTTGGAAAGGTGAGGCTTATTTCATAGTGAGGTTCAGGATATGGAATATATTATGGAAGTATATTCCAGAGGGAATAAACAGCTCTGACTTGCTTATGACTGATTCTCAAAAATCAACAAATATTATTCTCATTCAAGACATAGCATAAAAGCAGTTTCACTGAATCACAAAGGTTCTATTTATAAACCACATAACATGTAGTTTTCACTCACAATTTCAGGCCTTTCTTCCAAAACTTGCAAACAGCTCTTTAATTCAGCCCAGTATGTTTTATTAAATACCACATTATGATTTTCCCCATTCAGACTCCAACTAGACTTCTTGTTAAGGACATGGAAGGAAAACCTCATTAGTGCTGCCCCAGTGCATCTAAATTTATTTCACCACGAAAATCAACAGAGCAGGGGCTAGATGCTGCCACAGAAGGGCAGAGCAGGGGCTAGATGCTGCCACAGAAGGGCAGAGCAGGGGCTAGATGCTGCCACAGAAGGGCAGAGCAGGGGCTAGATGCTGCCACAGAAGGGCAGACGGATATGGAATGTAAACTGCTCTTTCCTCTACTCTTCCCCTCTCCCACCCCACCCCTCCAAGTTCCATGGCTGGAAATCATCCTAACATTTTTTTAGCCAGGATGTACTAAAATTAGATGGGAACAAAGGACTGACATTTTCATATTAGAGGAGGGGTTAGGAGAAAAATGCGAACTGGCAGCACCCACTCTCTTCTGCATTTAGCCTCTTCATCCTGAGTACTCCCTCGTCTTTGAAGCAGCAAGGAAGGCAACAGCAAGGGAACTACAACTATTCCAATAGCACTTCTATTCTGCTGTGATCACATAGTGATAAACTGCTTCATCTGTAACTATGTTAATGAAGAGTGATAAGTACACTTCATGGTCCCCTTATTCAGAGTATTTCATTATTTCTTTCTAAGCGCCTCAGATAATATCCAGAATATGCTAATTGCTGGCTCATGTGTAAATTTTTAGGTATTTGGGAAAACAAGTACGTTAGGTTCGCTTTTCTTATAAAGCTTCTGGATAGCATGCACAATAAAGCTCACTCACTAACACACCATTTCCTGATGCAGTAATAACAATACATATTTAAAAATATAATATAGAAGAATTTATCATTTCTTCGTGAAGGGTCACTTAAAAATGAAAAAAGTAGATTTGTTTTTTTATATCTTCCTCCAATAAACCAGGCAAGTAATTTGCAAATACTTTAAGGCACAATTATCTCTTGGTTGTAAGTCTTTCTTACAATGGTATCAGCATGACAAAAGTGCATTCTGCCAGCCTCTACATCCCAGTTTCTGAAGTTCTGCTCCATAAAAGCAGGATACTGATACATTCATGTCTTGAGAATTATTCCTATCTTTTTAATTTGGTTTCCCTGGGCCTAAACCACAGGTCCGTACAGTGACAGCTCAAAATGCTGAGCTGTTAGAGGAGCCCTTTTAACGGTCAGTCTAATGCACTGTGTTGTAAAGATTTTTAAAACTCAGTAAGTACCGACTCAAGCTCTCTTTTTTCTTCTGGTTACTGGAGCCCATCTTGACATCTAAGCTGGAAATGAATGATCTTTCAACAACACTCCAGGGATTTTGCTAAGGTCATATTCAATCATTCATTAGGCTTCTTACCCCTTGCTTTTCAGAGTTCCATTGTAGAGCTGGTTTTATTCAGCATTTATGTAGCTCGTGGGCTTGGGTATTTGTCTGCTTAATGTCGAGTTTCATTTCTATGCCACTAACATAGGAATCCATCAATTGACCAAAGAATTTCAAACTATTCTTTTACTTTTCTAACAAATTGCATGGTATGTATGAAGAATAAATTAGCATTAATTTTCTTCCATTAACTGTTAATAAAACATGCTCATGTGCTCCCCCTTCTTTAAGGACATCTCTGTTTTCTGCCTAGCTAAGGGAAATGACAGGGTTTCCTAATTTTTTTCCCACTATGCAATTGTCCTTCAACCTACCACGCTCCTCATCTCCCACAGTCAAACTCTAGGTCATAGGCAGCCTCCTTCCAGTGAAGTGTACTAGACAAGACTCCTTTCAGACCCCGTCAACACCCGCCCCCCCGACACACACACACACAATGAACTAAAGAGGTTACTACAGCGAACACAAGACATTTGGTCTCTTGCTCTCAAAGCAGAAGGCTGTCTCTGGAGCACATACATTCTAGCTCACAGTGTAAAAAATAGGAAATCAAACCCAGGTCTCCCCACAGTGGCAGAATGCTGATCTGGAAAGCAACTAATTTTTCACATTTACATATATTTTCATTATAGGCTACCAGACACACACACACACACACACACACACACACACACACACACACAAATATATAAAATAAAATTATTTAAGACAACATAAATCAAAGTCTATTCACATAGGCAGGGATACTCTATTTCTTTGCATATCAATTTAAGAAAAATTATTTCAAAGCCATATAAAACTTAGTAACTCATATAGGTACTTTAAGGTTTCTATTATACTTTGGATGAATGTGAATGAAGGTCAACATATAGTAATGCATTACAGTATCATGGAAATTTAAAAATAAATAATAAGTGAATTGAAACACATTATTCATACCAAAAATAAAAATCTTTCCTATATGTTCACCTCCCTTCCTCCCCCAAAATAGCCAGAAAATTGCACACATAATCACAGATGAAGAAAGGCAAACTCGTCGCTACTACCAAGGGAAAAAATCATTCAAGGACAGTTTGTACTTATTGTTAAATGGCTTTAGTCAAGCTGCCAAGAGTAGTGTCAGGTTTGATTCTCAAATACATAAATGCCAGTCCCAAAAAGCAACTCGAACTTGTGCACCTGGCTTGAAACAAAATGTTCCGAAAACTTTCTATTTGTTAATTGGTGTAACGCACCCATTCAGGCCTCCAATCCCTTTGGACTTGCACACACACTTCCTATACACACAGAAGTGGCCTGTTATGCAGCAATAACATCATCATGAAAAGCAACAATTCCGTGCAGGCTCCACAGAGAAGTCTCGTTTGCATTTCAAACAAGTTTCCTCAAAATAAGGGTGTCTTTTGATGTAATAAAATTACAATTCCAACTTCTTATCCAAATAAAACAGCATTCACTACATAACTTACTGCTCCCTTTTATAATTGCATAATTTCTTTCACAGTTACCCATATATTCATATGACCTAACAAAACTAAGTTTAATAATAATGTATTGATGACTTGTTTCAGTAACTTGGGGACATTAACTGGCCTGGGTTTTAAAGTGTGATATTACTTGAAAATACTAATAATTTATTGTTAGCATTTTTGGACCTTCCATTTGTCCTGATTTCAATCTCTGAGAGGCTGATTTCCAGCAGGATTAAACTGATAAGAAGAGATGACAACTCCCTTTCCTAACCGTATCAACAGCTCCATGATTCCCCCCCAAACGTCCTACATTTTTGCAAGTGGAACACACATACCCCCCACAATAGTGACTCACGGAGCTTTTCCACAAAGGCCCCCTCCAAGCTCTCAGTGAATCCAACCCAATGTCTCAATCTGGTTGCACAGAAGGCCTATTTTGTTCCATCGATGCTTTAAAATAGCATATACATAACAACTCAGAATTCTAAAAAAGTACTTATATACTATTACATATTTAAAATCAAGAAATATTAATGTGAAAAACAACGAAGACAAGATCTCAATAAATTATAAAACACTGATTCTATGGTTTAAGATCCCATGTCTAGTTTATAAAAGCAACACAATTTTACACGTTTAACTCACAGATATTTTAAAGTAATTTCTCACTTTTTACATGTTAAAAATTAAAGCTTTTCCAAAAATGTTATTTGTGTTGAAAGTTTATGTAAATGTCTTCAGTTATCTTGTGCAAGGCAGACAGTAATCTTAATGGTTGATTAATGTTGATCTAAATCAAACCACCCTTCTCCTCCCCCTGTCCCCCCACCCCTCCCCGTAACAAAAATGAAAAGAAAAAGTTGTAATGCTAGACTTGCTCAGTACTAGGATAACATTTGCCAAACAAACAAAAATTCTGTTTGTTTTATAACCCAACAAGCCCCCAAAGCTGAAAATCATAAAAATTATCACTTTTTAAAAACTCATATTGTGACTCCAATATTAAACTATTAGCCCAAATACAAAATGGCACTAAGGATTAATAAAACTTATCTCTTCAAAAACGTTCATAAATAAACTGTTCCTCTTGCTAATCAGCCCCTAACTAGAACACCTTTGTCCCTGTATCCCTGAGGGTGTATATATATAAAACTTACACCACCTCTCACAGAGGAATGACACAGTTTTCAGTTCTTGATGACATAAGTCTTTTAAGACAAGTAGGGAAATGGTGAAAAGTAATGAAGGATGACTCACTATTCTCACAGTCCACTGATCAACAGTCACTAACAGGGAGCTGCAGATCTCCTAAAAATAACTGCCCAACTTCTCTAACAGAATTTTCGATGTACAAGTCCTAGTTCCCCAGCTGAACTGTAAATGCCATAAAGGCAGAGACTTAGACCTGGGAGGCAAATACGCTAGAGGAAGAGAACAAGTTTTAGAGTCAGACCCAGAGAAGAATCCTGGCTCTATCCTGTACTAGCTATCTGATATGTAGAAACAAGAATAAGTAATACATGCCTCGAGAAGATATTGAGGGAATTCAACGACTTAGGAAGATAACACAACTTAACCTAGTGCCAGCATATAACAGTATCTCTTAGTTGTCTTTCCTTCTACTATTTATCCCTCACAGTGTGTAGAAGATCATCAGCCACAAAATACAAGCTCAATAAATATTTCTTGATCAACTGATACATTTATCTGATTTTGTTTAATTATACACATAAGGGCTGGCGGATTTTCTCAGGTATTAAATAATTTTTTTAAAAAAAACACTATTCAACTCAAAATATCATACTTACTATGTTTTATAATAGTCTAATAAAACATTAAGAAAGTCGTTTGGCTTATTATTCTGGCCCTGGAATAGCTTGGTCATATCTTCATAAATAGCTATATTCAATTCACCTTTACCAAGGCACAAAAATCAAGAATACATACTATCTGTAAATTCATTTACTGCTTTAAAGTTTTTAACTGTTTAGCAGTTACAGGAAATTTTTTTAAATCAGAAAGAAAAATATTTACGTCTCAAATACAAAACAAAAATTTTCATTATTCTTGGTTGATCTCTAAAACCAAACTACTTCCACGCTCATGATTTTTTTTACCAACCCATTTTATGTATTCAACATGTGCATCCGGTGTACTTACTAAACATTTATTTGCACTTGCGTTTTCTGTATCAGGTTTACTTTGATGTAGAGCTTCTTTAAAAAAGCTAACTGAATTTGTCCAATGAAAAGTCTCACGTTTTTTGGAAAACCAATGCTGCTACACTGTTTCCAGATCTGCCTCCAAAGCTGAACCTGGGTGTCCGCAGCTCTTCAAAAAGTTCAAATCCTGCCAGACAGAAGCAAAATACTTTTATTAGGGACTGAATCCCACAGTTAAGGGATATTTGTATTAACAATGTACTTGTGAACCTTTTACAAAATTACGTGATTCCAAACTCTAAATTGTGACTAAATTTCACTTTATGATCTTCTATCCTATATACTATAGGTGTATATGTGTATACACCCAAAAACACTTTGAAATGAACAAGTAACAGACAAAATCAAACTGGAAAAAAGAGGCTTTCCATCCATCCTGTTTATCATCCCTGTTTATCATCCCTTCAACTCTGCATCTCCAGTGGCCTCCTTTACCATCTAGTTGTAGGAAGCAGATTACCATGTGTTGAGGTCTTACCACGTATCCGGCACTGTTTTGAGTGCTTTATATGCAGTAAGTCAATTAATCCAAATCAGATATATAAAAGCACTTAATACAGAGAAGATAAGTAACATGGAAATAAAAATGAAAAAGTCCTGGAGACGGATGGTGGCAATGGTTGCACAACAATAAGAATGTACTTAATGCCACAGAACTATAAACTTAAAAATGGCTAAATAGTAAATTTTATGTTATATATATTTTACCACAATAAAAAAAGAGTTTGTAACCAAAGATCAAGACCCAAACTGAACTGAACTTGGGAAGGTAAGGAAGTAGTAACTTTCAAAGCAGCACAGGGTGATTTCTTTTTTTTTTTTTTAACTTAACATGTATTCAAAAGTCCTGGGTTCAAGTCCCAGCTCTACCACTTACTAGGTGAAAGGTTACTAGATTAAGGTCAATTTACCTTAACCAGAATCCTCAATTTCTATGCAAGGAGGTTACAGGTATCACTGCCTCTATCTAACTTACAGTGATTTTGTGAAGATTAAAATAAGAATATGCGGTGTTCTCCTAGCCTATAAAACAAAATGGAAATTTAATGTTTTATTATTCTGTTTTCAAAAAATAAGACGAATAAGGGTGGAAGGTTGGTTAACTCTAAGTTAACCATGGTTTTCTCTCAGTGATGCGACTATCAGTTTAGGAGAATTCTTTTTCTTTTGGGGGAGAAGGTGCCTGCATTTTCTAAGTTTCCGTGTCTTGAGCTAAAGCTCAAATAACACTTGTAAACAGAAAAAAATGCTTAAATGGATCAACTGGTTTTTTTATACTTTGCTTCATAATTCATATTCTTAATCAAGTTTCACCAAATCTTAACAAATATTAACATACTCATTAAAAACTGATCATAAGAAAACTTTTCCAAAGAAGGCCAGGCCTTTTAAATAATACGATACATTTTAATGCTAAAAAATGGAGCCACTGTGATGGGTACACACCCATATTTGTTTTCTGAAATTTTACATATGCTTAAAATATTTCGTAATAAAAATTCTCAAGAGAAAATGGAGCTGTCTGGGTGAATTTCCTAGGACTAATCTTTTAACTCCCTGGACTAACCCTACAGAATTTAAGTTTTACATTTCAGTAGATAACACATCAAAATGTTGATGCATTATCAACAATACAAAGTGGTTGTATACCAGAGATAGATAACAAATTTTAATTATTTTAATCTATATACTAATGTGTTGGGGTTACTGATATTTTAAAATTTTTTTCATAATGAATCTGATTACTTTTTCAGTAAGATAGGTTTGTGGGTTTTTTTTAATTCACTAGTTGTAAGAAAGTCAAGTTCCTTGGACATCAAATTAGAATATCCTAGTGTCTGCCAAATGATTAAGTAATCCTCACCAAAACAAACGGCAACACAAAATATTTATATAAATAAGGCTACAAAAGAAAAATGAAAAATTCACTTCAATAGATTTATGAACATTTACATTTCAAATTAGGAAAGAAGCAAAGAACCTTAAAAAAATTAGTGAAGCAATCTTTATTCTATGCAAAAGGGACCATGGAAGTCAATCTTAAAAGCTAGTGACGGGCTTCCCTGGTGGCGCAGTGGTTGGGAGTCCGCCTGCCGATGCAGGGGACGCGGGTTTGTGCCCCGGTCCGGGAGGATCCCACATGCTGCGGAGCGGCTGGGCCTGTGAGCCATGGCCGCTGAGCCTGCGCGTCTGGAGCCTGTGCTCCGCAACGGGAGAGGCCAAAACAGTGAGAGGCCCGCATACTGCAAAAAAAAAAAAAAAAAGCTAGTGACAAGGCCCTTGGCAGTGATGCATGGCAGTGTGTTCTGTTAGTGTCCTGTATCTATCTAACTCCAAAAACCATTTTCTAAGAGAAGCATGCCTAGAAAAATATCTTTAATTGTATATAATTATTTCTTTAACATTTCCTGTTGTAACATTTCACTTATTTAAATTCTGCATTAAGCTCTAAAACTGAACAGAAGTTAAAGAATTTATTCAGTAGTTCTCAGACACAGACACATTTTTAATCACTCTTTACAAGGCTAAAGTCTGTTCCTCATTATGAAAGACAGACAAATATGTTTTTGTCTGGTGGTTCCAGGGATAAAAGAGAACACCTGTATTTAAAAACCAGGAAAGGAACTTGCCCTACACAGTGTAACTTTGAGCATTTATTAAAACTGTCAAGCTTCAAGAAGAAAGACTATTGATACGGGGCCTCAATAGTTCTAAAGGAAACAAATTTAACATAGAAGATAATAAAATTAATGACATGAAATAAAAGATAATAAATCACATAATTCTTGTTTTCCAGAGGCAACAGTAATGAAGCTCACATTTCAAGCCTCAAACACTTCAAGTTTGACATTACATAACCTGCCAAAGCCATTGAATGCACACAAAAGGACATGTGTTAAGTGTTCTCCCTCCTACTGCCTATTCCCTTACTACCAAAAAGAAAACAAACTCTGAGATAAAGCACATTCAATACAGTTATAAATTCATTTCCCATTAGCTTGTGACAACTGAGGTTCAAAATTTAACCACAAACTTCGTACCATATCACTTATTAATACTCCATCCTGAAAATTCTTCCCACTCCTTTAAAAATAACAATACTAATCTGAAATGGAGTCTAAGGAAAAAACAAGCAAATATATAGCTACAGATTCTCAAGGTACTTGCCCAGGAAGTCCTGTGCACTGCATGAGTAAAGTGACAGGTGAAATAATCCTTAAACCATGCAAGAAACAGTCTTCCAAAGAGCTCAAAATATTTGTGTATGGATTAAAGATGCTCGATTCTTACAAGATCCCCATTTAGTAGACACAGCACTAATTATACTCTGCTAATGGGGCAAAAAAGGATCCTGTCTTGGCACCAAAATCTTGCAAAAAGTAGAGATTTCCTCAAGAATTAATAGGTAGTAATTCTTCTAAGTTCCTATATTTTGTTTCTGTGCAACGTTAAAAAAGAATATACACTGAAAACAAGAAGAAAAATCCTAAATATATAAATGACCACTAGGCAAGACAAAGTATCTATAAAATGAAAACTCTCATACAAGACTTTAAAAAACACTACTACCATCTGCATTATTACTGTTATTACTAATTACCAGTATATCAGTACATTGAAGTCAGAAACACAATATATGCACTTTCTTTGCTTGATTCCCTAAGTAACAGATTATATAGCTTAAACAAAGAACTTAATTTTTACAGGCTCATAAATTTTAGTACTTAACTGCCAGGATTTTTTGGAAAATTTTACAAAGGACTCTGGATCTCAACCAATATTATTTCTTTGCTCTTTGCATATACAGTTAAAAGTACTACCATGGTTATTAACAAAGAAGAAAAGCAGGCGACTCCCACAAATAGAAAAGTAAAATACTATAACACCATGGGAGAAAAGAAAACCTATTTAAGTGTATTAAACCTGAGGTAAGAACACATTTAAACAACATAACAGCCATTTACCTTCACTGAATTCATTTAGCAACTCTTCCTTGGTCCAATTACATGAGGTTATTAGAAAAAAGCCTTTCACTTTCAACACCCTGGAGAGAGATTTCACATATTGCTTCCTCTTTTCAATTGCATTGTCAGGATTAAGGCTTATGGCATCAAAAGTCCCTTTGTCAATACAAATATGAAATCCAGACAGTTTTGTGGAAGGATTCAAAAAGTCTTCTACCTATATTAAAAATCAATGTCTATGTGAGAACAATTCACACACAATATTTACTGAATTTAAGTAACAATCTGTAAAAAGTTACAGATAAAAAGAGCAATTACTTATGATGGCATTTTACATATAATAAACATTTGCAACTTTATAGCTAACTTTTATGATCCTAAGCAAGACTGACAGTGTTTCCTGGACATTCCAAATCTCTACAAATTTGGAAACAAATCAAAGCCAGGTGTATTGCCTAATAATACCAGCACATAAATGGGGCTCACAAGTCTGGTTTATGAAAAAGTTATTTCTGTCGAAAAAAAGAATATTTGAAATATTTTTTAAAATGACAAAAAAATATCTGGAACTCAAACAAGGCACTTGAAATAAGATGATTTTTAGCTGACATTACTAGCTGTATGACCTGAGGTAAACATGGTAAATCAAAAGTTCTTTTACCTTGACTCAGCAGCTTACAAAGCAACTAATGGATACAATGAATGGCACAAAGCTTAAGAAATTAAAGGACTGTTTAAGTTGCAATTACTTAACTTTATAAATATCATGCACTTCAGATTTTGAAAGTCATGTATCAGCATCTCATTTATTTTCAATAACTTCAATAACTTACTGATACTTTAGAAGCATTTGAAATAGTGATCTGCCTCAACTTCATAAAGTATTCAAAATAATTTGCCAACAAACTTAATTCTGAAAAGCTGCTTTGAAAAAGTAATTAAGCAGTTAGCTCGTGATTATTCATATAAACTTAAAATAATCATAAATAGTGTATTACCTGAAACTCTTATTGTTTGACTTGAAAATGTGTATTGCATGTTTACATACATTTGAACATAGGTTTCCTGCCCCTGCCTCACATCAAAGTATTCATTACACCTGAAGCAAAACAATGACTACCACTCTTAAGAGCGAAGTTTGGAGAAGTTCCTATCCTAAATGCCTATATAAAAGTATTCATTTAGTGGGACTTCCCTGGTGGCGCAGTGGTTAAGAATCTGCCTGCCAATGCAGGGGACCTGGGTTCGAGCCCTGGTCCAGGAGGATCCCACATGCTGTGGAGCAACTAAGCCCATGCGCCACAACTACTGAGCCTGTGCTCTAGAGCCCACGCGAGCCACAGCTACTGAAGCCCGCATGCCTACAGCCCGTGCTCCACAACGAGAAGCCACCACAGTGAGAAGCCCGCGCACTGCAACAAAGAGCAGCCCCCCGCTCACTGCAACTAGAGAAAGCCCGCGCACTGCAACAAAGAGTAGCCCCCTGCTCACTGCAACTAGAGAAAGTCCGTGCGCAGCTACGAAGACCCAACACAGCCAAAAATAAATAAATGAATAAATAAAAAATAAATTTATAAAAGAAGTATTCATTTATTCAACAGATATTTCATAGACACCTATTATATGCAGGAACTTTTCAGGCCCTGGGACTGTAACTGCAAACAAAGCAAAAAGGGTCCCTGTATGAGAATATATCTCATATTCTCTAAAAGGAGAGGCAAACAATAAATAAGCTAACCAAATTATTTCAGATAAAGTGCTATGAAGAAAAAAAAAGAATAATGAAGACAGTGAGTGACTGGGAAGGAAATGTTTTGGAAATGGTAGTCAGGCAAGACCTCTTTAAGAAGGCGATATTTGAGCAGAGATCAGAATGCTAAGAATGAGCCAAACAAACAGAGATCTGGGGCAAGAACATTCTAGACAGAGAGCAGCAGGTATAAAGACTGGAGAAAAACAGGGCTGACATGTATCAGGAGCAGAAAGAAGGCCAGTGTGACTGGAGTACTGGTGATAAAGAAGGAAAGAGGTAAGAAACGAGGGGCTTTGTAAGGCTGGGTGGGCATTCAGATCCCATTCTGAATGCAACGGGGAAGCCCTTGGAGGCTTGTGAGCAAGGAAGTGACACAAGCTGATTTATATTTTAAAAACTAACTCTGGGTACCCTGTGGTAATGGACAGCAGGGCGGCAAGAGTGGAAACAGGAAGGCTAAGTAAGAGGCTACTACAGTCATCTAAGTGAGAAATGATGGTGGCTTGGATCTGGGAGGTAGCAGTGGAAATATCAAGAAATGATCACATTCCTGATATACTCTGAAGATAAAACCAACAAAATTGGCTATAGGATTTGTTGTTGTTGTTGGCGCCTTGAGGCTTTCAGGATCCTAGTTCTCCAACCGGGGAGTGAACCCGGACCACAGTAGTAAAAGTGCCAAGTCCTAACCACTGGACTGCCAGGGAATTCCCTGTTATAGGATTTAAAGGGAAGAGTGGGGTAGGGGATGGGAGGTGCGTGAGAAGTTTAAGGAAGAAACCAAGAGTTTCATTTTGGACCAATTAAGAGACTTTTAGCTATCCAAGTGGAACTATAGAATAAGCAGTGTTTATATAATTCTAGAGCTCAAAGGAGAAGCCTGGGATAAAAATATAAATGCAAGAATCATCATCTCGGGCTTCCCTGGTGGCGCAGTCGTTGAGAGTCCACCTGCCGATGCAGGGGACACGGGTTCGTGCCCTGGTCCGGGAAGATCCCACATGCCGCAGAGCAGCTGGGCCCGTGAGCCATGGCCGCTGAGCCTGCTCGTCCGGAGCCTGTGCTCCGCAATGGGAGAGGCCACAACAGTGAGAGGCCCGCGTACGGCAAAAAAAAAAAAAGAGTCATCATCTCCTCACAGATCAGAGGGCAAAACATATATTGAGTAATCTTTGGTGGCATTATACTACTTTAGGCATTTACAACTTTTTGATCTAGTTAATCCGAAGTTAGCTATTATGTGTGTGTATTTGCAAAAAAAAAAAAAAAGAGCGAGAGAAAGAATAAACATACTTGCACACAAGGGAGAGGAGAAAATAACTTTCCCAAACTGACTAGACTGAAAATTTTAATACTGTCACTTAAAAAGTATCATTTTGGATTATTTATGATTGACCCTTAATTTATGAGCTCAAAGATGTCAGCAAATTAATATACTTCAGAAACATTTAAACTTTATAATTTATTACAATTAAAAATAACAATTACAGTAATATAAATAATAGTTACCTTCAACTTAATGTTAGATAAACCTTCTTTCTCTATAATATTTCCAGAAAGCTGTATTGCAGAGGGAGAGTAATCAATTCCAGTAATATTAGAGAAACCAAATTTTGCCTAGGAACAGAGAAATAATGTTATACTTTAGTTTTCAGAAGTTTTAAATACTGTTTTACCTATGAATTATATTATTCCTTTAGGACTGGGGCTGTTTTATTTTTTTAATATATCAAATGACATATACTATCCAATAATCTAAAATGTTTAAATTTTAGTGTAGAATCTAAATAGAAACTAAAAGTTTAAATTTATATAATGTAACAATTTATTCTTTTATAATATTTGATTTCTGTTACAAAAGGAAATTCATTTTCTTAAAGACAACGAGAATATATGTGTATTTCGGCCCTAAAGCAGAAAAATGTAGTATTAACTTCTAATGCTGATATGCTTTAATTCACACAAAAATCTGTCATAGATTTTACTTAACACAATTAAGTTACATGAATAAGTTAAATGCGTATGTAATAAATTCTTGCTTTTAAAATTTTTCCTTCCGTGTACTTATAAATCATGCAATTCTCCACCAACCATGTGATCATTAACCATCTTACATTTGTATAGTATTTTTCGTTTTTGAAATATTTCATACATTCCAATAGACCTTTACAAAAAACCTGTGAGATAAATTGGGCAGGTATTAATACCCCCAAAGAGTTAAAGAAAGCTCACTGGACTTAAGAGGTTTGAGACTAAACCTGCAGTCCAGCTGTTTACTAACGATATTAACCCATCTAAGGGTGTGTGGAGCCTGAGGCAGAAGCATGATGGCCTCTGGTCTTCACCTCTAACTATGCTGAACATTGTAAGACCAATCAGACTAAAGAAAATATCAAAGGAAATCTGAAGAAGAACAGAAGTTGCAAAGTAAAGTGTAGCCTGAAATTCTCTTCCAGCTCTTCACCATTTACTAAATGGTTACTTCCTTCAAAACGACTTAACCTACTCCAACACCATCCATTTAAGACTTATTTAGACTTTTCAACCTTAAGTGACTGATTCCTAATCTAAACTCAATTAACACAACAATCATTTTCCGCAGGGCATTTTGCTCCCTTTGATCATTTTTATTTTTAGTCTTAAGGTCTAATATCCCTTCTTTGATGCCAACCTCCTATTCTTTTAGTGATCTCAAACCATATTCTTCAAGATCTTCATTTTCTCCCAGTTTCCCTCATTTATCAGACCTAGAATGCAGGATGATTCTATTAATTGACTCTTATCAGTTCCTTCTTCTCCAAGCCTGTTTATTCTTCCCTTAGAATTTATAAAAATCATATGTAGATGTTTTAAGTTTCTAGAACAATCATCCTCAAACTACTGCCAACATTTTTCACATTCAATTTCTGGCACTCAGTGAGAAATAAGCAGACATTCAAGGAAATAATAAATGACCAAAAACCAAAGGGAAAAAACTTACATTAGAAAAAGACCCACAGGAGAATCAAAAGAATGATCAGAAACATATTTAAAAAACTGAAATAAATGACAATTTGGAGAATTGTGACAGAGAACTGAAAACTATAACAAACAAACATACAAATAAGAGAATTTTAAAATGCAATGATTAAATTAAGATACTCACGGATGGGCTTGATAGGAGATTGGACACACACACAAAATAGTGAAGTGGAAGAAAAGTCAGAATGCCACTTTAAGCACAGAATGACAGAAGGATGGAAAATTAAAAACAGGAAAGAACATAAAAGACATAATATGGCACAGAGTATAAGATCTAAATATATATAATAGAAGTCTTAGAAAAACAGGAAATAAGAATAGGGCAGAAGAGAAAATGACATATGACTGAGAACTTTCTAATTTTGAAAAAGGATCCCAAGCCACAGATTCAAGAAGCACTATAAACTCAAGGCATGATCAAAGCAAAGATGGTAATAGTATAATATATATCTGACAAAACATGTAATTTATCTTATATACAAATAGTATAATATATCTGATGAAAACCAAAATCAGAAAAATCTCAAAAGCATTCAGGGAGTGGGGTGGGGGATACAATGCGACAGATTACCTGCAAAATACCAACAGTAAGACTGACAGCTGGCAATAAGTCATTAAGAATGGAAGCCAGAAAACAACAAAAGGAAAATGCCAATCTAAAATTATATCCCAGCAAAAAAAACAAAAAAGTGTGTGTGTGTGTGTGTGTGTGTGTGTATCCATCAAAAATGTAGGTGGTCACTGAAAAAGCACCGAATATAAGCAATGATTGTTAGCATGACAAAAATACAGAAAACTAAACATTATGTGTCACATAGGCAAATATACATGACCACCTATTAAATTTACTTGTTTTAAAAAAAAACTGAATTTGATAAAAATCTATGGATTAGAGGTAAAGAAACTTTTTCTTTAAAGGAACAGAGCATAAATATTTTACACTTTTCCAGTCATACAATCCCTGTCACAACTACGCAACTCTACTACTGTAGCACATAAGCAGCTACAGACAAAGCTGTATTCCAAGAAATATTTATAAAGACAGGGGAAGCCTAGATTTGACTCATAAACTATAGTTTGCTGACCCTTATTCTAGATTTAACTTCCAACCTACAGAAAACACAGGGGACAGAAAACATGTTAAATAATACTACAGAGATGCAATTAGAAAGTCCACACTGTGGTAAATCACTTGAGACTAATAACCTACCTTCTACAACAAATAAATCACCAAGTTACATAAAGAAAGAGTGTAGGGAGAACTTAAAAGAGCCTTAGGAGACTATCAGCCAACTGCAATATGTGGACTCAATAACAGAATGGAAATGACAGAAGAAAAGTCAGTGAACTTGAAGACACATCAATACTAGTTATCAAATCTAATCAACAGAGAAAAATAATCGGAAAAAAATGAACAGGTCCTAAAGCTTCAGGGACCTGTGGGACAATACAAAGAGGCTTAACGTTGATATTTACAGACTCTCAAAAGGAAAGGAGAATGTGCTTCAGGGGAAAAAAAAAAAAATTGAAAACATCCCAAATTTGGCAAAAGACTTAAGTTCTCAGATTCAAAAAGCTCAGTGAACCCCAAACAGGATAAGGAGAAAGAAATCCAAGCAGCAGTACATCATAATTAAACTGGTAAAAGCTAAAAGACAATGGAAAAAATCTTGAAAGCATCTAGAAAACTGATGCATTACTTACAGGAACACAACAATTCAGATGACTGCAGATTTCTCATCAAAAACTATGGAGGTCACATAACATTTTTAAAGTACTGAAAGAACAGTTAATTCAGAATTCTATATTCAGCAAAAACATCCCTCAGGAATGAAGTTGAGATAAAGACATTCTCAGGTGAAGAAACACTAAGAAAATTTCTTGCCAGGAAGGCTGCTCTAAAATCATTCCTGAAGGAAGTTCTTTAGACAGAAGGTAAATAATACCAAAACAAACAAACAAACAAACTTGGAAGATGAGGAATGAAGAAAAAAGCTGCAAAAGTAAATAACTGTGTTAACATAATTAACTACTATTCTCCTTTGAAAGGAAACATTATAGCATTATCCTACAGGATTTTCAATGTAAAGGTAATATTTAAGACAACTGCAATATAAAGAAGGGAAGATTAAAAAACTCACAGGTGGTTAAGGTTTTCACATACCACATGGAACGGTAAAACATTGATTCTAAGTAGATTGTGTAAATAAAGTATACATAGTCGTACAGCAACCACTAAAAAAGCCAAAAAGATATAGTCATTACAGCAACCACTAAAGAAACTATACAAAGACATTTATACAATTAGATATATCTAATTAAAATGGAATACTAAGAAATGTCCAAATAAAGCAAAATAAGCAGGAAAGGAGAAAGGGAAGAATGAAAAAACAGAGGTAACAAAGAGAAAAGAAATAATAAAATGGTAGACCTAAATCCAAATGTTCTAAATATACCAATTAAAGGATAGAGATTATTAGAAAGGATAAAAAAACATGACCCAACTATATGCTGGCTACAAGAAACTCACTTCAAATATAATGATATAGGTTGGTTCAAAGAGAAAGAATAGAAAAGGATATACCATGCAAAAACTCATTTTGGCCTGCGTACCACAAAAAAAAAAAGCAAAAACTCATTTTAAAAAGTTGAACTTCACACCCACAAGGATGGTTACAATCAAAAAGATAATAAAAAGCGTTGGTGAGAATATGGAAAAACTGGAACTCACATACAAGTGCGCATGGAAGTGTATAATGGTGTAGCCACTGTGAAAGCAGTCTAGCAATTTCTCAAAAGGTTAAATATACAGTAACCATATGAACCTGGGTATATACCCAAGAGAAATGAAAATATATGTCCATACAAAAACTTATACATGAATTTTCACAGCAGCATTTTTCATAATAGCCGAAAAGCAGAAACAACTTAAATGTCCATCAGCTGGCGAGTGGATAAACAAAATGTGGTAAACCCATCCAACAGAATATTAATTGGACAAGAGGAAAAAGTATTGATACATGCTACAGTACGGATGAACTTTGAGAACATTATGTTAAATGAAAGAAGCCAGACACAAAAGACTACATATTGATGATTCCATTTATATGAAATGCCCAGAATAGAAAAATCCACAGACACAGAATGTAGATTAGTGGTTGCCAGGGGTTGAAGGGAATGGGGAATAAGGAGTGAACGATAATGAATATAGGGTTTCTTCTTGGGGTGATGAAAATCTTCAGGAATTAAAATAGTGGCGATGGTTGTACAAATTTGTGAATATACTAAAAACCACTTTCAAAGGGTAGATTTTATGGTATGTGGATTATATCTCAATTTTTTTAAAAAGCTGGAGTGGCTTTATTATTAGCATCAAAGTAAAATCAAAGTAAAGAAAACTACCAATGTTAAAGAGGAACATTATACAATAAATGGGTCAATTCATCAATACACAAACACATAAAATCCTAAATGTGTAACCTCTGAACAACAGAGTTTGAAAATACATGTAGCAAAAACTGACAGAAATAAAAGTTAAAATAGACAAATCTACCAATACGGTCAGACACTTCAACATTACTATTTCCATAATTAATAGCACTAATAGATAGAAAATCAGTAAAGGTATAGAAATGAACACCACCATCAAACACCATAAGTCTAGTTAACATATACAGAATACTCTATCCAGTAACAGCAGAATACACATTTTTTTCAAGTGCACATGAAACATTCACCAAGATGGATATATCCTGGATCATAAAACAAAGTAACACATTTAAAAGAATTTAAATCATACAAAGTATGTTCTCTGACATAATTGAATTAGACTAGAAGTCAAAAGCAGAAAGAGAAAAATCCACAACATGTGGAAATTAAACAACAGAATTCTAAATAATCTGGATCAAAGAAGAAAATTAGAGAATTCCCTGGTGGTCCAGTGGTTAGGACTCCACACTTTTCACAGCCAGGGGCCCGGGTTCAATCCCTGGTTAGGGAACTAAGATCCCGCAAGACTCACGGCACAGCCAAAAAAAAGAAGAAAATAAAAATACAGCATATCAAAATGTGTACGGTGCAGGAGCACCTACAGGATAATTTATAGCACTTATATCATTAAATGTTTACATGAGAAAAGAAGGAAAGTCCCAAATCAATAATCTAAGCTTCTACCTTAAGAAGCTAGAAAAAAAGAGCAAGAATAAATTAAAAGCAAAAAGAATGAAAAAATAATAAAATTAAGAGCAGAACCCATTGAAACTGAAACATAAAAGCAATAGAGAAAGTCAATGAAAACAAAAGCAAATTTTTATAAAAGATAGAAAAAATGAATCTCTAGCATCACTATCAAAGAAAAAGAGAGAGAAGACACAAGTTACCAACATTAGGAATGAACAAGGGGATTTCAATACAGACCCAACAGACTTTAAAAGGATAATAAGAGAATACTGTGCAGAACTCTATACACAAAAATTCACAATGGACTAATTCCTCAAAAACCACAAACCACGCGAACTCACTCAAATGAAATAAATAACCTAACTAGGACTGTGACTATTAAAGAAATTTTATTCATATTTTAAACCTTCAGAGAAGAAATCTCCGGGTTAAATGGTTTAATTGCAAATTCTACCAAACACTCAAGAAGAAATAACACTAGTGCTACACAATATCTTAAAAAATTTAAAAAGGAGGGAATTCTTCCCCACTCATTTTATAAGGCCATCAATGCCCTGAGACCAAAACCAAATAAAGATAATACAGGACTGCAGGGGAACTGCAGACCAATATCCCTCAAGAATACAGATGTAGGGAATTCCCTGGCAGTCCAGTGGTTAAGACTTCACCTTCCAATGAAGTGGGTATGGGTTCAATTCCTGGTCGAGCTAAGATCCCACATGCCTAGTGGCCAAAACACCAAAACATAAAACAGAAACAACACTGTAACAAATTCAATAAAGACTTTAAAAATGGTCCACATCAAAAAAATCTCTTTTTAAAATTAATTAATTTATTTATTTGGTTGTGCCAGGTCTTAGTTGTGGCAGGCAGGCCCCTTAGTTGTGGCATGCGAACTCTTAGTTGTGGCATGCATGTGGGATCTAGTTCCCTGACCAGGGATCCAACCCAGGTCCCCTTGCACTGGGAGCACAGAGTCTTATCCACTGCACCACCAGGGAAGTCCCCAAAAAAAAAGCTTAAAAAAAATACAGATTTAAAAGTTCTCAACAAAATAGTAACAAGTTGAATCTAGCAATACAGAAACAGAATTATACATTATGACCAAATGGGGCTTATTCCACAAGTGCAATACTGGTTCAATATCTGAAAATCAATTAATATAATCCACCATATTAACAGTCTAAAGAAAAAACACCTCATGATTATATTCACTGATGTAAAAAAATTTTATTTTATTTTATTATTTTTTTAACAAAATTCAAGAAATACATCCTAGAAATACAAGGGAACTTCTTCAACCTGATAAAGGGCATCTAATAAAATCCTGCAGCTAACATCATCCTTAATGGTGAAAAACTGAAGACTTTCTCCCTAAGATGGGAACAAGGCAGGAATGTGCCATCATCAGTCCTAGTCAATACTGTATTGGAAGACCTAGGTAGTGTAATCAGGCAAGAAAAAAAAAGGCATGCATTTTGGAAAGAATGAAATAAAACTGTCCCTATTCACAAATGGCATGACTGTCTACATAGAAAATCCCAGAAAATCCACTTAAACCTCCTAGAACTAATAATACGCAAGATTACAGGATACAAAGGCAACACAAAAATCAACCATATTTCTAGCAATAAACAATTGGAAACTGAATTTCAAAAAGCAATACCATTTTAAATACTCCAAAAACAAATATATAGGTATAAGTCTAAAAAATATGCACAGGATCTGCATGCTGAATGCAAACCAAAAAATGCTGAGGAAAGAAATCCAGGAAGACCTAAATAAATGAAGAGAGACACCATGTTCATAAACTGGAAGACTCAAGATAGTAAAGATGTCGATTCTCCTCAAATCACAGATTTAGCTCAATTTCAATGAAATTTTCAGCATGGATTCTTTTGTAGATATTTACAAACTAATTCTTAAATTTATTTGGAAAGGTAAAGGAACTAGAATGGCCAATACAACATTTGAAAAAGAATAAAGTTGAGAGACTCACACTACCCAACTTTTAAGATTTACTAAAAAGCTACACTAATCAAGATAGCATCCAGAGGATGTCACCATGAATTCTTCCAAACATTTAAGAAAGAAACAAAACTAATCTTACAAAAATCCTCTGAAAAAAATAAAAACAGAGACAAGTCTCATCTCATTTTATTAGACCAGCATAACCTTGATACAAAAACTTTACATTAAAATTGCAAGTAAGCCCAACTGGACAGCCTGCATGCCTCAACGAAAGATCCCGCATGCCGCAACTAAGGCCCTATGCAGCCAAAAATAAAGTAAATAAATAAATATTTTTAAAAATACAATTGCAAGTAAGGAAAATTACTGGCTAATCTCTCTCATGAAGCTATATAATTCCTAAGTAGAATACTACCAAATCAAATCCAACAATATATGAAAAGGATAATACATCACAATCAAACTTGGTTTACTTCAGGAATGGAAATTTGTTATAACATTGAACAATCACTACAATTATCTCAATAAAAATGTCAATTAAAAAAAAAAACTGGGCTTCCCTGGTGGCGCAGTGGTTGAGAGTCCGCCTGCCAATGCAGGGGACACGGGTTCGAGCCCTGGTCCAGGAAGATCCTACATGCCGCAGAGCAACTAAGCCCGTGAGCCACAACTACTGAGCCTGTGCTCTAGAGCCCGTGAGCCGCAACTACTGAGCCTGCGTGCCACAACTACTGAAGCCCACGCACCTAGAGCCCGTGCTCCGCAACAAGCCACCTCAATGAGAAGCCCGCACACCATAACAAAGAGTAGCCTCCGTTCACCGCAGCTAGAGAAAGCCCGCACACAACAACAAAGACCCAACGCAGCCAAAAATAAATAAATAAAAAATTTTTTTTAATTGAGGACCCCCACCAAAATCAATCAATTCAACTCTAACAGAATCAAGAAGAAAAATCATCTGATCATATCAATGAATATTAAAGAAAGCAACTGATCAAGTTCAACAACCCAACCATTATGATTAAAAACTCAACAAACTAGAATATAAAGGAACAGCCTCAATCTGGATGACTACCTGTAAAAACCTAGAGCTAACATCATATTTAACAGTGAAATATTAGAAGCTTTCCTCTTCTAATAGGCAGTGTTAGAAGGCTATCTGCCTTCACAATTTCTATTCAATGTTGACCTAGAGACTGCACAGCATTTTAATAAACAAAATATTAAGAATGGAATAGAAGAAATACAACTACTATTTACACATGACATTACAGTCTTTATAGAAAATCCAAAAGAATCTATAAAAAAATAACTAGAATTAATGTGTGACTTACTGGATACAAGATCAATATAAAAATCTGTTGTACTTATACATAGCAGCAATAAACTATTAGAAAATAAAATTTAAAAGCATAACAATAATAGTCACAACAACAAAAAAATCAAGGAATCAACCAAGGAAAAATACTGGTTGGCCAAAAAGTTGCTCTGGTTATTTGGGGGTTTTTTAAATATATATATTTTTTTATTTTTGGCTGCGTTGGGTCTTCGTTGCTGTGTGCGGGCTTTCTCTAGTTGCGGTGGGCAGGGGCTACTCTTCATTGTGGTGTGTGGGCTTCTCATTGAGGTGGCTTCTCTTGTTGCGGAGCACGGGCTCTAGGTGCGCGGGCTTCAGTAGTTGTGGCGCGCAGGCTCAGCAGTTGTGGCACACAGGCTTAGTTGCTCCGAGGCATGTGGGATCTTCCCAGACCAGGGCTCGAACCCATGTCCCCTGCACTGGCAGGTGGATTCTTAACCACTGTGCCACCAGGGAAGTCCATGTTTGGTTTTAAGTAAAAATAAGACACATTTTTCATTTTCACCAAGAACTTTATTGAACAATGTATTCATTAACCGAGCAAACTTTTTGGCCAACCCAATATATAAGATCTCTGTACAGAAAATTTCTATACAGACAAAATACTACTGAGAGAAAATTAAGAACTAAATAAATGGAGGAATACATCATGTTCATGGATTCACTTGATACTATAAACATGTAAATCCTCCTCAAACTGATCCATAAATTCAATACAATCCTAATCAAAATCCCAGGGTGGGTTTTGTTTTTTTCCTGAAAAGTGATGATTCTAAAATTTAAATAAATATGCAAAGAGCTAACTAACAACATACAAGACAACAATGGAAAGGCTATCAAAGTCGGAGAACTTACATTAACCAAATGGGGAGACTTGTCCAGTAATTAGGACAACTTGGCATTGGCATAAGGATAAACAAACAGACCCAAAGGAATAGAACAGAGGATCCAGAAACAGACCCAAACACATACTATTACTGGACTTATGACAGAGGCACCCCTACAGTGCAGTGGGGGAAAGAGCAGACGTTTCAATAAGTGGTGTTGGGTTATCTGAATATTCATAGGTAAAAAAAAATAAACCTTGACTCTACCTCACAACATACACAGCAATTAATTGGGACCTAAATGTGAAAAGGAAAAGAACAAAGTTTCTAGAAAAACATATAGGAAAATATCATTTTGACTCTGGGTAGGCAGATTTACTACACAATATTCAAAAGCACTAACCATTTTTAAATGATATATTAAACTTTAGTAAAATTAAAGAACTTCTGTTCATCAAAAGACACTATTACAGTGACTTCCCTGGTGGTCCAGCGGTTAAGATTCCAAGCTCCCAATGCAGGGGGCCTGGGTTCGATTCCTGGTCAGGGAACTAGATCCCTCATGCCGCAACTAAAAAGATCCCGCGTGACACAAGGAAACGCGACAAGAAATATCCTGCGTCCTGCAACTAAGACCTGGCGCAGCCAAATAAATAAATTTTTAAAAGATACTATTACAGGGCTTCCCTGGTGGCGCAGTGGTTGAGAGTCCGCCTGCCTTTGCAGGGGACGTGGGTTCATGCCCTGGTCCAGGAAGATCCCACATGCCGTGGAGCGGCTGGGCCCGTGAGGCATGGCCGCTGATCCTGCGCATCCGGAGCCTGTGCTCTGCAACGGGAGAGGCCACAGCAGTGAGAGGCCCGCGTACCGCAAAAAAAAAAAAAAAAAAAAAAAAAAAAGATACTATTACAAAAGTGAAGAGACAAGCAACACACCAGATACAAAGGTTATACACACAGAATATATAAAAAACTCCTACAAATCAATAAAAGAAAGGCAACCCAATGTTTAAATAAGCGAAAGCTTGAATAGGCATTTCACAAAAAAGAACAGCCAAATAGACAGCATATGAAAATATGCTCAATATCCTTAGTCATCAGGGAAATGAGAATAAAACCACAAGATACCACTACACACCTACCAGAATCACTGAAATTGGATAAGCTGACAAGAGCAGGTGTTGGCAAGGATGTGGAGCTACTAGAATTCTCACACACTGCCAGTAGGAGTGCAAACTAGTGCAACCAATTTGGAAAACTGTTTGGCAGTATTCATAATAACACAGTGCTGGAAATGAGTCAAATGACCATCAACAGGAGAATGAGCGAATAAATCAATAAATAAATTGTGGTATTTTCATATAGTACAGTACTAACCACAACGAGATGAAGCACTCTAGTGCTACACACAATACGAAAGACCATGGGTAAACCTAACAAAGCCATGCTCAGCAAAAGAAACATATCAAAAAAGTGCATATCCAAAGATACTACACATATCAAGCCAACAAGAGGCAAAACTCAATGAAATGGAAAAAGGATCATCTTTTCAACAAATGACAGATGGAACAATTCAACATTCACATATCAAAAAAAATTAACCCCAACCAGTATCTCAAACCTTCTACAAAAATTAATTCAAAACAAATAATAGATCTAAATGTAAAACTTTAAAACTTTTAGAAGAAAACCTAGAAGACCTATGTGACCTTAAGTTAGGCAAAGAGTTCTTTAATATGAAAACAAAAGCACGATCCACATACGAAAAAATTAATAAATTTGACTTCATAAAAATGAACTTCTGCTCTTCAGAAGGTATTGTTAAAGAGAATGGAAAACAACAAGTGAACAAATGAGAGAAAACATTTGCATATCACATACCTGACAAGGAACTTATATCCACAATACATAAAGAATCCTCAAATCTTAATAAGTAAACAGGCAACCCCATTTAAAAATAGGCCAAAGATGTGAACACACATTTCACCAGATATACAGATGGCAAATGAGCACATGAAAAGGTAATCAAAATCACTAGTCATTAGGAAAATGCTAATTAAAACCACAATGAGAAACCAGTATAGCTGGCATGAAGAATAGCCTAACTTATGATGACAGAAGTCAAAATAATCATTACCTTTAGGAGGGAATGAGTGGGAGGGGACACAAGGGGGCTTCTTCTATGGTGTTAATAATGTTTTATTTGTTGATCAGGTTGGTGAGTTACACACAATTATTCATTTTGTAAAAGCTGTACACTTATGACCTATTCACTTTTCTAAACAGATGTTATACTTTATTCAGTAAGTTCACATTAAAAAAGAAAAAAGCTTCCCAAAGCGACTCCACATCTAGGTAGCTTCACCAGTGAATTCTACCAAACATTTAAGGGAGAAAAAACAATTGTCAACAAACTCTTTCAAAAAATAGATTCTTGTTTAATGATGTCAGCATAACTTGATACCAAACCCTGACAAGGACACTACAAGAAAGGAAAATTACAGGACAATCTCCCTCATGGACAAAGTTGCAAAAATCCTAAACAAAATGTTAACAAACTGAATCCAGTAATATATATATATAAGTTGGGTTTATTCCAGAAATGCACTTAACATTTGAAAATGATCAATGTATTTCACCTACATGAATAAAGGAAAAAATTCATATGGTTACCTCAACAGATACAGGAAAAACACTTAATCAACACCACCACACACCGTGAGCAAAGGAGAAAAACATTTAATCAACAACAACACACACCGTTAGCAAATCTGAAGTCTGATAACCAGAGTTATCTACAAAACTAACTTACAAGATAACAATCGTACCTAACAGTGAAACACTGAACGTATTCTCTGAAAAGGGCGAAAAAGACAAGGATGCCTTCTGTCACCACTTCTTTTCAACATTCTCCCAAAGGTCCCAAACAGTGTAATAAGGGGGGAAAAGTTACAAAGGATTGGAAAGGAAGAAATAAAACTATCACTATTTATAGTTTGCCTAATTTTATATGTAGAAAATATAAAAGAATCTATAGTTAAACTATTAGTCTCAAAGGATAAATCATTAACCTCTACAAGTGAGCTATTAGAATCTGAAAGTATCTACAGGTAAACAAGAGTGAATAAATTAAATTGTGGTATAATTGTACAAAGGATTCATATACAGCAACAAAAATGAATGAACTGCTATGTAGAAGTTGAGTGAATCTCACAGAATGTTGACTGAAAGACACCAGAAAGAACACACTGAAGGCTTCCATTTATATCCAAAACAGACAAATTAATCAATGATGTTAAAACTCCTTGTAGTTGCCTTTAGAAAGGGAGGAGGAGCAATTTAGACGATTAGCAGGGAGTTTAAGGGGGACTTCTAGAGTCTGTAATGTTCTGTTGCTTGATTAGGGTGACAGGTGTGCTCACTTTGTAATAATTCATTGAGCCATACTCTTTTGGTTTGCACACTTTAATGTAGTCATGCTGCACCTCGTTTCAAAAAAATTTATTACAGTTTTTTCTAATCACATTTCACTGCTTCAAACATTTTAATGGCTCCCCACAGACTAAGAGTAAAATCTAAGCTCTTAGGCACGGCATATGGTATGGCTCCTACCTTAAATCTAAACCTCATCTCTATCTCACACATACACTTTATATTCTAATTTACCAAATTATTTATAGGGCCAGAACCTTCATGCCTTTAGATAATGTTTCCACTTCTTGAAATTCTCTCCCTCTTTACACTCTACCCACACTCAACACAATTTCCACCCAACTTGGATATTAGCTCCTCCAAAACCCTTCTTATCCCTCTTCCCCAAATCACTCCCTTTCCTATACTCAGTATATCTATTATTGCATACATCAAGCTACAGCATTAGCTATTTATGTCTATGTCAGTCTATCCTCTATTGTACTGTGAACAACTCAAGCACAAGGTCTAAATTTTCATACTGCCAGTGCCTACCACAAGGCTTGACAGGTGGTAGTCACTTAGCAAGTTTCACTGTTACGTATATAACCTTACAAGCTGAAACAGTAAAACCATCTAGGATGAAGCCTAAGTCTTACACCTCCCCACAGCACTTTGGCAGAGCAATGATACACTATAGGCATTAACGGTGATGGTTTAGCTAGTAGTAGAACCTGTACCAAAACTCAGTTCCATGGACAAAATGCTCTTTTCAAACCATATGCAAAACACTCTTCAAAAACCATATGCTCACCTAAGAAAAGGGATGTATGTCCTACTGGAAATGTAAAAAAAAAAATCATCCTTTTATACATACAGATTTCCAGAGTTCTGAGCTAGAAGAAACCAACAGAAACCAACTAGTCAAAATCTTTAGGAAAGAACTGAAGTCCAGAAAAAAAAAAGTGGCTTGCTCAAGGTTGAGACAATAGCAAGAAGGGCCAAGACTAGGACTCAGATCCCCTGGTTTCTCACTTAGTGCTTTCTCACAGCCCATGCGGCCTCCCTTTTGTACCATGTGACTTCTCAAGGTAAGTGGTACGACTGCTTTACTACTTTGGATTTAGATAGCTAGTATCCTCAACTGCAAGATTTTTTTCTTAATTTCATTTTTAAATTTGGTTCTAACACATGAATACTAATAGTACCAACAAGTTCAACCAGGAAAACACCATTTCCAGTTCCAATATCAAGCACTGAAGCATCCAATGGAATCTTGTGTTTCTGCATCCACCTTATTAGTCGAGTCATACTCTCTTCTCCAAACCTATTAGAAACAGAGAATCAGTTAATCAAATAACAGAGGGATAGAGAACAAAGGTTACAACTACATTACACTCAAGCAGCTTATTCAGTTTGCTCAATTAAGTCTTTTTTAGAAGGAAGAAATAACATCTGTAACTGCTTAATCTTCATCTATACTATTATTTAGAAGAAAACACCCCCAAGAATAGAACAGAATAGATAAGGTTGGTATGTTACTTATTAATGTTTCTCTACATCAGCATTAACACTTGTACATGTTGGTGGCTCAAAAGTGCATTGCTTATTGAAAAAGGAGTTATAAAATAAGGGTTATTTCCTAATACTGTCATCAAATTTAAATCTGGGCCATTAAAAGAGAAAAGAGACAGATTCTTTCAATCTACCCACCAAAGCCAGAATCAGTCCAAGGTTCCCAAGATTTCTAGGGTTTCTCTGGGATAAGCACTTAAAAGACACACACACACCTACACAATCTTCTGGATCATGATCCCACTACTTTTTCTAACTTACCAGATTTCTCCTGTATCTCCATATTCTTGGAAAGTTTGCAGTTCTCTCTCATAGACAGTATCCCAGCTATATGAATAATCAAATGCAAAGCAAATTATTCAATTAAACTGTATTATGAATTAAAGGTATATTTCTAATACATTACTGGGATAGTTATGACAAATTTAAAACATTATTAGTGTTGACAAGTGCACACCGCTCAATCTTTTAACATCCTTGTGTTAAAAGAATGAAAGAAAGAATAAGTTTATACATGTAAAGCACTTACAACAATGCCTGACATTTAAAACGGTGTATGTTTTAGCTTAAAAAATACAAAGACGTATCTGTCCAAGGATCCCTAAGTCCCAAACACAAATCCAAAACTTGACAGTAAAGGCATAGTGTCATTACAGCACTTTTCAGTCTAAAATGTAAAGACACAAGAATTTTCTACCAATTAGGTGGTTACTCACAATGGAATTCGCCAAAAATAAGCTCCGCTTAAAGGTTGTTTTAAGACTTACTCTCACTCCTTTTAAGGACTCCCCCTCCATCAATTGCCGTCTCTTCCTATTTCATGTCTATAGAAACCCTTCTCCCCCTCCAAGTTACCTCTCATTCTTACCTTTCCCCACAGTCATTCATTCATCCATCTATTAATCCATTAAATAATTGCTGAACGTCTGCTTAGGTCAGACCACTTTCTCCTACTCCAAGATGCCCACTATCTCCTCGCTCCCTCCTTAGACCATCCCCCCCACTCCCACCCCTTCCAGCTTCCACGTCCCTGCCCTCGTCCCCTTAACCTTTTCAGCTTCCCAGCCGAGCAGCTCTCCTCCGGCCTCCTACCCTCGCCCACCAGCCGTTATTTGTCAGCCCCGCCCACTTTCACCCCACGGGCCCCTTAGACGTCAACCCCTTGAAAAGCCTATTTACAGCCGCCAGTGTAGTCCCTCGGGATTCCATCCCTACGAGCCCCCCGCCCCGGACCCTCGTCCAAGGCGGCCCTTTAGGCTTCCTCCCGTCACGCCCCCTAAGCTCTCCCCATCTTCCGGGGCCGCCTAGGCCCCATCTCTCCTTCCCCTCCTGCGGCCCAGTCCGGGAGCGCCGGACTCACCCTCCCCTGCCCTGCGCCACACTCACTGCTCTCGGGTGCCCAGCGCAGACGGGGCGAAGCCATCCCCTCGGGGACTGCCCCCTCGAGACCGCGCCGCGGCCCCAGCGCCGCCGTCGTCGTCCGCGCCCTCGCTCATCGCGCTCCTTGCCCCGGAGGGCCTTTGGGGCCGCCATAGAGACGTGGCGCGGGCAGAGCGGACGGGCGGGCTGGCGCCTCTAGGAGGCGGGAGTCGGCCCTCTCTACTGCTCCCGGCCCCGGCAGGGGTCCGCAGTCCGGCGCTTTTCCTGCAGCCACCCTGGTCCAGAGTCCCGGATCCCAAAGCCCAGAGTGGGCGGGGCGGGGCCTCGCCTCGGTCCCCACTCTCCCTCCAACCAGCGTCAGATGCACCCCCTTCTTCGAGGCGCCCGCCTAAGCACCACTATATTTGGGGACTGCTGTTCCTAAGGGACTGTTCAAGGTATTGCATTTTGGAAAAAGGCTGGCGGTGGGGGAGCCACCCTAAATACCTAAGCCGACACTGCTCAACCCAAATGTACAAATCACCTCATCTCTCCACGTCGTGGGCAGATCTGAGAAATGGGTGGGACAGTCCATCGCATTATTTGGCTTTCCTGCCCAAGGCTAATTTCATTTGCGGCTGGCATTACGCCTTGAAGATAGCACTCTGGCCTCTTCTGACTTGACGTCACTGGTGGACGAGGGAATTTATGCCCAGTGAAATGAATGCCTTACGACACCCGCCCCCCCCCCCCCCCGCCGCCCTCCCAAGTAAGCCAATCACGGGTATCAGAGTGCTAAGTGAGAAGAAACGTCTAAGTGAAAGTCAAGATGCCTGTCTCAGCTCTGCCCCTAACCAGGCGCCTGGCCCTATCCAAGACTCCTAACCTCTGTGTGCTTCAATTTCCTCACCTGCAGCTCGCTGGTAATAGAATGCTCCCAACCAGTGAATCTGAGATTCATCCACCTCTTGGTGGGACTGATGCTGGAAGTTCTGCAGCATAATGCCAGAGATCTTATGGGCCAAATGTCTGGGGGGACTTCTGGAGCAGCAATGAAATACTGGTAGTCCAATGCCCTAGGCAAGAATCTCAAAGGCTCTTAGCAAGACTGCCTTCCAACCAAAACACATGTTTCCTAGGCCACTTTTCTGTTGACATGGCAGACAGAAGCCCAATAACAAGTCCCTGGAGGTAAGTGGCGTCAACATTTGCCTTTCCAGCTCACAGAGATCCCGATTAAGACCGCATGTGCATCTCCTCTGATGCAAGATGTTCCAAGATCTTCCGGCAACCACTGGTGACAGAATATGGTAAAAGGCAGATGGGAATCTATGTGTATAGTGATTAAAGAACTCAAGAAAGTGCGTAAGTAACCTTATTACAGAGCAATAAAACCACCAGATGCCACGGCCAATTAGTGCTGCCCTGAGCGAATGGTTGTTTTGATTTTTTCTAGACTCGATGCTCAAGAGAGTAAGCTTGAATGTGACTGAGTGGGTCTTAAAAAGTTTTAGGTTCTAATTCAGAAGCACCATGAAAGACAAGGCCGTCTTCAATCTGATGTCTTGCCAACACTTAAGATGTTTTTGCTGTGTTTGCTGAATGCTATAAACAGTTGTTGGTATGGAGCCCTGGAAAAAACCCATGATTTATACAGAGTTCCTTCTCTGGCTCCAGGATTACTCTGGGTGTTTAGTCCTGAAGGCTGAATGGGGCACCACCTCTGATCTCCCAGGGCAACAGATTCTTGGTGGGCGGGATGGAGAAGCTCGATCCGAGCAGAGCTGCCCATCACCAGGGAGAAGGTGGAATGTGCCAAGGAACACAGTCCCTTCCACCAGGTGCCCGTTCCACAAGGCAGGAGGGAGGCTCTGAGGGTATTCTGGGTTGCCTGTCTCCCTCTCACTCTGCCAATCCCTGCAGCCTGGAACCCTGCTCACCTATAACTTCTCTGAAACTGCTTTCAGGAGTTCTCAAATGCTCCCCAATTGGCAAAACGATGGTCAAGTTCCAGGCAATTCTGCTTAGGGTTAGAAGGGAAGGATTCTCTGAGAGAGTGGCACTGAGTGAAAACCTGAAAGAGTTCGTCACAGGTGGTATCCCTAGGGAAGCAGAGTGTAAGACTGAGATGAACATGGCGGAAGTTTATTAGGGAGTGTTCTCAAGATCACCCCCTATCGGGGAAGAGAGAGAAGCAGGGTTGGACAGAGGAAGTAGTCAGGCTGGGGTACCATTACGACCGAGCCTCAGTTAACACCCTCTCCCCTGACAGGGCACTGTGAAGCTGGGATGATCCTTTGGAATTTTCAGGTTGGACTGAAGGATGTGAGCCTTTATTCATCTACATTGACCAGGCACTGAATGCTTGTTTGCCCAGAAAAGGAGGATTGACCTTGGGTGATGAGACTCTTCCATGAAGGATAATTCCAGGAGAGGGCTGTCACCTGACAACCTCCCCAGCAGCTGGGATAATAATGCAATCAGTGGTGCAAGGGGAGATCTGGGTCACACATCACCACATCTAGAGCAGAGATACTAGAGTAAACCTTGCAGCTTTCTGGGAGAAGAGCATTTCAGGCAAAGGGAAGAGTGAGTGCAAAGCCCCTGAGGTAGAATGAGATAGGGGTATCCAGGAAGCAGAAAAAAGACTAGTGTAGCTGTAGCAGAGTGAACAAACGAGACAGCAGCAGGAAATGAAGGAGTCAGATCATTGTAAGGTTTGGGATTTGACCAAGAAGCAACATGATTTAAATTTAAGTTTTGGGGGGCTTCCCTGATGGCACAGTGGTTGAGACTCCGCCTGCCGATGCAGGGGACACGGGTTCGTGCCCCGGTCCGGGAAGATCCCACATGCCGCGGAGCGGCTGGGCCCGTGAGCCATGGCCTCTGAGCCTGCGCATCCGGAGCCTGTGCTCCGCAACGGGGGAGGCCACAGCAGTGAGAGGCCCGCGTACCGCAAAAAAAAAAAAAAAAAATTTAAGTTTTGGTGTGACAATTTTGGCTGGTATGTTGTGAATAGATTTGGCAGGGAAAGGGTTAAAAGCAGAAGTGGGAACACAAGGTTTCTCAGCCTCATTCCATTGACATTTGGGGGGGGATAATTCTTTGCTGTGAAGGGCTGTCCTATGCATTGTAGGATGTTTAGCAGCTTCGTTGGCCTCTGACCATTAAATACCAGTGGCACCCTACCCCCACCCCCAGTTGTGACATCCAAAAATGTCTCATTTTTGCCAAATGACCCGTGGGGCAGAATTGCCTCCAGTTCAGACCCCTTGAGTTAGGGGCTGTTACAGTGATCTGGGAGAGAGATGATGATAGCTTGGACCACTGTGATGGGTATGCTGATGGTGAGTTGTAGGATTCTGGATATATTTTGAAAACTGTGCTGACCGATCAAAGGGAGCATCAAGAATATTCCAATGTTGTTGGCCTGTGCAACTGTCAGGAAACAGTTCTGTTTGCTGAGTTTGGAAAAAGTGTGGTAGAAGGAGCTTTCTGACAGATTAAAATCCCAGTTTTGAACCTGGAAGATTGAACAAATTGAAGAATAATGATTAGAAAGGTTAGTTCCTTCCCTGAGGTTAGTTGTAGTTCATTTTCACTATTATTTATGTTGATTTTTTTTATCTTCTTTCCATGATTTTTCATTAAATGTGTCTTCCCTTGTACCCAGAATCCAGTTGCTTCTTAACCTCCAGCGCTACCACCATCTCACTTCAAACCATTGTCATCCAGCGTCTGGATTATTGTGATAGCCTCCCTTCCCCGGCAATATACTTTGGACATTGCAGCCAGAGTGGTCATGTGAAAATTGAAATCACATCATGTTACTTCTAGGTCAAACACAAAACCGTACAGTTGCCCGAATCAACTGCCTCTTTTATCCTTGAGCGTGGCAAATGCTGGCTTTTAATGCTAAAAGTTTCGTTTGTAAAGAGAAAAAACGGCTTGGGGAACTACCAAGAGCTATACAGAAGAGGCAGTGTCTGGGATGCGCAGAGCGCGAGACCCACGGAGAGGATACAGTGCTTGGGTCGGTTCTGATCGCGTAAACCTGCACTTCTCAGCCCTCGCTCCCCGGCTCACAGAGCCCTTGGCCTCACCCGCTGAAGACTCCATTTCCCAGGATGCCAAGGGGCGGGGCTGACCGGAAGGCTCTGTGCCCTCCGCGGGGCATGATGGGGGAGTTGGAGATTTCCATCATGGCGGCTTCCATTTCGGGCTACACCTTCAGCGCTGTGTGTTTCCACAGCGCCAACAGCAACGCCGACCACGTAGGTGCTGGGCCCCCCGCCGCGGCTGCTGGGGCCTCTAGCCTCGGTCTCAGGCCGACGCCTGTGGCCAAGCTGGGATCACTTGCGGCTCGCCCCCCGGGCTGGCCCGATTAACTGATGACCCGGGAGGCTCCCGCCGCCAGCGAACTCCTGCTGCCCGGGGCCCTTCGCCCCCGAGATGGGCCCCCTCGCTCGGTGCCTTCCGCCGCCTGGCCGTCCCGGGACGGCAGTCTCCCGTTTGGCAGAGCTTTCCCGGCCGGCCACCGACAGTGTCAGGAGTCGCTTAGTGGAAACCGAGCGCCTGCCCCTCCCTGAGAGTCAGGCTTCTAGACTTGCGAGGGGAGTCTGGGGTCGGGAAGGAGCCGAGAGACCCGGCTTTAGTCTAGGAGCGCAGACACCCAGCCGCGCCCGCTGGTCTGACAGGTTGTTGTGGGCTGCGACGAGGGAAACCGTGGCTGTCACTATTCGTACTTGTTAGATACGATCGTGTGTTTTCTTCTCCTCGATGGAAAATGGAGATGTAACCAGGAGTGTTAGGTGTAGGGTCTCTTTGCCTTGAAGTTGCATGTTCAGTTCCTTGGCGAAGGTTCTAAGACCACGGAACTAGTCGCAGTGAAATAGGGAAGTGACAGGCCTACGTATGAATGATCGGAAATGCATTTTTAATGTCACTGGCTTCTGGATGGAAATTCTTTATGAAACTACATAATTTTTATCTTTAAGTACTTGCCCACCAAACTGAGGGATTGTTTTAAGTGATTTTAGTAGTGAATTATTGAAGTTCATTAAATAAACGTAGTGGGGGGGCTGTTGTGGTTGTGTAGTCATCACAAAGCAAAATGATACACTGCAAAAGAAGGAACTGGACTTGGTTTCACTTCTGCACTCCTTGCTTCCATTAATAAAAACTGATTTCATGTAGAGGTGGTTCCATTAGTAAATTGAATGGCATTAAATTATTGTGCTGTTCCTCGCTTCAGTTTGATAGTAGAGATTAAGGATAGGAGTATACACAACACGGGTTTCTCCAGAGGCAGCTCCTGTCTCTGGACACTAACACCTTTGATATTGCAGACAGATATTTAATAATGTAATGCAGTTCCATGTAAAGGTAGTTTGTGGCACTTCTAGTGTCCTGTGGAAGTATTAAATATGGTTCACAATAATGCTTCTTAACCTTTCTAGACCTTGGGGTGCCTAGTAATATCACAGTTTATGTATAAGGCAAAATTACTGTAAGAATAAGCAACCTGTTGAAAAGTGGATAGTTTCTTTACAAACTGCAATGAGACAGCCGTGTTACTTAGATTGTTATTAATTTATTTCAAGAGATATCTCTTTAATATCTGTGCTATGCCAGGCATGGTGCTAGACTTCACAGAAATTTTCACCAGTGACAATAGTTTGCAACTTGTGTCTTATACGAGGATACCTGCTTATATTAACCTTGCCACAATTATATAAGTGGAATACTTTAAAGTAATTTCAATTTCATATATTTTAAAGTTGAAGAACCAATAATTTGTTTTTGTAGTATATTCTTGTTTTGCCCTGGCAAGAAATTAGTTTAAAACCACTCATTTCAGTAGAGTTGGAGTTAACAGACTTTTTCTGTAAAGGGCCAGACAGTAAATATTTTAGGCTTCATGAGCCATGTGGTCTCTGTAGCAACTACTCAGCTCTGCTGTTGTAGGGAGAAAGGAGCCATAGACAATAAGTAAATTAGGATGACTGTTTCCAATAAAACTTTACTTATGGACACTGAGATCTGAATTTCATATAATTTTCACATGTCATGAAATATTCCTATTTTCTATTTTTTTTCAACAATTTAAAAGTGTAGAAACTTATTCTAAGCTTGTAAGCCATACAGTAGCAGGCGTTAGGCTGGGTTTAGCCCACACAGTATAATTTGCCTACTGTTATAAGGTAACAGTGGCTCAGATAATCCAGACCAGTAGATAAATAGGCATTCATGTTATGCTCGGCTTTAGAATGTCTTGATGTCACTGTTGACTTTTTCAAACTGAGGCCTGTGGTAGCAATGCCAGATAAAATATAGGGCACCCAGTTAAATCTGAATTTCAGATAAATAGTAAATAATATTTTAGTATAAGTATATCGCATTTATTACATAAAAATTATCCATTGTTTATCTGAAATTCAAACTTAACTGCATGTCCTGCATTTTTATTTGCTAGGAATCTGTAGATACGTTCTTAAAGTCTAAAGTTCTATAGGAATTTTAAATTGTATTTTCCACTTTGATTAAAGAAAAAAGTTTTTAACTTGTTACAAAGACAAAGCTTGTTTTTTGTAATAAGAACTCATAACTGAAAGACTTTCATAGGATAAAACAAGCTTCTTTAGTCTGTGTTTTCCAGATTAGTAGTCATGGACTTTAGCTCTGAGAGAGGTTTCTTTTTGAAAGAGGGGTGTGTATATTACTAAAGTTTGAGAGATGCCTTGTACATGATGATTTGGGATTTTAGGACACTCCACTCACCTTATCCAATACAAAAGCTATGCTGAAAAACATCTGTTTCTCCCTCCTCACCCCCACAGATTCCAACTGGGATTTTTTTTTTTTTAATATTTATTTATTTATTTTTGGCTGCGTTGGGTCTTAGTTGCAGCACTCGGGACTTTTTGTTGCGGCGTGCGGGCGTCTCTCTAGTTGTGGCATGCGGGTTTTCTCTCTCTAGTTGTGGCACATGGTCTCCAGACCTTGTGGGCTCTGTAGTTGCAGCGTGGGCTCTCTAGTTGTGGTGCACGGGCTCAGTAGTTGCAGCACATGGGCTTTGTTGCCCCGCCGCATGTGGGATCTTAGTTCCCCGACCCGGGATCAAACCCGTGTCCCCTGCATTGGAAGGTGTATTCTAACCACTGGACCACGAGGGAAGTCCCCTGGGAATGTTTTTAAACTAGGAAGCTTCTTTAATTGATTAGAAGGGTCAACCTAGAATGGAAAGGACATTGTTTCATCAAATGTATTCAAGCAGCATTTATTGAGCACCTCGTGTGTGCTGGGCACTGTACGAGGTGCTGAGATACATAGTGAACAAGCACAGAGTCCCTGCTCTCGTGGAGCTTATATTTTAGTAGGAGCAGGCAGTTGTTAATACATATAAATGTGAAATATGGCAGATAGTGAGGAGACTAAGAAGAAAAAGGATGCAGGGTAAAGGGAACAGTGTCCGGCGGACGCTGATTCTGTTCCAGTAGCCAGGGAAGGCCTCTTGGATGAGGCGCTATTTGAGTGAAGAGTGGAATGGAGGGAAGGAATAAGCCATGTGGATGACTGGGGAGGGGGAGTCTGGGACAGCCAATTAGTTCACCACCGACAGGGAAGTTATTTTGACATTTAGAGTGTATGTTCTCCACCTGTGCTTGTGCTGAACACTATAGCAAGTGCTCAAAAACAGTAAGGTTATATGCTGAGTAATCCAGAATTGATGATGGTGGTATATGTTCTCCAAAGGTATAAATAAATTTACCTCAGCATTTATTAAAGAAAAACTTTAATGTAATGTTAAATTTATTTGCTGGAATGCTCATTTCCCACGCCAGCCCATACAGGAGTGGTTAGGTTGTGCATTGTGTCAACTTCTTTGTACTTTTATCATTAGCAATGTTTTTTTTTGTGTTTTTTTTTTAATTTATTTTTGGCTGCGTTGGGTCTTCGTTGCTGCACGTGGGCTTTCTCTAGTTGCGGCGAGCGGGGGCTACTCTTCATTGCGGTGCGCGGGCTTCTCATTGCGGTGGCTTCTCTTGTCGCGGAGCACAGGCTCTAGGTGCACAGGCTTCAGTAGTTGTGGCGCACGGGCTTAGTTGCTCCGCGGCATGTGGGATCCTCCTGGACCAGGGCTCGAACCCGTGTCCCCTGCATGGGCAGGCGGATTCTTAACCACTGCGCCACCAGGGAAGCCCCCATTAGCAATGTTTTTAAAACAGTGGAATAAATTACATGCTGTTTCAAGAAAACAACCTTGGAATATTTCTGCTTCCTGAGCTTTTTTAACATTGGTTGTTACACTTAGTAGGATTTAGGTGATGAATTCACTCTCCTTATTTTCAACTTCAAAAAAAAACAGGGTTTTAGGGGAAGGGATTAAAATAATATTTCATCTTATCAGGAAATCCTTTTTTCAAACAATCCAGTTAATAGCCAAATCTCAAATTGCTTTAGTCTTACTTGTTGGTTTGTGGATTAATAGTTTACGTGGCAGACTTATTTGGATTATTGTTAAAGTTATTATAAAAAATAACAATGTCCTCGATTCCTCTTAATTCCAGTAAAAATCCCTTTGATTTTTAGCTGCAGCTATTTTCTTCCATTGCTTTCAGGAAGGATTTTTGCTGGGAGAGGTAAGACAAGAGGAAACCTTTAGCATCAGCGACTCCCAAATCAGCAGCACAGAACTTCTGCAAGTCATTGGTGAGTGAGTTTATCACGGACCTTAGAAATACTCTTCTTGTATATATGCTGCTTGTTTTGTTCTTTGGCCCTTAACTGATTTGAACCTAATGGTAGATTAAAAGAGTACATAGAGAAGCACTGAAGTCACAATGCCAATTATTTGCACTAGTAAGTGATGTGAAATGTTTTTATAAGTCAGATTAAACTCACAGTGTGTAGCTATAAGTTCAGGTATCCTGTGAAGCCATCCCTGACCCACTGACTGGTCTGACCTATGAATGGCTGTGTGGAATTACACGTGATAGTCTCTTCACAACCACAGTGATCCTCGAGTTTGCACCTCGGGCTGTGCCCATTGTCAGCATCACCTCACACTATAATGAAAGCACGTGTCGTGCTGGTCCTTCCTGGAGGGATCCGGCAAAGATGTTTACACTTGTTTACAGGAGATATTTGTTAAACCTACACAGCCTCTGAGGAGTAAGCCAAACAGTCGATTTGGGGGCGATTGCTGGGGCAAACGAAGGAGCATTTGTAGGTTCACCCACCCTCTCTGGAGCGGTCTCCTTTCGATAAAGAAGGATCGTAGTCCTTTCAGCTGCACCTCCTCGAGCACTTCACCGAAAAGCATATCCTGATACTCAAAGCAGAGCGGGGGTCATTTTATTCATTTATGCAGCCAACAATTATTGAAGAACGTCCCTGCGAGAGGCATTGTGCTGGGCAATGAGAGGAATGTCCAATGCATCCCTGCCTTCCAGGGCTGTGGGGAGGATAAGACGAGCGTACAGAAATACCAGAGAGTGCAGGACGAGGGCTGTCAGGAAGGAACAAAGAAAATCTCATGAGTTGGGGGAAAAAAAAACCCACTGCTAGTGGGTTAAATCAGTAAAGACACCATACGGGAGGTAAACTTAGGGTACATTCAGGGGATCCCAGTGCAGGGAGTGCATGAAACTTACAGGGAGCCTGGCCTGTTTCTGTGTGACTAAAATACAGCCTGTGTGAAGGTGAGTGGTTTGTGGTTTGAAGTACTGCTGGGAGGTTAGGTTATGATGAGACCAAATCATCAACTTCAGCCTGTTCTCCTAGCCTTCTAGTACCTGGGCTGGAAGGCCGGGTGAGGACTGAGGTGGTTGGGATTGGAGGGAAACGAGACAGCTGTTTCCTCAAGAGCCAGACAAGCCACCTCCCCACAGTATACTGACTTGCTGAAAAAATACCTGATATACTGCTGCATGGCTGTTCTTTCACTGACGGTTTATTTTTGTGTTTTGTTTTGCTTAACTCTTTAAAATCCTAAAATAGAGAACTTGGTTTCATTGGCCATCTGTGCAATTATTCATTGTTTGTGCTTGGGTTTTCAAAACTAATGCGGTATATGCAGGTTTGCCAGATAGACCTGACAGAAAACCGTGCAAGAAAGAGCTCTCTTGCCTGGTGTGACCACAAAAGCAGCATTTCTGATGAATGTTCTGGCTGTTTATTTATCTTTAAAGAAATAGAATGGGAAAGTAACTAAAATTCTCCAGCGTAGTGTACTGTATCTTCGATTCATACACCTTCCGGTTCTTGCAGTAGATACCAGTTTCCGTGGTACTGTAGATACGGAGAAGAACCAAAGAGAGTCCCAGTTAATGCAGTGCCATGACAACCTTCTTTTGCTGTATATGTTTAATTTATTAGCTACATTCAATTCGTTGTTTGAAATAGTCACAGATCTCGTGAACAGAGTATTTGCTAGTATTATCTTAAATGTATTATTATCATTGTAATATTTTTCTTTTAAAAATAAATACATATTAGAAAATGTAAACCAAGGACTCTGGAAAACCTGGATTGAAAGGCAAAACATTAGGTAATGTGCCATGAGAAGTATTCCATACCACTAGTGTGAAGAAATTTTCTGGCACAATTTAACCACCAGAATAAGATATTTTAAATAAAATAAATTGACCAAATTTCTTATTTGTTGAAAATGTCTGAATCCACACACTTTCCTTGACTCTACACAATAAGGAGGACTTTATATGGAATATCACATTTTGAACACTTGTTTTGAATACATATTCATTTTTAAAGCTGTGCTCACTCACTTGAAGCGGAGTCGTCCGCTCTTAGTGCTGGGAGCGGTCAGGAGGCAGCAACAGGGAGCTCCCTTAGTTAATAAGGTGATGCAGCAGCAGTTACCGGAAAGAACGGAAGGGGGAAGGACAGGAGCTCTTCAGCTCACCCACCAGCAGGAGAAGCAGAGACAGGAAGCTAGGCAAGCACAGCAGTACGTCCCAGTGGGGATTTTTACAGAAATGCGGGCAGAGATGCCATGCGTACGTGAAGAGGGGTCCACCGCACGGATGAGCTCTGGAGGCTTCAGAGACTCTAGAATCCGAGGCAAGCCTGCCCTGCCTCCCCCTGCTTCCAGAAGTCTATCTATCAGCTATCGTGCCCGCCACCTTCATTCCAATCTGCACCTTATTGTGTTTGAGAGCATCCCCTTGTTTTCTCCGCGGAGTGCTTAGTTAGGTATTGCAAAATCTTGTAAGAGAAAGCCTTAGCTTCCTTTAGAAAATACCACATGATGTCTAGAGCATATCTTCAACATGCTTCTAATCCACCTTGCAAATCAGGAGAGGAGTCTGCTGGGGTGGGTTGATGACAGGAATGTATATTCAGAGTTCAGAATTTACTCCAGAGATTTTCTTGAACAAAATATTCTTTCCTTTAAGGTAGAAGAGTTTTTTTTTTTTCTTTTCCCTGAACTCTAGTTGACATTTTTACTACAGACATTCCATATTCTAATTACTAACAGTATCTCTGAAATAACTTCTGGTGGTATACCGTGTCATTTTTGGTGATAAAAGAAGGAAATATTTCTAGATGAGGTTTTCTTATTTGCATCACTATGTCGACAGTTATACTAGGGAAATGAGCTTTTCATTCCTGTGGAAGTACTGGCATCTCTGTCTGTGTTTTGGCAGCACTCACATCAGTACAGAAGCTAATGGGCATAGCCTGGTGTCCTTCAAAGTTGTGGTTTCATTTTAATTGAGTTAAAATTGCAGACTGGAACTCTGTGGCTGTGGCTTTATAAGCAGCAGGTGATGATTCCCTGTCCAGGAGCATGTTGTTAATAGAATTGAGTGGTTAATTAGTCCCATGGTCTTATAAAGCAACCCAGACCCTAAGCCCCCTGATGAGCTTGAAGAAATTGTTCTCTATGATTAATCGCCACAATCTTTTAGGAAGCCGTTTGGATCTGCCTTATAAATGACTGTTTCCCTCGGTACTGAAAATCTTTGAAAGGGTTAATATACTTCCAGAGTTTCCGCCCTTCCCCTTCAAAACACCTGGCCCAGTTGTCCTGCGTTGTTAGTAGGTTACTGATAGTAGGGTGGTAAGGCCTTCCTTTCCCCAAGCTGTCCTCACAGCTCTTACCCACCTTGATCAAATGCTTACAGGTATTGATTCCTTTTTCTTCTTAGGCTTTGTTTAAATAGGTAAGATTGAATGAGGGCACACAATAGCTGCCTGTTCCTGAATAAAAGCTTTCAGATGTGTGCTCATCACACCTGGACAAATGGACCCAGAACTTTCATTCACCAGTCTACTTTGTCCTGAGAATGTGTGCCTGGGTTTCAGTGTTAAAAAGACATACTGCCCTCACTAGTGTACACACTGTTCGGGAGAGGAAAACTGTCTTTTTATTGTCTGAGATTTTGGTTAAAAATTTTTTTTAAATCCTGAACTGTTTTATAGTTGTCTGTATCTTTGATTAACTGAGATGTATTTCCTCTTTCTAATTACAGAAATCCACAACCATCAGCCTTGTTCAAAACTTTTTAGGTAAGCCACATCCTTCTTTGTAGCTTTTTGTCCTTATTAAAAGATTAACTGATTGAAAACTAGTGAATTTAGACCTGTATGTGATTATGGCTGTAAAGTTATAACTGAGGGCATCCAAATTCACTTATTTTTTGAGTGCCAGATGTGTGTGTGGCACTGTGTTAAGTTAGGAAGAGGGGAAGGCAGACAGTATAAATCTTGGCCTCAGTGGTTTAGAATGGAAGCCTTTATGCCAGCCCCTCTAGCAAGGGCTCTTCATCCATAGAGAAGGAAGTTAACCAAGGATCGCATATAGATAAAATAATTGGTGTTGTTAAGAGGGATAAAAAGTGTTCAGTGTTCAACTTTAAAATGTAAGGAAAGGGAACATAAAACCTACTTTTTTGTGTTTAATATACACCAGTTGAATATTATTACCAACTAAAGGACAGAAAGAGAAAAAGACAGGAGGAGAGATGTTCAGAGGGAGAAAGCAAAGGACAGAGAGACTGACGGAGGCCAAGGTGAGGGAGAAAGGGGCCAGCATCTCCCACACACTGGACTTCTGTTCCCCAAACCGCAGTCCAGGCCTCTGTCTGCTTTCTCAGCCCCAAACCCTTCCGCCTGATGGCAGGTATGATGAGCTCCACTCTGTGTTTCGTAAAACTCCCTGAGGCCCTATTCTTCTACTTTCCCAAGAGCCAGGCCAATACTTTCCTTGCATTGCTGCTCGTACTAGCCGGATTCGGTGTTCTTGGTCAGCACTTCCTTCTTTAACACCTGCCCACCCCTTGTGCCTGGCTGTTCCTGCTGTGTGTTCCCTGCAGCTTTCACCCTGACCCCGCTCCCATTCTCAGCTGACCCAAACACCCAGTCCCCTTGCACCCAAGAACCCATGGGGACTTGCGCCATGTTCACCACCCACCTTACCCCCACCCCTCCCGTGCACACTTGCCCATTATTTCAGAGGATTGTTACCTGTGAACTAAGCCTCAAAGTAGCTGAGAACCTCATCTCTTAGATTTACACATAACTGAAAGAGGAGCGGGAAGCAAGACAAGGAACCAGCAGTTCATTTGAAAAGAATCTCAGAGCAAATGAAATGATTCAGGCCCTGCTCCACACACAGCCTCTGTCTGGGTCAGAATGGGTCCTGTTTGGCCCTGACCATCTAAAGCTTTGCTAGATGTGCCCTGCCCTGCCCTTCTGAGGATTTCCTTAAACCACTGTCAGCAAAGTAGTACCAGAACGTAGACTCATAATTTAAATCATAGACTCATAATTCTTAGAACTGATAGAAATCTTAGAAATCATCTGTCTACTCCAAAATCTTTATTTTGCAAAAAGGAAATGGTGGCCAGGTAGGTTAAAGTGACTTGCCCAGGATCATACAGTGAGAAGCAGAACGGAGCTGGAGCTGGTATCTCCTGACTCACAGTTCAGTGTTTTTACTATAACTTGAACTCCTTCCTGCCTTATAGGCCTGGGCTTATGGTGGTAGGAGGAGGGGAGGAGGGTGGCATGCCTAAAACCATGACCAGGGGTAGAAAAGCCCACACATCATTATGCCTGGACTGCTCATCATGGGATTCAGGTCAGATTGGTCTCATTTAAGGGTGAGTGCATTCAGTTTGAAGCTGGTCAGACCTTGCTTCAAATCCCAACTCTTCCATCTACCAGTTCTGTGATTTGGGGCAAGTCATTTAACCTCAGTATCTTTATCTAGAAAAATGGGAATAAAACACGTTGACTGGGACTTCCCTAGTGGTGCAGTGGTTAAGAATCCGCTTGCCAATGCAGGGGACACGGGTTCGATCCCTGGTCCTTGAAGATCCCACATGCCGCGGAGCAACTAAGACCATGTTCCACAACTACTGAGCCTGTGCTCTAGAGCCCGCGAGCCACAACTACTGAGCCTGCGTGCCACAACTACTGAAGCCCGTGTGCCTAAAGCCTGTGCTCCGCAACAAGAGAAGCCACCGCAATGAGAAGCCCACACACCACAACAAAGAGTAGCCCCCGTTCGCCACAACTAGAGAAAGCCCACGCACAGCAACGAAGACCCAACGCAGCCAAAAATAATAAATAAATTAATTAATTTTTTTAAAAAAACAAGAAACATGTTGACTTGTTGGGCTGAACTAGTACTTATCTCCCAGCATTGAGGCAAGGATGAAATGAATTAACACAAGGAAGCATGCAGCTGAATGTCTTATTAAGGATTCAGCAAATACTCATTTCCTTTCTTCATTTCTCAGAAAATGAGCTGCTGTGTTCTTTTTTTTCCCATAGGTAATTGATAATTAGAAACAAGGAAAAGATGTCACAGCCATTTGAAACCACACATTTTATAATTACTTGCTATCAGCTCCTCCCACTTATGGAAGTAATACCCTTTGAATGTAGCAGTCTCTTGAGTAGTCTTTGATGCAAAAGATACCTCATATCAGTAAAGCATTTAGATTGTTTTCTCTTTATATACCTATTGCAGACAAGCAGTTGTATCTTTATTACCAACTTTTAGGGTTAGATGACCCATAGACACATGTTACTAAGCATATTCATGTCAAAATACTATGTGATTTTAATAAAATATTTTTTCTCTTAAAAAAAACCCAGTTTTTATGACTATGCAAGCAAAGTTAATGAAGAGAGCTTGGACAGGATTCTTAAAGATCGGAGAAAGGTATGTTCTTTTTGTCACCCAGTCTGATTTGGAAATCAATCCTTATCACCCAAACTTAAAACCAGAAATGAATGTAAAATGAAACAATGAGATTTGATGTTAATATATAAGAATTCTGTTGAGTAGATTTTAAAGGTAAATTGCAAATGTGACACGATGTTTATAGTATATCAATAGAACAAAATTTGGATATTTAGAGTGATTCCATTATGCAAAAGTCAGAAATAAAAAAAGAACATGAACTATAATCTAGAAAGTTGACATTAGTTGAGTTGATTCTGGGTGGTTCTATCTTCCCATATGTAATTTAAAAAATAATTTTGCCAACATTTAATACACATACGTTAATTTTATAAGGAGGGAAAATATTTTTTAACAATACAAATTGCAGTCAAACATCTTTAGATATGTTACTCCTTCAAGTTCAATTAACAGTGAACATAGATGTTTTTCTAAAAGGTCATGTGTTTATCATTTCTGTCAGCATATGCATGTGATGTTCTGAATGTGTATACATGGTAAGCAAGTCTGAACAGAATTGAAAATGAATCAAAGCTTTATTGCTGCAGCACTGTCTGATGGTCTCATTTATAATTTACTGTACCATGTACGGGGTTTACTTTTTTACCTTGGTATATTAATTACAGAAAATAGATTGGTCACTAAACCATCACTTGAGGGAAAAAAGTACCAATGAAAGTTTTCAACTTATCAAACAGAAAACAAAATGCCTTTGTTTAGAAGCATGTATTATTTAAAAAAAAAAAAGCTTTAAAAAGATTACCTGTGCATAAAAATAATCAGTGTGGGATTCCTAAGGTATCTGAAGAAGGGCGTCAGAAATAACAGTGCAGGGCTTCCGTGGTGGCGCAGTGGTTAAGAGTCCGCCTGCCAATGCAGGGGACATGAGTTCGAGCCCTGGTCTGGGAGGATCCCATATGCCGCGGAGCAACTAAGCCCATGCGCCACAACTACTGAGCCTGCGCTCTGGGACCCGCTATCCACAACTGCTGAGGCCCACGTGCCTGGAGCCCGTGCTCCGCAGCAAGTGAGGCCACGGCAGTGAGAGGCCCGCGCACTGCAATGAGGAGTGGCCCCTGCTCACTGCAACTAGAGAGAGCCCGCGCCCAGCAGCAAAGACCCAACGCAGCCTAAAATAAAAAAGAAATTAAAAAAAAAAAGAAATAACAGTAAGAGTAGATCAACAGCCTTTCCAATGTACGGACTCTCTCAGTACCACTGTCGGATGTACAGGCAAAAAGGAAAGCAGGTAAGATCACAGGAAAAATGGGAAGTGTGAGGGATAGGTCTGAAAAAAGGGCAGTGGTTTTGAGGGTGATAACAAACTCAGGAAGTGCTCGGTATTAGCAGAGAGTCTAACACAGTCCCCTGCCCAAGTGGGAAAGTGAGTTACAGCAGCCACAGGCATCACGGTCCAGCTCCCCCATTTTCAGTGACTTGCCTGAAGCATACATTCTGGGATGTCTTAGCAGTCCATATTCATCCCCCAGCCACCACCTTACTTCCTCATTCCATTTATTTTCGTATTTTAGATAATGAAGCTTTATTATACTTTCTAAAACTAAAATTTATTCCCTGAAAATTCCTATTGAAGCACAGTTGCCTAGAGCACTCACTTTATATTAAATTACCAGGAAATTTTTTTAATAGATGAAAAAAATTTAAACTGAAAAACATGAATAAAGAATATAAACAGGAAATTCACAAAAGAAAAAAGAAATCCAGAAATGTCCAAGAAGTAAATGGAAAGATGTTCATTCTCAATTAGGAAATGCAAATTGAAGCACGTAATGCTGGGTTTTTGTCCATCCGATTGGCAGAAGTATAAAAGGATTGCTAATATCCAGTGTTGGCAAGATGGTGGGAAATGGGGAAGCTGTAGTTGGTGGGAATGTAAGTTGATAGAGACATTTAGGGGGAGAGTTTCGCAATAACAGAATTTTAAATATGGAGTTCCACTTCTAGGAATCTGGCCCAAGTAAACAAAAGCATCTAGGCACAAAGGTATGAAAAGCTGGCATTATTGAACACTTTAACTCTGTGCCAGGCAGTATTCTAAGCACTTTCCAGGTACTGACACATTTAATCCTTGTAACAGCGCTGTGAGGCTGTTATCATCACCCCCATTTTATAGTTGAGACAACTAAAGATAAATAACTTGCTTAAGGTTGCGAGCAGGAAATGTTGGCGCCAAGGTTTAAACGCAGCAGTTTGGCCTTTTAATCCAGCATACGAAGATGTTTGTTGTATCTTTGCTTAATAGTGAGAATTTTGAAAGCAATCTAAGTGTCCACCAGGAGGAATGGTTAAGTAAATTATGTTGGTACCTCCATGCTATGGGATATGAAGCAGCCATTAAAAAGAATGAGGGAGGTTCTCATGAATGACATAGAAAGATCTCGAAGTTAAATGAAATAATTTGAGCCTGTTTTTTATAAAAACAAAAGTTTGAATGTTTAAACGTACAGAAAAAGATCTGGAAGGAAGCCAACCAAACCTAAAAGTGGTTACTTTGAGAAAGGGAGCAGAGATGCTGCTGAGGAAGGGAGACTTTATGTGATAAGGTTTTTTTAATTGTATTTTACATTGAAAATAAATTGAAAAAAAGAAAGGAGCTGTACCATGTAGTTTTTTCAGTAGCAAATAGGGACACATTTCCAAATTAATTTGGGGAATTTAAAATTGGATTTCTAATTTACTATGCTGTTTTATATTTTGGTTGTGTATTAAAATATAATCATGTTGTATTTTTAAAAATAAAAACAAACAAATAAATAAGTAAAATTGGATTTGCTGTTTTGAGACACAGAAGACCAATCACAGGTTGTTAACCGGAGTTAACTTCGCTTTTCCTGGGGCCAAGATTCTGAAAAAAGCTGATCTTCAGTTTTGATTTTGTAGAACTTTGTGCTAAAACTAATCTTTATATTTTCTTTTGCAATTAAAGACAGGAATTTGTTGCTTCAATTTACTTGGAAATTATGTTTTATTTTCCATGGAATTTGTTAAAGGCAAGGACCACATTTTATGTTCATTGTATTTCCTATGGCACCTTATACATAATATAAACTCTTTAAGGATTTTTTTTCAAAAATTCAAATTTCTAGCCCCCAAACAAAGATGATACATAATGTTTAGACTGAAAATCTTTAGAGTTGACTCTAGTTTGATTTTTTTTTTCCTCCAGAAATGGTACAAAGTTGTATCTTCACCTCAAAAGGGTTACAGTAGTAGTTACAAAGGTACATTTAAAAGTTAGGCTTAAAAATACATATGTACTTTAAACAGTATCTGACATACAAAAAATATTTTTAATTAATATCAGCTCTTCAAGAAAGTGCTGACGGAACTGTTTTAAAAACTGACTCTTTGCTAGGCAGGCTTCAAACCTAATGTATAATTGAAAAACCCTGGGAGTTCCCTGGTGATCCAGTGGTTGGGACTCTGTGCTCTCACTGCCGAGGACCCTGAAGGCCCGGCCGGGTTCAATCCCTGGTTGGGGAACTAAAATCCCACAAGTTGTGCAGGGAGGCCAAATAAAAAATGAAAGAAAGAAAAATCCTAAGAACTGGACGCAAGTTCAGTAAGTTGAACTCATATAAAATAAGTACATAATAATTTTAAAAGTTCCCTAATGGGTCCTAAAATTACCCATTAGAAAACACAAGCTAATAAAGATTTTTGTCACAATAGCAATTAATGTATAAAATACATAGAAATACGTTTACTAAAAAAAGTGTGCCTCTAAATATAGAAACTCCACAACATTGCTAAAACATTAAAAAAAAAAAAAAAAAAGGTTGGGTTTAAGATAGAGGCTAATGTTTTTGGTACGAAAAATCCCCCAATAGGTGCAGCAAGGTTGCATTGGTGTGCTCAATTACTGCTCTGGCAGAATCCATATTGTGTTTGCAAAGTTTCAACCAGCCTCAGGTTTTGGGCTCAGACCAAAAAAGCAAGTGAGAGAAGGACTTCTGCCTTCTTGAAAGCACCTGCTCCGAAATAGATAATGATAAACATAACTGTTGTCTTAATATCATCGTAAGGCCAAAAAGAACAGAACTTGATGACAAGATGACAAGTGTGCCCAGTATTGGAGATAATTGCTTTGGATCCAGAAGATGTAAGTGAATGTCTAGCACAGAGAGTAGAGAGGAGAGTCTTTGTGAAATATTGTCTGAAACTTTAGCAGAGATAAGGTTTTTGTGAAAGATATTCATTATTTTTTATCATGGCCCAAACATAGTGTTCTCTTCCACATCAGTGACCTCATTTCTCAACAGCATTGCAACCAGCTTGTTAGCTCTAAAAGGTAGAACTGTAGACGTCGCCAATGTGAATTATTTTGGCATGTCATCTTTCATTGATCAGGATGAAGGGGGTTATCTTTTTAGCAAATATCAAATGAATAAGTTGATATCCAAAATAAATTTATAAGCCTTCCCGCTTCTCTGAAAATACAAATGGAATAAAACAATTACAGTCAGTATAAGTGAAAAGCATTAGTACCCATCCAGTAGCCACTTGCAAGATTCTTTAGTCAGCGAGTATTTCATAAGAAGAATCCATGTGCTGAGCACTGCTTAGGCCTCTGCAGGAATGCAGGGGTGTGTGAGATGCGCCCGAGTCCTGCAGAGGAGCTAATCCTACATTAAATACAGAGTGCCGAGACTCAGAGTGAAATGTGCCGTGCTCTTTGGCGTTAGTAGCTCTAGCCAGTTGATAATTTTTGTTACCCACTTTTTTTTTTTTTAAGGAAAACTACTTTTCACTCTTTTATGAGCAACACTGTGAATAATGTGGAATTTTAAAGTTAGTGTAGTACAGTGGAAAAAGACAGGCAAAGAGGTTCCAGATCTTGGCTGTCACTCATTAGCTCTGTGACTTTGGACAAAACATCTCTTTTATAAGATTTGCACTGTCAGAAGTGTTTGGGTTTTCTTTATATTTAAAGAATATCAGAATTAATTGCTTTAATATAATTGGAATTATGCTTTATTTTCAGCAGTACTCCTTAAGGGCAGGAACTGTTTCTTTGCTGCCTGTAGTTCCTTGCATGTGATACGATCTCAGTGCAGAAAACTTTACTCACCTCCCAGGGTTGTTGGGATACTTAGTGAAAATATTTGTAACATAGCTAGCTGAAGGTCTGGAACAGGGGCTCAGTAAAGGTTGGTTGACTTCCTTCGTTTGTGAAAGTGCCAAAACATAATCTAAATTTACTGTTAGTTTGAATATGACACTAACAATTTTAAATTACTTTGATTTCTCAAAACAGGATTTTCACTCAAAGAGTTTGGTTTTTTTTTTTTGCGGTACGCGGGCCTCTCACCGTTGCGGCCTCTCCCGCTGCAGAGCACAGGCTCCGGACGCGCAGGCTCAGCGGCCATGGCTCACGGGCCCAGCCGATCTGCGGCATGTGGGATCTTCCCAGACCGGGGCACGAACCCGTGTCCCCTGCATCGGCAGGCAGACTCTCAACCACTGCGCCACCAGGGAAGCCCAAGAGTTTGTTTTTTAAAAAGAAGCTTATGAAGATTATTCTTCTTATAAAGAATTAACTTAATTGTCTCTACAACAGAGATTTTCAAACTGTAGTATGCATAAGAAAAAACTTAAGAACTTATCTTAAATTCAGGTTCCTGGGTCTACCCTTAGAGGTTGTGATTCTCCAGGTTTGGGTGGGGCCCAGGAGCATTTTAGGGAGCTGCCAGATGTCTCTTAGGCCATGTGTCTCCCAGATGTCCAGCAGATCACATTATGAAGAATATTCTTCCAAAGAGCCTATAAGTTTAATTCACTTACCAGTTTAAGTTACAGTGTAGTCAGAACTGACAAAGCTAAACTTTTTAAATTGTTGTATTGACGTATAATTGACATGTAATAGACTATATATTTAGAGCATATACTTTGATACGTTTTGATATATGTATACATGCATGAAACCATTATCAGAATAAGATGATGAACATACCTATCACTGCAAAAGTCTCCTCATGCCCTTTTCTGATCCCTCCTTCTCACCCCTCCCAGGTCACCCACTGATCTGCTTTATGTCACTATAGATTACTTTTTATTTTCTAGAATTTTATATGAAATGGAATCCTATAGCATATGCTATTATTATTATTATTTTGGGTCTGGCTTCTTTCGCTCAGCATAATTATTTTGGAATTCATCTGTGTTGTATTTGTTGGTAGTTTGTTCCTTTTTCTTACTGAGTAGGATTCCAGTGTGTGGATACACCACAGTTTATTTAGCCATTGACCTGCTGATGGACAATTAGGTTGTTTTCAGTTTTGAACTATTGCACATAAATCTGCTGTGAACATTTGTGTACAAGCATTTGTGTGGATGCATTCAGAATTAAATTTGTAAGATTTCATGCAACTTTTAATACTTTTTGTCTTCTGTTTTTGTTGCAGAAAGTTATTGGGTGGTACAGATTCCGGCGAAACACACAGCAGCAGATGTCGTACAGAGAGCAGGTTATTCATAAGCAGCTCACCCGCATCCTTGGGGTGCCTGACCTCGTCTTCCTTCTCTTCAGCTTCATCTCCACCGCCAACAATTCCACTCATGCTTTAGAATACGTTCTCTTTAGACCAAATCGGAGGTAAATAAAGCATTCCCACCAGCCTCGCATAAATAGGAAAGATGTTGATACAAGTAATTGAGATTTATGACTTTGAAAATATACATTTTATAGCATCTTTAAAGAAAAGTGTTTATAACTCTCCTTTAGCTAGTTTTCTTTGTGGTTAGAGAAGGTATTTTCCTTTCAGTTAGTTATATAAATTAAAATTGTTTTTGAATCAAGAAACATTAGCAAGACATTAATTATGCATCAATTCTTATAGGAATAAACAGCTAGAAATCATCATTTGCTTCTCCATAATCCATTTTGTAGAAATACAGTTTTATTGCACTGTAAGTCTGACTGTAATTTTGAAACATAGATTTCAAAGACAAAATTGTAAAATTGATCCACCTGCTGGTTCATGAGGGTTCTGCATTGTGAACTTGCTAAAGCAAAAAAAAAAAAAAAAAAATCATATGATCACGGTGTCTGTCTGTAAACAACAGAAAGGGTTCCCTCCAGAATTTCACTTGTAGTAGAATAAATTAGATCAATAGCAGTGAAAATAATTATTGTTAAATAGCCATTTGCAAGATTTCATTAATTAATCAGGTTCTTGAGCACTTAAAACCTCCTCAGCGCTCTGTCAGTGGCTGCGGAGAGGCAAAGGGTGTATAAGATGTCACCCCTGCCCTTGAGGAGTTTACAAGTGAGTTTCTACTTTAAGGGAAGGGAAAAAATTGCTAATTCAACTAACCCTAGGCTGTCTGTGGAAGTAGGTTCTCTGTGAGACCTTCAGTTAGTTCCCAGTGCAGAGACTCAGGCTCCTATTGGCAGGACCCCTTCTTCAAGTAGAGCAGTGCTTTCAACATGATATCTCTCAATCTTCCCTGCAGGTATAATCAAAGGCTATCCCTTGCTATTCCCAATCTAGGCAACACTAGCCAGCAAGAGTATAAAGTGTCTTCAGTGCCAAATACTTCTCAGAGTTATGCCAAAGTTATTAAAGAACATGGGTAAGTCGAAAGGTAAAATGAATGTTTTTTCCTTTCTTTTGTTAACAATATGTTTATGGAGACTTCCCTGGAGGTCCAGTGGTAAAGAATCCGCCTTCCAACGCGGGGAACGTGGGTTTGATCCCTGGTTGGGGAACTAAGATTCCACATGCCGCAGGGCAACTAAGCCCGCGCGCCACAACTGCTGAGCTCACACGCCTCAACTGGAGAGCCCGTGTGCCGCAAACTACAGAGCCCACGCACTCTGGAGCCCGCGCGCCACAACTAGAGAGAAGCCCGCGCACCGCAACAAGGAGCCCGCACGTTACAATGAAGAGTCCGCAACGAAAGATCTCACATGCCACAACGAAGATCCCTGGTGCCACAACAAAGACCCGATGCAGCCAAATAAATAAATAAATAAATAAATATTTTTTAAAAACAAAAAAAAAACCCAATATGTTTATGGAGAAGTGTGACATCGTTTGATATAACATTGAAAAATCCAGTAAGGTAATTCTCTAGACCACTACTACTGTATATCAAAATCTTATGCTTATTGAAAAGATAGTTTACTTTTATTAATATTTATTTTTTTAATCATTTACCACGATTTTTTTTTTGCAGCTGATACAAAAGTTTGGATAGAGTATGTGTATTTCTGAGGTTCTGAGAGCTAACTGTGGTCACTGAAAAATATATAGAGTGATCTAGGAAAAAATAACACTATTAGTTTTCAGTTGTCTCGGTAACATGGATTCTCTTTTCTTTCTCCTGTAATTCTAGGGGTATGGGCATTATTGCTTAAACATTGTCACTGTGAATTTGTAGCATTTACGTTATAGATAAAGGTAGAAATGATGGGAAAGTGCCTTCCAGTTCACGGCAGTTCTAATCACTTGGTGAATCTTTTTTCTGTTTGTCTTCTAGTACTGACTTTTTTGACAAGGATGGAGTAATGAAAGACATCAGGGCGATTTATCAGGTTTATAATGCACTTCAGGAGAAAGTGCAGGTAACTGGTTTATTTACTATATTCATCTTATTTATATTGCCCAAATCTTTTAATTCTACTTTAATTTTTAATAATCTCCCAACTGACAAGTGAATTGTGGTCCAAAAATCAGAATGTGCTCTCCCAAAGCGATATAAGGTGTATGGAGTAGTTGCTCATGTCAGTCTATGAAAGCTGGTCTCACTCATTATGTGCCTTCAGTGGAAACTCTGAAGTACAGAATTAATATCACTCTTCTAAATACTCATGACCTCTTTAATGACAGCTTTTTTCCTGGGGAAATGTATTCTGAATTTAAAGAAGTATTGCTAAGAACACAGCTGTCCCATCACTTGTACTGTAAGTTGAGACTCACCCAAAGGCACCCGTAACTCAGGACAGCTCTGCTTCCTAATTCTAGTTCACTCACTCTGTCCGCAGCTGCCTCCACTGTGTGGGAAGATGCAGTGGAGCCTGTTCATTCCTCGGCAATCATGCAGCAAATATTTATGGAAACATCTACAAGCCAGATCCTGAGCTAGGTGCTAAGAATACTTTCCCACGTTCTTTTCATCATCCCCAAAGTGTTCTTAGGAGTAATTTGTTCTAAAACCCTAAGAACAAAAGAGCCTTTGAGGACAAGGAGAGTGGTAGGGCTGAGGAAGCTGTTCCGGGTCTGGAGAAAGCCTAGCTTTGAGGAGGAAGGCCCCGTGGCATAGAGAGAGGAATGAAGGCAGCTGCTGATAAAGAGGAAGGCAGACTGAGTTCAGCCTGGGGCAAAGAAGAACGCATGCAACGGGCAGTTTCCAGTGTCAGTTCTCCAAATTCGGGTCACGGTTACCCATAGCAGCATAGGGAACTTAATACAGCCTCACTCACTGGTGACCAGCCCACTTTCAGGCAGTTTCTGGTATTTCTGCTATGGAAGGAACATGTGGTGAAAAACAGCTTTGTGTCCTGAATTCATGACCGTGCTCTTTTCAGACTATCAGCACTGTCTAAGGGACTTCAAAATGGCTGTCATACATTTCATTGACTGTTGATTAAGGCCTGCCCTGCAAACACCAGTATCACGTCCGGTGCCCTGATAGGAGTGGTTACATTACATTGATACGGTCTCAAATGGTTACCTTTTATTAAATCTTGACTTTGAAACTTTTCTTTTTCAACTTTCCCTAATTATAAGTAGTTTCTGTTAAATAAATCTATGTTTCATCTGATGTTTGATTGTTGATTATAAATAAGAGTTGAAAGTATCTCATTCCTGTCTTTTGTTCATCCTTGTATGCCAGACTGGTATCAGAAATTCCCTTTTCATATCAATAAAGATGAGTAAGAAAGGGAAAAGATGAACTCTTTCCCTTCTTACCCTTCTTCTTTAAGAATGTATAAGCTAAATAGCATAATCATCTTAACGTAATTAAGAAAGCAGTTCAGTGAATAACAACAGTATTGGTCTCTGGGACCTTCATGGTTTTGTTCTACCTTAGGTGTCTGCTTTTTAACTCGATGAAGTGTCTGGACTCTTCCCAGGGTTATAATCGATGCTGTCTTTATGAAATGCCTTGTGCTTGGATTTGAAACTAATTGTTCTTGTTGTCATTTTTCCCTCAGGCAGTGTGTGCAGACGTAGAAAAAAGTGAGCGAATTGTTGAATCTTGTCAGGCAGAAGTGAACAAATTAAGAAGACAAATCACTCAGAGGAAGAATGAAAAGGAACAAGAAAGAAGTGAGCCTCCTGTTAATTTTACCACTCAGAATCTGGGAAGTGTCTGGTTTTAAACATCAGATTACATAATAAATCACATGCATTCTTCTACACTCATCAAGCTCCAAGTTAGGCTGCTTGGAAGAGGGCATTCACTTGTCTTTAGACTTTTCCAGAAGGGAAGTACGGTTTTTCATGGTGTCCCTCTCAAGTCTCTGAAACTGGAAGAAAAAGAAGACCAAAGGTAGAAAGGCTGAAGCAAGTTACAATAAATCCTGAGAAGTGATATGATCTATGTACAGTGGATGTGATGTTTCTTACTAAGTTAACCCTGACATGCCTTGCACATAGGGACTGTGTCCTGTGTTCATTGGAACCTCATAAAAGAGCTACCTAAAATTCTCTTAACTTTACATTTGATTCATGGGCAGGGTCTCAACAAAGACTTTAAATGTCTGGTTTTTGATAGCAGTGGATGACTGGATATCATTAAGCTAAGGAACCAGCTGGTTGAATGAGAATTAGGCCCAAGAATCTATTATATTAATTCCAGCATGCTAACAGACATATTTGCTACAATGCCACCAGATTTTTTTTTAATTTATTTTTTTATTGAAGTATAGTTGATTTATAATGTAGTGTTAGTTTCAGGTATACAGCAAAATGATTCAGTTATACATATATATATATTATATATATATGTATATATTCTTTTTCAGATTCTTTTCCGTTATAGGTTTTATTACAAGACATTGAACATAGTTCACTGTGCTATACAGTAGGACCTTGTTGATTATCTATCTTGTATATAGTAACGTGTATCTGTTAATCCTAAACTCCTAATTTATCCCCCCACCCACCCTTTTCCCCTTTGGTAACCACAAGTTTGCCTTCTGTGACTGTGAGTCTATTTCTGTTTTGTAAATAAGTTCATTTGTATCATTTTTTAATATTCCACATATAAGTGATAACATGATATCTGTCTTTCTCTGTCTGACTTACTTCACTTAGCATGATAATCTCTAGACCAATCCATGTTGCTGCAAATGGCATTATTTCATTCTTTTCTATGAATGCCACCAAATTTAACATTTGTAAGTAAAATCTATAAAATGTATGGCAAATAATATCAAGTGTAAAAGAGATAAGGGTATAACTAGCCTTTTCTAATTTAATAAGAATATTTGTAAACAAATTATAATTTATATTTCCAGGTAAATGATGTCTGATTCATTTCTACTGTTACATTATTCTAGAAATAATCAGAAATACAGACAGGGATTTCTGCACAAGAGCATTAATCACAACTTTATAATTACAAAATCTTGGAAACAACCTGTTACAGTAATTGAATAAACAACAGTAGAATAGTTGAATACATTTTGGTATATCTATATAATGGAATATTGTACAGCCATTGAAGCAAATTTTTAATGATGTAAGATAATATATAATCTTATATGAAAATGCCAGGATATAAAACAGTATAAACATATTGTCTCAGCTCTTTTTTTTTTTTTTTTTTTTTTTTTTGTGGTACGCGGGCCTCTCACTGTTGTGGCCTCTCCCGCTGCAGAGCACAGGCTCCGGACGTGCAGGCTCAGCGGCCATGGCTCACAGGCCCAGCCACTCTGCGGCATGTGGGATCTTCCCGGACTGGGGAGCGAACCCGTGTCCCCTGCATCGGCAGGCGGACTCTCAACCACTGCGCCACCAGGGAAGCCCTCTCAGCTCTATTTTAAATACATGTATACAGGGACTTTCCTGGCGGTCCAGTGGTTAAGACTTTGCGCTTCCACTGCAGGGAGTGCAGGTCCGATCCCCGGTGAGGGAACTAAGATCCCACATGCTGTGGCAAACAAACAAATAAATAAACAAACAGACATACACACACAAAGCTCGATAATAAAACTAGAATTCAGAAAAGTTGGGGTGCCTGACACCTAAAGTTTCTGTCTTTTAACCCCAAATCTTGTGCTATTTTCACCAAAATTTCAACAGTGTTATCTGGGTGATAGAATTGTGGGTGATTTTTTTGTTTTTCTTTTCTAAATTTTGTACAGATCATTTTTATAATATTTTTTAAATGTACTTAAAACAATTTAAAGGCCATAGGCTCATAGATGTAGGGCTGTTTCTGTTTTACCACCATAAAAATGCAGTAAAATTATGGCCTATTATGTAGAAAATTGGGCACCTAACCCAGGACTTTGAACTTTTAAGGAGAAAGAGATGTTTAAGAGTATTGTGACAAGTTGTTGTCAAGAAGTATTTTTTTTGACGTGAGGCCTGTTGAGGAAAAATTAACGTTCAGATGACTGCCGAGGACGGTGAGGACTGTTGATTTTATCCTCTGTCCCCCCAGTCTCTGAGTACAGTAAGCAACAGGTGAGGGAAACAGCACCAGATCTGGAGTTAAGAGACCTGTGTTATGAGTATCAGGGCCCCACTTCTAGCTGTTCTCTTAGTGAAGTCCCTTAACCTTTCAGAGCTCCGGTTCTTTGCCTGTGTAATGGAAACAATAACATTAGTGATGACAGTAGTACTTCAGAGAGCTGTTTGGAGGCTTAAGTGACTTAATGTATAGAAAAATCTTTTGTAAATTGTGAAATACTATGCAAATGTAAAATAATTCATAGTAGTAATAAATTTCACTTCTTTGTTGCTATTTTCCAGAACAATCAGGTTGAACATTTAACGTATTGAAATGCAAAGCTGTGAAAATACAGAGCGTTACAGTTTTCTTCCTCTTTTCATCCAGGATTGCAACAGGCAATGATAAGCAGACAGATGTCATCTGAAAGTTTGGACCCCGCATTCAGCCCTCGGATGCCCTATCCTGGGTTTGCAGCTGAAGGCAGAAGTGCACTTGGAGACGCAGAGGCCTCGGATCCTCCTCCCCCTTATTCTGATATTCACCCAAATAATCAAGAAAGTACTCTGAGCCATTCTCGCATGGAAACTAGCGTCTTTATGCCTCGACCTCAAGCCGTGGGCTCCTCCAATTATGCCTCCACCAGTGCTGGACTGAAATATCCTGGAAGTGGGGCAGACCCTCCTCCTCCTCAAGGAGCAGCCGGAGACAGTGCTGAGGAATCAGATGACAGTGATTATGAAAATTTGATTGACCCTACAGAGCCCTCTAATAGCGAATACTCACATTCGAGGGATTCTCGACCCATGACGCATCCCGACGGGGGCTCCAGGAACACTCAGACCTCCCCAATTTAACTAAACGAAAGAAACTCTCCACTTAGCAGTGTTCATTGCTCACTGAGAGAGTTTTTTTGAGGACTTAATCTTGGGAGAGAACTTCTTTCTCAGACCCCTGGACTCCCCAGGACAAGCGCTTTTGGGCACAGAACTTGTAGGAGCCTCACGTCCACGGGTCCTCGCCTGCGGACTCAGTGTGCAGGTTTCACGACAGAACCATTAAGATAGTCAAGTTGTCCTGATTCTGGTGCGATTCATGGATGTACTGGTAAATATAGGCAAAGAGAAACTTCTCAACGTAGTTTCTGTTCTTTAAAGTAAATTGGAAATTAGAGACTGAGCACAATTAGTCTATAAATGTTCTATAAATCAAAACCTTACCTCTTGCACTATCATGCCTTGAAATTTACTTTTTCAAAGGGAAACTAGTTTAGCAGCAGCCTTCAAAGAACCTTCTTTCTATGATGAGCCAAATTCATCTCTGCCAGAAAAGAAATTTTGATAATTCCAAGAAGCCTGATTGGAACAAATCAGACGTGTACCTTCTTTTGTCTGCATGACTTTGTGAGATCAAAAGAGAGGGCTTTGTTTCAACTTTTTTCTACTAGCCTGATAAGTATTGTCACTTAAAATGGTTGCCTTTAAAAAAAAATGTAGAAATACTAATTACCAGTAAGTAATCATCCAAATAAGTATGACATGAAATAAATGACTTATTTTTCTTTTGGGGAATTACAGTGACTGCTATGTTGCACTAGCCACACTTATGGTCTCTGTTCTAGAGTCTTAAATGAAGGACACACAGCAGTATAACAGAAAGGAGTTATGTTCCAGACCTGAGTTTTATGATGAACAGATTCCAGACACAGTGGATTTAGCCAAGTTCATACGTAAGGAAATAACTCGTTTAGATCTTCTGATAAATCCTAGTGTTAGTTTTATTTGTGGAAGAAAGACATTTAATAAACTGTTTGGGAATCTCGATTATTGAATAAAGCTTCATTTTCAGTCTGAATAACCATACTTTTTTGAGTTGACATTTGGAAGATAGCTGTGGAATGCGTAGAGACTTTCCGTTGGGATGCACTTACATTTTTATTTAATTACTGCTTGTTTTCTAGTCTTAGGCCCAGAATGTGTGAAACCACTAAAGACATTCATGAGAATGATAGGCTCCTGGTTTGGAAATGACAAGACCCCCTCCCCCCATTTATGGCGGGATTAGCCCGTGAAGCTAATGCCGTGGATTATAGCTGCCTTTCCTTTGGACTAGTTAAAACCTGTCAGAATAAGGAAGTTGTTAAAGAGGCTTAAGCTCCAGGTTCTGGAAAAGCAGTTTCATTTTGTAGGAGTGAAGTTTACTCTAGTCTGACTGGAAATGAAATGCTAAAACTGCCATTCTTCAGATATCTACTGTATGGGGTCTGTATCTTCCTACTCTCCAGTTTTGTTGGCCTTATACCACTGCCATTTGATTTGAAATGTTGCAGACCGCTGTATCTGCAAATGTGTTCCAGTGTTTATCAGCTCCCTTCTAGCGGCTTCAGCACCAGTGTGAATTTAATTTTTTTTTTTAAGTGCCATCACCATCTCTGTTCAGATTTTGACATTCAGGAAAATATTTTTATTTTTATGCCATTCCGAAACGTACAATGTATATCTGACAAAGCAGTTAAATGTGACAATAAAAACTTATTTAATCGTGGTACTATTGTTTTAATGTCTGTCTCAACACCCGGCAAGGTCTTGCTTAGTTTACTCATTCTAGCTATTCTTAGTTGACATCATACAGTTTTTTAAAAGGCATGAAAACTCACCTCCATACAGATTTTTTTTTTTTAATCTGACTGGTTTCAGGGGAAATCCAAGAATAAAATTTACTAAAAGGTTCCTGTGGATTTCAAGAATGTGTTGCATATCAAGTTATCCAGAGGACTGAGGATCAGTTGAGTAGAAAATTGAACCTTAGTTCCCAAAAGGCACCTTTCATATAAGAACCGATCTTGTTTGAAGAGGTTGCTCAGCCGAATCACCTACTGATTGAGATGTTATAGAATTTGGTGCTCCTAGAGTGTCTTTGGAATTACGGAATCGCCTTAGAATGAGTGTCTGCTGGCTAACAAGTATCTTCTGGGTTCTCTGGGGGCCATGCCAGGTTAATGCTGTATCTCTTCCAGAGTCCAAGGTGATAGGCTTCTTTCATCAGGATTTTAAAATGGGGATTGTAGCCTTTTAGGATTCTACTCTATGTCTCCTCCAACTAATTTAGAGAAAAGAAGACTGGATTCTTTTAACTTACTTGAAAGTCTGGAAATGCTTATTAACATGTTGTAATTGGCTTTTCTGGAGAAGGATCAAAACGTAGAAACAGAAATCTCATCTCCAAACATTCAAATCCTAATTTAAAATTCTAGACACTGTGGGGCAATGACCGTAACTGCTTTAATAAAAAGATTTAAATTGACCACCTTGTGAATTCATATTTTAAGGAGGTAAAAAAAGAGTTGGGGAATATAAAATTTAAATACAATAGAAGTAATGGTTATTAATTGTGCTCTGGGTCTGATTTGCCTTGACTGTAGGTTTCATCTCAGTTACTAAAAGATCTTCACTCTGTTACAAGGTTCTGCTTCATCCTTTCCCACGGCAAGCCTTAATTCTGCTGGACAGGGAGCCTGAAGGCAACTTGTTCTGCAAATGTGGTGCTAATAAATAATGGAAAATGTTTACTTTTTAACTTTATGACAAACAGATTTGGGGAAAGTTCTGGGATTTAGCTTAACTGCCTTCTTTTTTACAGTGGTTTTTGTGATGTCCTAAATAAGGCAGGGGAGTCAGGACACAGAGTCCATCCAAATTGGGTTACTCTGGGTTCGTTCTGATCCCTGGAGATTGGGGGAGGGGCACCCTCTAGCAGTGAGGTTTTGGAACATCGACAGGGAGATGTGCCCTTGAATGCCGTATGCTACACATGGTCTAGAATGTAGAACTTGGAAGTGGCCTTCTGTTTGTGCAGATTTAGCAAAAGGTAGTTCATCTCAGCATTTTTCAATAGCAAAAAAACTAGAAATTAATGCTAATGATGGTGGAATGGTTAAGTTTTGGTGCACCCACAGAAGATACAGGCTGCAGCTACTAAGTGTATTGAGGTAGAAATCAAAAAGATTTCTTGACATGGAAAGATTGTTTCTAGATACCCAATGAAGAAAGCCAGGTTTCCAAATAGTATGGAAGGTATGATCTGATTTTTGTGGGGGAAAAGTTTTTATGTAATATTCCTGTTGAAAGAAAACAATCTAGAAGGATATTCACCAAAGTGGTAACAGTGTTGACCCTAGATCATGGCAGTTCTTCCATCCTTCACTTATTGCATTTTCTAATATTTCTGCAATAAGTGTATAATAAAAGACTTCAGAAATGTTGGGTCATTGGCTACATGAATTATTTCACGCACACCGCCCTATAGAGGTGATTCTGGAAACATTCTTGACTGTGCGTCTCTTCACCACCACACTTCAATGTTTTAGATTTGTGGCCAATGTAAGATCAGCCTTGTTGTTGCTGCTAACTTCCCTGCATTCAACTTTTATTTCCAGATGATGCCATGTTTTTGCATTGACACTGATTACACTTTGTTTTGCATTGACACTGATTCTTTTTTCTAATAAATCTAGAGCCAGTTCCACTTGTCTTAGTTCAGAATCCATTTCCTAAATTTCCAAGAAGCATTTAAGAAATGCTTTCTGAGACAAAGTGATTCAAAACTGGAGCAATTACTAATGATATTTCTCTAAGGCATAAGTGCTCACTACAAAATGGAGTTTTGGAGTCTTAATATGTACGAATGATTTCCTTGATCTTGCAGGTAACTCTTTGCAGGATTCGTGTGTTCTGCTTGTGGTTATTCCCTTTTTTCTTTTTTTTTTGGCCGTTCCACTCGGCTTACGAGATCTTACTTCACCAACCAGGGACTGAACCCGGACCCTCAGCAGTGAAAGCGCAGAGTCCTGACCACTGGACTGCCAGGGAATTCCCATGTTTATTCTTTAGTACGGTGCCTTTCCTGCTCCAGGAGCCTTAGATTGTGTTATGTGTTAGGAGGTGTAGGCCCCTGATAGTCCAGTCCACATACAAATGAGCCTTCCACGTGTTTGATTCCAAAGCAAATATATGCTTGCTTGGGACATTTGCTGTGGCCAACCAATTGTGGGCATTGCTTTATAGAGCTCAGGGCCATTGGTCACTTATCTTGACTGATTAGAAACAGCTGTGGTTTAGCTGTACTAAGATGTGGGTCATCCAAAACACCTTTCAGACAGTTTCAGGTGGTGGGTTTGTTGGAGAAATTTGGGGGCAATTACCCCTCTCTAGAAATACAGTCAGCCCTCCATATCTGTGGGTTCTGCATCTGTGGATTCAACCAACCTCGGATTTAAAATATTCAGAAAAAAAATTCTAGAAAGTTCTAAAAGACAACACTTGGGGCTTCCCTGGTGGTGCAGTGGTTGAGAGTTTGCCTGCCGACGCAGGGGACATGGGTTCGTGCCCTGGTCCGGGAAGGTCCCACATGCCGCGGAGCAGCTGGCCCCGTGAGCCGCGGCCGCTGAGCCTGCGCGTCTGGAGCCTGTGCTCCGCAACGGGAGAGGCCACAACAGTGAGAGGCCTGCGTACCACAAAAAAATAATAAAATAAAGACAACACTTGAATTTGCCATGCACTGGCAACTATTTACTTAGCCTTTACATTGTACTAGGTGTTATAAGTAATCTAGAGATGATTTAAAGTACAGAGGAGGATATGTGTAGGTTATATACAAATACCCCCCACTCCATTTTATATAAGAGACTTGAGCATCTTCGGATTTTGGTATCTGTGGAGCGGGGTTGGGGGGATACCAAGCCATCCCCCTGTGGATACCGAGGGATGGCTGTAGTAAGTCCAAGGTAGATCCGTGGCACATGTGAGATGGAAAGTTGAGACCAATTTTATGCAATGTGAATCCTTAAAAAGTTCTGCATCTTCTCAATCTGTCACAATCCTACTCATTGTTTAAGGCCCAGCTCAGATGTCGCCACCTTTAGGAAACCTTTCTGACTCACCTGGAAAGACTGTGCAATCTGAGTACCTTGTTCAAACCTCTGTCTGCCACCTTGCACATGTCTTGGGATAGCACTCAGCACGTTGTATGGAGTTTTCAGTCATGTGTCTGATGCCCCAGCAGGACGTGAGGCCCTCAAGGGCAGGAAAAGGACTGAGGCATCTCAGAATTCCTAGCACCAGCACAGGCTTGGTATAGAGCGGGTGTCAATAAATATTTGTTGCCTGAATGTTGAATGAAAAGAGAGGGATCCAAATAAAGCTGCCCATAGATATACTATTTCCTGAAGAATTAGGCGAGAAGACAGGGATTATCATCCAGAGAGGTTACTAGTAAAATTTTTGACTTCCTTAAACTGCTCTTGTTATGAAGAACTTACTGATAGACAGTTTCCTCCCCAGGCCTGTTGGGGCCATTATCCAGGGCACAAGGGTATGCACAAATTCAGTAGAGTGTTGAGCAAGACGGAGAATCAGATTTCCACTCAGGACCTCCGTGATCTCACTTGTAAAATGGGCTTGAGGGTGATGCTGCTTGCGCTGCGGGGTGGTGGAGGGAATTGCTCAGAAACGTAAAAATACCTTTGTAAACTGTAAAGCATCAAAGAAGCAATTACCTGACAGCTGGCCAGAGCCCATTTGGACGTCTTCCTAGGCAAAGTGCCCTGGGAAGCCAAGGCCATCTCGAAGAACATTACATGCAGTCCCCTGGAGAAACCCAGAAGGGCCCGGGAAGTAGTCCCATGAGTACAGTTTCTTCCACTGATTGGGTTTTCTTCCAAGGCCAGGATGGGGTTCTCCAACCACATGTGAGGGAAAGCCTTGTGCGGCTCCCAGAACTGTATCCTCTTTTCATTCAACATTCAGGCAATATTGACACCCACTCTGTGCCAAGACATAGGAAAGAAAACTGTTCAAAGAGCAAGATCTGCCACTTAGAAACAGCTGTTGTCTTCAACTTCATCCTCTGTGACCTTTCACTTGGGCAAACAAGTATGAGTGAACCCTAGAAAGTTAAGATTGGTGAAAGATATTTTACCCTTTAAAAAAGGGATGAAAATATTCTGATCTGTTTTATAAAGTTGGCTGCCTTGGCATGTGATTGGTATTCTGTGAGAGCAAGAAATAAACTTGACAGTGACCAAGGTCACAATCAGTGATCCATGGGATTTGGGTTTGGGCTAGTTGCCAATGCGTATTCAGGGTCTAGCTGTGTTTGACTTCACCATCTCCAAATCATTCACTCATTCTTTCTTTCCTCTCTATTTTTCTAATATGAAAGTTTTTAAAGATACACAAAAGTAAAGAAATTAATATGAAGAACCATTCTTTTTCCTCCCCCATCTTCAAGGATTATCAGTTTGACACCTTTGCTTAATCTACCTCTTTTCCTTTAAAAAATTATTGCTATGTTCTTTTAAAATATACCTCCAACATCCCAGCCATTTTTTTTTTCTTTTTTTTTTTTTGTGGTACGCGGGCCTCTCACTGTTGTGGCCTCTCCCGCTGCAGAGCACAGGCTCCGGACGCACAGGCTCAGCGGCCACGGCTCACGGGCCCAGCCGCTCTGCGGCATGTGGGACCTTCCCGGACTGGGGCACGAACCCGTGTCCCCTGCATCGGCAGGCGGACTCTCAACCACTGCGCCACCAGGGAAGCCCCAGCCATTTTTTTTTAATGATGATTTTCTTTCTTTTTAAAAATAAAAAAATTTATTTATTTATTAATTTGGCTGCCCCGGGTCTTTGTTGCGGCACGTGGGATCTTGGTTGCGGCATGCGGACTTCTTAGTTAGTTACGGCATGTGAACCCTCAGTTGTGGCATGCGTGCAGGATATAGTTCCCCGACCAGGGCCCCCTGCATTGGGAGTGTGGAGTCTTACCCACTGGACCACCAGGGAAGTCCCAACATCCCAGCCTTTTGCCTATTTTTAAATACTTCTCTGTGTATATCTGAAAACTAAGGACGTTTTCTTATACAACCACAACCCCATTATCACCCCTAATGAAATTAATAACTCCTTTGTATTATCTATTGCTTTGTCCATGTTCCAACGCCCTTGGATGTCTCCAAAATCTCTGTTTACAGTGGCAAGATCTCACTGTCACCCCTTAATCAAGTGACCAGTCTTAGCAGCACTAACAGGGACACAGAATGACATCATGGGCCTTCTGATGTGATGCCATTATGAGTGCACTGTGAAGTACTTTGACCCATTTTCTAACCTGAATCTAATTAAGTCTTTAAGCCTAACTTCCAGTTTACAAGAGACAGACAAGGACAAGGTAAACAATATCATGACCAAACAATCAGACAAATCCAGAACATGGGACATTCTATGAGATAACTGGCCTAATGTCTTCAAAAAGTCATTGTCATGGGGGGAAAAAAAAGTACAGGGACCGTTCTGACTAAAAGAGTTTATAGAAATGCAACAAGCTTGACTGGCTTTGACTTTGAAAAAAACTATGCATTAGGACCGGCTCACAGACTTCGAAAACAAACTTATGTTTACCAAAGGGGAAACGTGGGGAGGCAGGAGGGATAAATTAGGAGCTTGGGATGAACATATACACACAACTATATTTAAAATAGATAATCAACAAGGACCTACTGTATAGCACGGGGAACTCTACTCAATACTCTGTAATAACCTATATGGGAAAAGAATCTGAAAAGAATGGATATATGTATATGTATAACTGAATCCCTTTGCTGTACACCTGAAACTTAAGACAACATTGTAAATCAACTACACTCCAATATAAAACAAAAATTAAATTAAAAAACTATACATTAGGGGAAATTTGAATAAAGACTAGGTTAGATGATATTAGAAAATTATTGGGAATTCCCTGGTGGCACAGTGGTTAAGACTCCATGCTTCCAATGCAGGGGGCCTGGGCTCGACCCCTGGTCAGGGAACTAGATCCCACATGCATGCCGCAACTAAGAGTTCACATGCCACAACTAAGGAGCCTGCCTGCCACAACTAAGACCCAGAGCAACCAAATAAATAATAAATAAAAAATATTTTTAAAAAGAGAGATGGCCAACTCTTAAAAAGAAAGATAATTCTAGTGAGTTTTCTTAGGCACAATAATTATATTATTGTTATGTGAGAGAATCGCCTGGATTTTAGGAAATACAGGCTGTATGTTTGGGGTGAAAAGTCATGACGTCTACAGCTCGCATTCAAATGGCTCAGAAACCACATATACAGAGAAAGACAATATGGCAAATGTTAACAACTTCTGAATCTAGGTGTTTATTGTACTATTCTTTCTACTCTTCTGTGTGTTTGAAAATTTACATAATAAAAAGCTGGGGGAAAATAAAAATAAAACAGGGCTGATTTCTACTTCACTGTTTCACAGGCAGGATGATATTAAAAATATTCAATGACTGATATGGAATATAAATTAATATAGAAATTAAAAATTAATATATTTCTTTTATTCTTGAGATAACCTAAAATATATATATATTTCATATATATAAAATGAAAGGGTACATATTGTCATATAAATAATTCACCCCATTATTCTAAGAATTTCCAAATTATTTTTTGATATTTAGACACTGTTAGTGTGATCTTTTGTTTAGCACAGCTGTCACTAGCTAAATGGCGCCCCCTGTCTGGGCCATGATCTGACTTAGGAATTACACCAAACTTTTCCAACCGCTTTCTCATTAAACCAACAGCATCGAGTGACACAGTCTAGGTAGAGAATCACTTTTATTGTCAACAGCTCGCTCTGGACACTGGAATTTCTCTCAGCTAAACCCAAAGCATTTACATATGGAATTTTTCTAGCTTTTATCGTAGAAAGGTTTTTATATAGCCAATTTCTCTATTATCAACTATCTTGAAAATATTTTGCTAGAATGTCATATAAGGTGGCTAAATTTTATTAATTTTTGTTTACTCAAAATCTACAGAGCTTTGCAAATGTCAGCTGGCCTAATTTCAGGATCAAATAAATGAAAAGACATCAAAGTTTACTATGTTTATTTACTTTTATCATAAAACAGCAAACATGTTCTCATGTAATTTATTAGATAAATAGGTTTTTTTCCTAGGAATTGCCGCTTTGTTTTTTCATAAGATATATCATATTTCTTTGTTTTTCTAATACTTTCTGCTCCTTTTCATGGTGTCCACTATCAGTTTTATATGCTCAATCACTTTTATTATTTTATCAGCTTCAAGAACCAAAACATGTCTTTCTTGTAGAACTAAAGAAAGTACTGACATCTCTGTTAGAATACCATTTACTAAAGTCTCTTTAAGTGTTTTCATTTTCTAAATATAAGCTACTACTATTTTATAATTTCTATTAAAGATAATATTGAAGGCTCAGTTCAATTTCCAAACTACTTTTGTAGCTCTAGCACCTCACTGAGATACAACTATTCTTCTGATTTTCCATTTTAAGGTTCTCAGCCTGTAAGATATATTATTTAATTTTATCTGATATTTATTTGATGTAGTAATAAATATAATGCTTTTTAAAGAAGAGATTTAAAGTTATTTAATTGATTTACATCTTTTAATGCATCATTCACAAGATAATTGAATATATCCACTAAGTATCAAAACATCCAGAAAATCTTCTAATCTTTGGCCAGAAGCTTAGACCTTCTTACTAGCATTACATGGACACTATCCACACAAAATCAATCATGTTTACTTGTAAAGCCTTCTCAATGGAATAATTTTTCTTGAGTACCAACAATAAAGCTTAAAATGCTACTTCAAATATTGTTACAGGAGGACAAGGAAAACCATTAAATATCACCGAAGTCTTAAATTTCACTTTTAGTTAAACTATCAAGATATTTCTATACATAAAAGATGAAGGTTCATCAATAAGGATTACAATTTTATTTCCTTCATTTATAAATGTTCCAAAATGATATTTTCTTATTTTGGTAGATTTGTTTTGCAACAAGTTTTTTTTTTCACTTGTTTACTTTTTAACTAACAGCTTTATTGAGATATAATTCACATATCTTAAAATTCGCCCTTTAAAATTGTACAATTCAGTGGTTACTAGCGTATTCACAGTTATGTACCTGCATCACTATCTAGTTTTGTACCATTTTCATCACCCCTAGAAAGAAACTCCATTCCCCGCCTTTTCCCAGCCCCAGGAGACCACTAATCTACTTTCTGTCCCTATAGATCTGCCCACACTGGACATATCATATAAATGGAATTATACAAAATGTGGTCTTTTGTGTCTGGCTTCTCTCACTAATCATATTTCAAGGTTCATACATGTTGTAGCATATATTCATTCTTCTTTACTGTCTATGACCAATAATATTATATTACATGGATATACCACATTTTGTTTATCCATTCATCAGTTGGTGGACATTTGCGTTGCTTCCGCTTTTTGGCAATTATAAATAATGTTTTGCAATGAGTTTTGCAGTAATACGTAACTCCTCCCATTAATAGGTGGAGTCTATTTCCCTACTTCTTGTATCTGAGCTGACTTTTATTTGTTTATTTATTTATTTATTTATTTATTGGCCACACCATGTGGCTTGTGAGATCTTAGTTCCCCGACCAGGGATCAAACCCTGGGCCCACAGCAGTGAAAGCGCCAAACCCTAACCATTGGACGGCCAGGGAACTCCCCAGAGCTGGTTTTATGATTTGCTTTGGCCAATAGAATGTAACAGAGGCCTGAGGGCTTCTGCTGGCCCTCTTCATCCTTTCCTCCATCATGTGAACAGGCCCAGAAAGGTCTGCTGGATCATGAGAGACATGGAGGACAGTCCAGTAGTCCAAGTCAAAACCATCCTAGACGAGATCTACAATCAGTTGACCCCAAAACATGTGAGAGAGCCCAGCCAAGATAGGAGGCCTGCCTATCCGTCCCACAGCTGACTGCTGATAAATGAGGGAGCTGAGCCAGGACCAGAAGAATGGATCAGCTGAGCCCAGCCTAAATTGCCGACCTGCAGACTGTGAGCTAAATAAAATGTCGTTGTTATAAGCTACTACCTTTTTGGAATGATTTCTTAAGCAGCAATAGCTAGCTGATGCAGGTGGGAACGGGCCTGGGTGTTAACGTTGAACATTTGATAAAGGTGAGGAAATCTCACGATGCATGGTGCAGTTCACCCCATCAGCACTGAAGAACTGCCACCATCCAGGTTCTATGGACCAAAAAGGCAGGAAGAGTGGAATAAAGTGGACCCCAAATGGAACAAGCCAGTTGACATCTAGATGACCAAGGAAAAGGGTCCCCAGATCCCATCATCACCCCAGAGGGCCATGGCTGCACAGTATAAAGAGCCTTGAACTGTGATGGAAGAGACCTGCATGAATATGCTATGACCTTGAAGAAAACACTACACCTCCCTGGATCTCGGTTTCCTGACCTGTAAAAGTAAGGGGTGGCAGTAGATAACTTCTGAGGTCCCATTACCACCAAGCTTTGATGAATCCATCTTCCTAGAAGATTTCAGGTGAAGTCAATGTTCATAAATCTACTTGTTCTCAGTATTCCACTACTGAGTGGACTCTCATAGAGCACAGAATCTGGTGGATTACAGAATCCGGCTCCTCCTCTGGTTTGATCTTGTGTCTTAAGTCTGGGCTTTCCTATCCTGGCCATGCCTGCAAGCGTCTGGGTCTGAGCTGCCCCTCCAGGCCCTGTGGACCTGCTAACCCGGTGGATGCAACACACAGGGCCCTCCTCAGCAGGGCCGGTCCTGAGAGAGGTCATGCGCTATCTTCGGAAGGAGAAAGTCCTAGGCCAGCCTGGCATGGGTTGGGAAGATGGTGTGTCTCCTTGGAGGCAAGTTCCTGCATTCACACATTCATTCATTACGAACACTTGAGCACCTGCTGTCAGGATGTGTTAAGTGCACAACTCATGCTCTCTGTGCATGAGAGAGGTCCCATTACCACCTCCATGTCTCTCATGATCCAGGGGTTAGGGAGCCCCTAACTCCCCTTCCATGTGGTTCTAGAAGGGCTCTCAGAGGACCCTGAGCCCCCAGTCGCCCCGGTCATGGTGATGGGCATGTGACCGAAGCTAGGCCAGTCTAGAAATTTGAATCTTGGGAGGAGACATGCAGAGTTGGAAGGTGGCTGGAGCTAAGTCACCTGGTGGCTGTAGCTGGAGAGAGGCCTCAAGGTGTTGCTTCTCCTGAGATCCCCGGAGATGTCCTAGTTCCTGCCCAGCCTGGCCCTGAAGCCTCCCAGGAAATCCTGACTTCTTGCCGAAGTTAGAGAAGGTTAGTTTTTATTCCTTGCGACTATAGAACCCTTGCTGATACGCAACTTTCAAGGAGTTTCCGGTCTAGAATTCCAAAAAGCACCTATCACAGGCCCCCCAAAACCCGCGTGGTAAATAAACGTTAGTCACTTGGTTAATTATTGGTAGGAATGTAAAGGATAAATCAGTGAATAATTGGGATGGGGAGGGGGTGCAGAGGGAGGTTTCGGAAGATCTTCCAAGTGTCTAGGGAGAGGCAGCATGGTTTAGGACACCGCAGACACACCCTGAGGGACTCCAGTGCATTGGGCATTAGTCTAGGCCCTGAGGGTGAGCACACGAGACAATGGCTGTGAAATCAATTATCAGAATACAATGCAATACGTGAAATAATAAACATATCTTCAAAGTATGGGAATAGCACAAAGGTGGGTCAGGAAAGGCTTTTGGGAGGAAGTACATCCAGGCAAGGTTTGAAAGATGGGAGAGGAGATTTCCAGGCCAACAAGAGGGGAGGGGTGGCGTGTACAAAGCCTAGGAGACAGGAAAATGGCTTGTTTGCTCAGTGGGTGTCCAGTAGTTGTTTTATTTTATTTTATTTTTTAATTAACACACTTTATTTTTGAGAGCAGTTTTAGGTTCACAATAAAACTGAGTGGAAAATACAGTTTCCACAGGCCCCCTGCTCCTATACATGCATAACCTCCCCCGCTATCAATATCCCGCACCAAAGAGGTACCTTTCTTTTTTTTTTTTAATTTTATTTATTTATTTATTTATGGCTGCGTTGGGTCTTCGTTGCTGCACGTGGGCTTTCTCTAGTTGCGGCGAGCGGGGGCTACTCTTCGTTGCGTTGTGCGGGCTTCTAATTGCGGTGACTTCTCTTGTTGGGGAGCACGGGCTCTAGGTGTGTGCGCTTCAGTAGTTGTGGCTCGTGGGCTCAGTAGTTGTGGCTCATGGGCTCTAGAGCGCAGGCTCAGTAGTTGTGGCACACGGCTTAGTTGCTCTGTGGCGTGTGGGATCTTCCCGGACCAGGGCTTGAACCTGTGTCCCCTGCATTGGCAGGCTGATTCTTAACCACTGTGCCACCAGGGAAGTCCCCCAAAGTGGTACATTTCTTACAATTGATGAACCTATGTGAACACATCATTTTTATCCGGAGCCCGTAGTTTACCTTAGGGTTTACTCTTGGTGTTGTACATCCTATGGGCTTTGATAAATGTATAACAACATGTATCATGCAGAGTAGTTTCACTGCCCTGAAAACCCTCTGTGCTCAGCCTGAGCAATCAGTAGTGTGTCCACTGATCTCCCTACTGTCTCTACAGTTCTACCTTTTTCAGAATGTCACATAGCTGGAATCATACGCTTTGTAGCGTTTTCAGACTGGCTTCTTTCAGTTAGTAACATATGTTTAAGTTTCCTCCAACGTCTTTTTTTTTTAATCTATTAACTTTTTCTCTTTTTAAAAAAATTAATTTTATTTATTTATTTTAATTAATTAATTTATTTTTGGCTGCATTGGGTCTTCGTTGTTTCACGTGGGGTTTCTCTAGTTGTGGTGAGCGGGGGCTACTCTTCATTGCAGTGCATGAGCTTCTCCTTGTGGCGGATCCTCTTGATGTGGAGCACGGGCTCTAGAGCGCAGGCTCAGTAGTTGTGGTGCAGGGGCTTAGTTGCTCCGCGGCATGTGGGATCTTCCCGGATCAGGGCTCGAACCCGTGTCCCCTGCATTGGCAGGTGGATTGTTAAGCACTGCACCACAAGGGAAGTCCCTCCACTACAGTTTTGACTTGCATTTCCCTAGTGACACGTGATGTCGCTCATCCTTTCAGGTGCCCATTGCACATATCTTGGGGTATTATTTGCATTACAAATAAATGGAAGCTGCAACCCAAATCCTGATCTTTGCCCAGGTCGAATCCCCCATTCCGCTTTGTCCAGTGTGAGACAGGAGGTGACAGCATGTCCCCTGCTACCTGGGGGAGGCAGAAGGGTGAGGCTTGTGTCTTCCTGAAGAAGGTGGCTTTGAACACGTGAGACCCAACAGGAGGCCAAGAGGAGTGTGTCTGCCTCTCGGCTGCCCTAGAATAAACAGTACTCTGGCCCTTGGCTCTTTTTGCCCCAGAATCGTCCCCCCAGTTCTGACCGGGTGGGCGTGAGCCTTGGCCGGTTGGCTTGCTCCGTGGCTGGCGATTCCACCCTTCCCCTCCTGTTTCAACAACTGCTCATTTTTGACTGAAAGGTTCCAAGCTCCCAAGTGAGCATTTTCACGTACATTGATGGCATGGACGTTTCTGGCAGTACAGCCTGCATGCCAAGCCAAAGCTCCCATCACTGACAATTCTCAGAGTGACATCAGGTGCTGAAGTCCCACGGGACCAGCAGCATTTAGAAAGAGAAGGTGAGTGTCCTGGAGAGGAGCCACTAACTGACTGACTCACGCTGGCGTGCCAAGGACTTCTCAGTTTTAGCACTGAAATTCTCACATGGTGGAAACTCCTTAAGATGACTGGTCACCCTACCACTAGTCTCTAAACTGAACTCAAGGATCCAAATGGCATTTTAAGAGCTGGTGATTTTGTAGGATCACCATCCCGACAAACCCCTCGTGATTTTCCCAGCCTACTTTAACAGCCTGACCCTATGGGGGTAAAATCGGCAAACCTGATTGCATCCTGGGCGAGTCAGGGCTAGTAAAACTCTAGGTTGAATGTATTCACTTGTAGGCTGTATAAATGAGAAGAAATGAACATGCCTGGATGAAGAGTGACCTCAGGTTAAAGAAAAACCAAAGTGAGAAGTCCACTGGGGGTGGGGTGGGAGAAGAGTGAATAGAGCAGTCCTGGCCTCCATGAGATGTCTCACATCAGTCAGGGTCCTCCAAATAATCAGGACCACCTCACCTGCCGCGTGCTCCTCTTTAGGAGTGACCCCTACTTTTTCGTTCCTTTCAGAGCGGAGGCACTATCTCTGCACCAACCACGCCCCTTCCCCGCTCCCCCGCCACCTGTCCAGGCCATCAGCTCTGGTCCAGCTGGAAGGATTCCCCATCCATTGAGTCCAGGCTTCTCTCCTGAGCCCCCACCCCCAGCACACCAGCTGTCTCAGGGAAGCACTGAGGCTTTCTGCACGAACTTGCTCCCTGTCCGCTGGTGATGGAGACCCCCCCCCCCCACCTCCATGGAGCAGTGACCGCAGGGCCTTTCTGGCCACATCTGCTAGGGCTGGAAAGTAACTTAAAACAATGCTATGAGGTCATCTTTGGAATCAGAATCTCCTGGTGTTTGAATTCCTTAATGGTGTGCCCTAGGGCAAGTTACTCAACGCCTCTGAGCCTCATCTGTAGGTGGAGATGAATGGTAATACCTTTCATAGGGTTTTTGTGAGGATTAAGTGAAATAGAGTACATGAAGTCCTGAAAACAAAGCCTAGAAAGAAGCCAAAACTGAGAACTTGTGGCTACTATTGTCTCAAATTACGTCTTCATCCCAGACACACAGTTTTATAGCTAATAGAACAGCAAACACTGGTGCTGGGAGCTTTCCCACAGATGGGGCCCCATGCAAGAGCCTGGGAGCCACTGTGAGATGTGAAGAGCCTTGGGGGCTCTGGTTGCCTCTTCCTCAGTGTACCTGTTGACTACAGTGGTCTTTGGGTAATAAAAAGGTCATGAAACCACAGATTGGTCTAGCCCAGCCCTGCCCCCTATAACTTTCTGTAATGATGAAAATGTTCTACACCTGCATTGTCCGATACAGTAGCCACTAGCCACGTTGTGGGCTAGCACGGTGGAAAAACTGAGTTTTTCATTTTATTCAATTTTAACTAATTTGAATCTAGATTTAAATAGCCACATGCCATGTGATCAGTGGCTACCATAATGGGAGGCACGGATGCTCACCCATTATGTGGAGGGAACCGAGGCAAGGGCAGCCTTGTGGTGTGCCCCCCGGCCACAAAGCCAGTAAAAGAACCAGAGCCCAGGCCTCCTGCCTTCTCCTTCAGCTGGTCTGCTCCAGACCATCGCAGACTCAGAACGTCAGCCCAGTAGGGATCATCTCAGGCAACATATGTCCCAGATAGAAGGAAACAAAGAACAGGCTGGAGCATTCACTCTGGAGCCTCTGTGGAGTTTGGCACCCAGCTCAGGAGGCTTGGCTGTCTTTGGCTCAGCCGGCAATGCCCCTTGTGGTGTCCTGGCCAGAGCCAGGCAGGGGTCAGGAGACCTCTCCTGGGCAGCTGCAATCTCAGCGACCCCTTTCCTGATCCTCACACACCCCCCTGCCCCAGCTCAGACTGTTAGAGTGGAACCAAGGGGGAGGTCAGCCAGATCGCAGGCCACGCACACACCCCACCTCCCCATTCCCTAGGCCTGCCCGCTCAGAGGTACCCAGGTGGAGGATCAAATTAATCCCTGTTCTTTATCCAGAGTTTGGCACTCAAATCTCCACCCACCTAGGGAGAGTGGGCACAGAGATGACTGAGGCTGCGTGACATCCAAGCCCTCAGGAGAAGGAGGATGGCGCAAGATCGCTGGCACCTTTCTCTAGCCATCTGTTCCCTACCAAATCCAGCCTGAGCGCGCTTTGCCACAGCCAATGCTGGGAAATTGTGCTCTGGGCTCCTGGAGACCTAGCGGGACCAACTGTCAGCCCCATTTCCTTGGGGAGGATGTGGCATCTTCTCTCCTCCCTCCCTCCCTCTTTTTCTATTCTACACTCCCCTCACACTTTCCCCTTCCCTTCTCTATTGTTTGACTAAATTTTTTTTTTTTTTTTTTTTTGCGGTATGCGGGCCTCTCACTGTTGTGGTCTCTCCTGTTGTGGAGCACAGGCTCCGGAAGCGCGCAGGCTCAGCGGCCATGGCTCACGGGCCCGGCCGCTCCGCGGCATGTGGGATCCTCCCAGACCGGGGCACGAACCCGCGTCTGCCGCATCGGCAGGCGGACTCTCAACCGCTGCGCCACCGGGGAAGCCGGTGAAGCCGGTGTTTGACTAAATTTTTAATAAAAGCGTAACATATATACAGAAAAGGACACAATTATAAATGCATAGATTGTTGAATATTTGACAAAGCAAACGTACCTATGAAATCAGCACAAAGGTCAAGAAGTACTCAGATTGTGGTGATCATTTGCCAATATACATATACATATATCGAATCATGATGTGTACAGCTGAAACTAATATAATGTTATATGTCAATTTTATCTCAATTAAGAAAATGTGCCTTAGAACACCCCTTCATGTCCCCTCTCCGTATTACTCCCACTCCCCTGACTTCTCATTGTCGTAGACTGAATGTTTGTGTCCTCTCAAAACTCATATGTTGAGACGCTAATCCCCGGTGAGATGGTATTCGGAGGTGGGCTCTTTAAGAGGCATTAGGATTAGATTAGGTCATAAGGGTGGAACGCTCATGATGGAATTAGGGTCTTTATATGAGCAGACAGGAGAGATCTTGCAAACCAGGAAGAGGATCCTCAGCAGAGCCCTGATCTCAGATGTCAGGATCCAGAACTGTGAGGAATACATTTCTGTTGTTTATAAATACCCCAGTCTATGGCATTCTTTTATAGCAGCCCAAGCTAAGACACTCACCACAAGTGACTTTTGTCTGTTTACAAATGTGTCTGCTTTTTTCACTCAACATTATGTTTGTGAGATTCATCCATGTTGTTGAGGGCAGCTATTGTCTGACTGTGGATGGGTGTTTGAGACTTTTCTGGGAGTGGGGCAGCAAATAACGCAGGTTGGAATATTCTCATTATGTGTTTTGGTAAACCTACGTCCATGTTTCTTTCGGGTACATATCTGAGTGCATTGCTGGCCATACGGTGTGTAATTGTTCAGCTTTGGTAGATACAGCCAACGCTTTTCCATTGTTGTCACCCCAATTCATACTCCCAATAGCCGGATATAAGAGTTGCAGGAGCTCAATCCTTACCCGCACCTGGTATAGTCAGTGTAACATGTTTTAGCCATTGTGGTTAGTGTGAGTGGCAATCACTGTGGTTTGAAGTTCCGCTTGCCTGCAAACTAGAGATGCTGAGCACCTTTCTCTGTGTTTATTGGCCATTTGAATAACTTCTTTTGTGAAGTTTTTTTTTTAGCTCATTTTTCTGTTATGTTGTCTGCTTTTTCCTTTTTCTTTTTTTAAAAAAAATACTTGAAATACATGATCATCCAATAGATACAGAAACACTTTTTTAAAATAGATTTTTAAATTTATTTTTGGCTGCGTTGGGTCTTCGTTTCTGCGCACAGGCTTTCTCTAGTTGCAGCGAGCGGGGGCTACCCTTCATTGGGGTGCATGGGCTTCTCATTGCGGTGGCTTCTCTTGTTGTGGAGAATCCACCGGCAGGTGGATTCTTAACAATTATGCCACCTGGGCTTCCCTGGTGGCGCAGCGGTTGAGAATCTGCCTGCTAATGCAGGGGACACGGGTTCGAGCCCTGGTCTGGGAAGATCCCACATGCCGCAGAGCAACTAGGCCCGTGAGCCACAACTACTGAGCCTGCACGTCTGGAGCCTGTGCTCTGCAACAAGAGAGGCCACGATAGTGAGAGGCCCGTGCACCGCGATGAAGAGTGGTCCCCACTTGCCACAACTAGAGAAAGCCCTCGCACAGAAACGAAGACCCAACACAGCCAAAAATAAATAAATAAACAAATGTGGGGTTTAAAGAAAAAAGAATATTATTTAAAAAAACAAAAAAAACCCAATTATGCCACCGGGGCAGTCCCTGCCTTTTTCTTTTTGGTTTGTAAGAGCTCATATATATTCTAGACAGTAATAAAATTATATATGTGTGTATGTGTATATCTATGTGTGTTGTATGTATGCATATACTCATATACATGTAGCCCAAAACATATTCTTTTCCCAGTTCAATGGCTTATCTTTTTTTATTCTCTTAAAGGTGTTTTTTGCTGAGCAGAAATTTAAAATTTTCATCTAATATAACTTACCAATTGTTTTCTTTTATGGTTAAGGCTTTTTGCATTTGGTTTAAGAAATATTTTTTTTCATTTTTGGTTGTGTCACATGACTTGCGGGATCTTAGTTCTCCCACCAGGGATTGAACCCGGGCCTCAGCAGTGAAAGCGCAGATTCCTAACCACTGGACTGCCAGGGAATTCTCAAGAAATCTTAACCTGTTACAATGTCGTGAAAATTTTCTGCTGAGTTTTCTTCTAGAAGCTTTATTGTTTTACTTTTCATATTTTGATTTTTGCATATGTTGTGAAATAAGGGTCAACATTTTTGTATGTTATATGACCTAAGGGTCAAAATTTGTCTTTTCTCTATGAATATCCAGTTGACTTGGCACCAGTTATTAAAGATAATCCTTTCCCCCATAGCACCCCATTGTCACATTTGTCATAAATCAAATGCAGGTCTGTTTCTGAATTCTTTTGTTCCAGTGACCTATTTATTGTAATGTAAGTGTATAATAACTACTGATATCTGGCAGTGTAAATCTTCAAGCTTTGTTCTTGGCCATTCTTGGTGCTTTGCATTTCCATACAAACTTTAGAATCAATTTGTCAATTTCCACATTCCCCACATAATCTTCCTGGGATTTCAATTGCATTGACTCCATAGATCAATTGGGAAGGATTGACATCTTTACAATATTGAGTCTTCTAATCCATAAACCAGATATATCTGTCCATTTATTTAAGGCTTTATTAATTTCTTGTAATACTGACTTGTGTTTTGTGTAGAGATCTCTCATATCTTTCATTAGTTTTATTCCAAGGCATTTAATGTGGGGGGTGTGAGCAAGTGTGTGTGTGGGAGGTGTGTGCAAGCACACATATAATATTATAAATATTAATAGTTATAAATTTCATTTTTTACTGATTTGTCAGTAGTATATTGAAATACAATTAATTTTTGGTGCTATTGACCTTGTACTCAGCAATCGTGCTAAATCATTTAATTCTAAGAGTTTAACTACAGATTATTTTGATGTTCTATGCATACAATCATGTTTCCTATGGATAATGACAGTCTTTTTTCTTCCCTTCCATTCTTTATACCTGCTACTCCTCTTTTGACCTTTTGTCCTTGCTGGTACCTCCATATAAATGTTAAATAGAAGTGTTGATACGACACATCCTGTCTCATTCCTGATCTCAGGGAGAAAGCTTTCAATATTTCACATTTAGTAAGAAGCTTTTTTGCAGATATTCTATCAGATTAAGGAAGTTTTGTTACCTTTCTGTAATCTTCTTTCCTAGTTTTCTGAGTTTCTTTTTATTACTATGAATGAATATTGGATTTGATCAAAAGCATATGATTTTACCCCTTATTAAATGTGATAGTAAAATACATTGATTTTTTTTGAATGCTAAAACAATCATTTGTAGAATAAACTTTCTTGTGTGGTATTATCCTTTTCATATATCACTGGATTTAATTTGCTAATAGTTTGCTAAGGGACTTTGCATCAGCGTTCATGCAGGAGATTCAATTTTCCTTTCTTGTAAGTCCTCATCTGGTTTTGAAATCAAGGTTATGTTGAGTTTACAAGATGAGTTGGGCAGTGTTCCATTTATTTCTATTTTCTGGAAGAGTTTGTGTAAGACTGGAATTACTTTTTCCTGAATTGTTTGAAAGAATTGTCTGATGAAGCCATATGTACCTGGAGAGAGAGAGAGAGAATTTTACCCAGTTTTTCTAGTTGTTCTCAGTGGAGAAAACGCTAATGCCTTATAGCTGGAAGCAGAATTCTCTGACAGTCTCTTAAACCGAGCTTTGCTACAGGCGGCTGAAAGAATGAAATGTGAGGAGCCTGAACCCCAGCTTGACATGTACTGACAAGATGCAAGTCTGGGCAATGGGCTTGCCTACCCCGCAGTCTCAGGCCCGCCTGGGAGCAGGGGGGCAGGGTGGTTTGGCGGAAGGATCAGGGGCAATTGGGCCCATCAGGTGAGGGAGTGAATTCCAGGTAGCAAGCTTACTCTTGGTAAGACCTTGAGCTAGTTACCAAACTTTCTTCTTTATCTGTGAAACTGGGACCATACCCCCTTCCTCACTGGGATGCTGTGGGGATCAGAATTTGGCTAGTGCGTGTGAAGTAGGACTAACCTGGAGCAGTCCTCAAGAAACAGACGGTAATGAAGTTGTTGTTGTTCAATCACTGAACCTCAGTCCTTAGCATTTTGCAAACCACCAAGGATCTGGAAGGGGTAAGGCTGCTGCCTGGCTGGCCCAGATGCCAGAAAGAGGCTGGGCCCATCCCCCAATGGGCTGCCCTTCCTAGACCATCGGTAGGTGTGCTGTTGGACCGCGACCCTTTCGGGGCAGCCTGTGGGCATGTGCAAGGCAGCCCCACCAGGATCACAGCCCAGGCTATGCTCGACCTCTGACCTCAATAGACACCCGGGCAAGTGTCCCACCTCATCCAGACTAGGGTAGCAGGGCAGGCCCTGCCGGCTGGGCTTTGAAGTCCTGCCTTAGTGTAACAGCCTGTAACTTGGCCCCATGGCAGGGATGGGGCTAGTTGGCTCAGCTGTGCCAAATTCACAGCTGAACACCATTGGCCTTGGATCTGTGAGTCAAACTATCAGTTCTATCAGTGGTTCTCCACCCTGGCTGCACTTTATAATCCCCTGGGGAGTGTTAGCAGCACCAGCACCCAGGCCCCACTGCTGGGCCTCTCATCTAACTGGTCTGGACTGGGGCCACTGGTAGAGTTAAAGAGCTCACCTGGTGATTGTAACAAGCAGTCTGCACAGCCATCCATCTGTGAGCCCACTGAGGCAGGAGGGGCCCCAGGGCACCTCGGTCCAGGCCTGGGAGGAGTTCCTGGACTGGTAATGACAGGGCGGCAAAGAGGCTCCATTTCCTGCCCTGGGCACAATGCGGTGTGGCCTGACTACATTCCCTTTTTTTTCTTTTTTTGGCGGTACGCGGGCCTCTCACTGCTGTGGCCTCTCCCGTTGCGGAGCGCAGGCTCCGGACGCGCAGGCTCAGCGGCCACGGCTCATGGGCCCACCCTCTCCGCGGCATGTGGGATCCTCCCGGACCGGGCCACGAACCCGCGTCCCCTGCATCGGCAGGTGGACTCTCAACCACTGCGCCACCAGGGAAGCCCTACATTCCCTTTTCAGAGCACAGCATGGCAGTGAGCCAGCACCTCGGCCCAAACCAGGTCAGGCCGGTGGGTGGAGTCCAGGCCTGGGTGACCATAGTCACTGTCACCCGCGGCACGCCCACTGTCTGCCAGGCTCTGGACACTTTACACATCACACCGGTGGCATCATCCACACTCTGTGGTGATGAAAGTGAGGTCCACTTGGCTGAGGCCATGGGGGAAGGAATCACCCCAACATGGAGGCCTGCGCGTGCCCCCTTAACACCCCTCCCAGGAGGCCCACGAGCACAGAAGTTGGATAATGAGCCCCCTCCCTGAGGCTGCCCCCCGGAGGCTGAGGAGAGAGGAGTGATGACTGCTCCTATGACCCTTAGTCTCTGGAAGCCCAAACACCATCTGGTCCTCACACAAAAAATGTTTCTACAAAATCCCGCCCAGTGGCGGCCAAGCTTTCCCAGCCTCACCTCTGGACGTTTACATATTCATTAACACATGTCTGCCATTAAAAGATAATGGTGGTCATTTGAGGCCCAGATGCTCCCTTTCAAAACGACAGGCTGAAATTTATCTTCTGAAAAGAGTGAATTCTTAAACAGACAGCTGAGTACACATCCTGATTTGCAGAGAAAGGGTTCTCTAAATTAAACAGGTCTCTCCACAGCCCACCCACCAGCGGATCCTCTGTCCACTAGTGAGATGAAGCCTCCCACTCAGATTCAGGTACATCTGAACATCATGGAGTCTGCTTTCTTTGAAAGGAAAGTGTTTAAGTATATGGGCAGGGAATGCACTCGTCTTTCTTTTGGGTTAAGAAAAAATGCTTCAAAGAACATGAGGCATCCTGATTGGTTTTCCCATGTGGCCTCATGGCTGCAGGGAGCCCCTGTGGGAAAGGAGAGAGCTGAGGGCTCTGAGGACCAGATCACAGCCCCAGCCTGGCTGCTGATTGGCTGCAGGACCTTGGACTGGCTACTTCCCCACCCTGAGTCTCCAGTCCCCCAGCTGTGAAGGGAGGGGATTGAACTAGCTTTGCTGTCCACAAGCCTGGCCACCCATCAGGGGCACCTGGAGAGCTTCTGGGTCCGTTGGCCTTTTAAGTTCTTCAGTCTCTTCTGAACTCCTGGCCAGCTGACCGCCAAGGCCCTCTAGCTCTGACGTTCTGCGTCTGGAGGGACAGCAGCAGTGCCCCGGGCTGCACAGCACACACCTGACCTGAGATCTCTTGCCCCCTTATGCCTGGCATACTGTGATGATGACAGGTCTGGCCAGTCCCTGGTGGTGCCCTCGGGATGATAACCACTGCTAACATCTGTCAAGCCTTTATGGAGAGTTGGACACCAGCTGCACGTGGTTTTCTCATTTAACCCTCAGGACAGCCTAGGAGGCAGCTACTCTCATTAGCTCTCTGTACAGCTAAGGAAACCAAGAGATTAGGTAACTGGTGTGAATTTAGGCTATAGGACTTCTAAGTGGAGGGTGGAGTCAGGCAGCTGACTCGGGCAGCTTGGCTCCAAGCCTGTGGCCTTAACCGCTCTGTCGTTCAATCCAAGTCATGGGGCCGCCCCGAGGAATACAAGGTGATCCAAGCTGGGAAGCGGCCTTCCCCAAAGCAGCGTGCTGGGCCCTCCCGAGGCCCAGGTGCCCCCTGACTTCTGTTTTACTACCTTCCTAAAAGGGGTGCAATGACTAATTCCCTGAACACCCGGTTCCTTCTGAAATGGGTGGATCACCCATGAGCTGTCCTTCTCCCGTGACTCTGGAAGAGATTGTTCTGGAAAACGTCTGCTGTGTGGGTGGAAAACGTGAGTGATGGGAGCGTGGGCACATCACCAGTGTCAGCAGACGTGGATGAGTAGCTGTCATCGCCTATCTCTCAGCTGGGCACTTGTTGCTCAGCTCTATCCCTGCCCTTGGTCCTACACATGGGCTTGAGGGCACCTCTCCTGTGCCAGCCACACAGGAGGTCGTATCTGTTATCCAAGGCCCCTTCAGCTCTTCCATCAGCTCCAGAAAGTTCAAGGAATCTTTGATGTGCACATTATTTTTTTTTATTGGATCTTTCCAAACCCCAATCAATCCAGCCTGGGCATAGGAGTGGCCCGCAAATACAAATGTGTGTGGACACATGTGCCCTTGAGGAAGACAGGAAGAAATATTTAGTCAAGGAAACAGACAAGATTGCTGCTTCGGGGAAGGGGGTGGTAAAGAAAGGGCAAAACCACAACACAGCATGCCAGTGATTGCTCTTTTGAACCAGGGAAGCCAACATTCCAGAAAAGATCATTACTAAGGTGCTAGATGTCTGAAGAATTTCAGGCACACCCAGGCCCAACTGGATTTTCCCCATCCAATTTGTCATGAGCTTGCAAGATCCAAGTGTGTGTCTTACCGTCTGTAAGGCCAGTGAGAGGCTGCTCACTGGGACTTACACTGTGAGGGCCTTGACCTCATGGGGAGGCAAGGCGTTGAGAGAGGAAAAAAACCTTTGAAATGTGTAGAGCTGAACTTTTCTTTCTTGTCAACTTATTTCTCAAACATTGTACTAAATTTGAAAGCAGATATCAAGGTCCTACAAAAGACAGCATTTCACTAAAATGCATGAAGCCAGGCTTGATGAAGCAAAGGGGGACTGAAAGTGGACAGGGAGAGCTTCCCTTTCAGGAAAGTTTAAAAGCAGAGGTCTCGGTCGTGTACTTTGGAGAGCTCCTCATGGGCTGTGTACCTTCACAGAGTGAGAGCAGTGTAACTACTTCTACAAAATGTCCTTCAGCCAGGATGCATTAAATAAATTATGGAACCTCTGTACCATGGAATATGGTTCCACCTTTCTAAAGAACTAAGCATATTTATTTACAGAAAAGCGGCAAGGTCGATTATTAGCGAAGAGGCACTTTTCAGTTTTTACACATATATCCTTTTGAATATTTTGAAATTTGATTTTGAACCTTGTGACTATATAGCCAATTCAAAAAATAATTCACTAAAAATATAATAAAATCAATTAAAAAATAACTGGGTTTGTGCAAACCAAAGATATTTGCCAAAATGATCATTGAGGTTATCACTGGGTATGGAAGTCTGGATAATTTCCACATTTTTCTTGGAATGTTTCTTTATTTTTTTGTAACAAACATGTGTCATTTGATAAATGAAGCTTTTAAAAATTGCTAAATAAAAGCCCAGGACTTTATGGACACTTCCTTAAGAATACCAGCAAATGAAACAAATGCGGTATGATTAGTTGGTTAAAAAATTATATCAATTAGGGACTTCCCTGGTGGTGCAGTGGTTAAGAATCCGCCTGCCAAGGCAGGGGACACGGGTTCGAGCCCTGGTCTGGGAAGATCCCACGTGCTGCGGAGCAACTAAGCCCGTGCGCCACGACTACTGAACCTGCGCTCTGGAGCCTGTGAGCCACAACTACCGAGCCGGCGTGCCACAACTACTGAAGCCCACGCGCGTGGAGCCCATGCTCCACAACGAGAGAGGCCACCGCAATGAGAAGCCCGCGAACCACAACGAAGAGTAGCCTCTGCTCGCCGCAACCAGAGAAAGCCCATGCGCAGCAACCAAGACCCAAAGCAGACAAAAATAAAATTAATTAAGAAAAAAAGAAAAGAAAAATGCAGGGGTTAGGGGCACTGATCCTTCCCCCACCCCTGCAGTCGAAAATCCACATATAACTTTGAACTCCCCCAAACTTAATAGCACGCTGTTGAAATCTTACTGATAGCGTAAACAGCCGATTAACACATATTTTGTATGTTACATATATTACATACTGTATTCTTACAATAAAGTAAGCTAAAGAAAGGAGAATATTAAGAAAATCATGAGGAAGCGAAAATACATTTGCAGTACTGTAGTGTATTTATCGACACCGTAAATTTATGTCATCTGTTTATCAGATGGATTATCTGTCAGTACCTACATCAAAATATCGTCTTATATGACACAAAACACGGTAGATGATATACATGTTACTAATACTAGACCTCAAAAATGAAAAGGTACTGTGAAAAAGAAATTCGTACTTATTTAGAGGTACAAGGATTCCTGCATTGATAACGAAGATGTAGCAATAGGATTGCTTCACGGTAGCCTAGACTATACACTAACGAATGAATTGTTACAAAATTTTTACAGCATACAGTATTACAGTGTTATTCCTAATACACTATTGGAAACATTGTTACATTTTTTAAAAACTACTTATCTGAGACAATAGGCTGGTAAACAGTTTCTCCAATTACAAGAGAGGCATATTGCATGATAAGGTAATTCTTGGAAAGTCAAGTTATAATGCAGTAAGAAAACTAACACAGTATTAATCTTATATCAAATGTCACCTACCTTATGCCTATGTAAGGATAGACTAGTATCTACATGTATTTTATGCATTCATGACATGTCTAACTTTTTCTTTATTTTATTTTTTTAAATTTATTTTTATTGGAGTATAGTTGCTTTACAATGTTGTGTTAGCTTCTACTGCACTGCAAAATGAGTCAGCCACACATATACATATATCCCCTCCATTTAGAACACTACAGTGCATTAAGTCCAGTTCCCTGGGCTATACAGTATGTTCCCATCAGTTGTCTATTTTATACATAGTATCAATAGTGTATCTAGGACTTCCCTGGTGGCGCAGTGGTTAAGAATCTGCCTGCCAATGCAGGGGACACGAGTTCGAGTCCAGGTCTGGGAAGATCCCACATTCTGTGAAGCAACTAAGCCCGTGCACCACAACTACCGAGCTTGCGCTCTAGAGCCCGGGAGACACAACCACTGAGCCCTCACGCTGCAACGACTGAAGCCCACGCGCCTAGAGTCCACGCCCCGCAACAAGAGAGGCCACCGCGATGAGAAGCCCACGCACCGCAACAAAGAGTAGCCCCCGCTCGCCGCAACTAGAGAAAGCTCGCACGCAGCAACGAAGACCCGGGCAAAAAATAAAAACTAAAAAAAAATTTTTTTAATTATAAAAAAAAGTGTATATGTGTCAGTCCCCATCTCCCAATTTCTCCCACCCTACCCCTTTCCCTCTTGGTATCCATACATTTGTTCTCTATGTCTGCGTCTCTATTTCTGCTTGGTAATTAAAGTATATACCATTTTTCTAGATTCCACATATTTTCTTTTTGGATATTTCTAGGCAGTGCTGTTGTCAGTCTTTTCAAATTGTCACAAATCTCCAGGAAAATTTCCAATATATCTCTTGGAAAAAATCTGCCTCTTAGTGGGTGCTTGCAGTTCAAACCCGTGTTGTGCAAGGGTCGACGGTACAGTCTGTCTGGAGAAGGCTGACCAGGGGGAGGCAGCTGTGTGGTGCTGCCTCTGGGTCCTGGGCGGCGGGCCCAGCTCCCTCATCCTGTCCAGCAGGACCGTGGTCACCACAGGTTCCGAGGGCCAAGCAAAATGCCTGGTGCACAGTGAGAACTCGAGAGGAACGACTGAACGAATGGCCAGGGTGAGACGTTGGGCCACAGCCCTGGAAACCGCAGTCCCCCGGAAGGGGCTGCAGGATGCTGGGAGCAAATCTCTGTTGCTCAGAGCTGCCTCAGCGCCCACGGTGTCCGGGCTCCTCTGTAAAGCTGGGGCCAGCCCAGAACACGAGGGTTCTGAAGCAAGCCCGGTGAACGTGGACAGTGGGGACCAGGGGCTCCCGGCGAGCCCACAGCGGTGGGAAAAGCCAGCGTGGGGTGGGGGGCGGGGTATGGGCGACAGAGGCCAGGTCAGAGCCAGGACAGGCCGGAGGCCCGGGGTCTGAAGGCTGAGGTGAGGCCATGTGATCCGCACAGGCTGCCAAACCTTTCGCCGCAGAGCCCCAGCTTCCCACCTGCTAAACAGGGATAATTATCTGCCTTCTTCATGGGGTGCTTGTGAGATCAAAAAGCGAATGTGTGGGAAAGCGTTTTATAACCTGTAAAGAGCAGACGATTTGTCAGCGCTTCCGCCCTCCCTCATTCCTCCTCCCGTCCTCCTTCCTTCTCGCTTCCATTAAATCCCCTCAGACCTCGCCCCTCCTGCCGGCCCCGCCCTCTTGAGAGCAGCGCCTCTGACCCCCGCTGGGAGAGGCCTCTGCTTCTCCACCTTTCTCTCCCAATGGCAGCTCGGAGAAGCCCTGAGTCAGCACTGCAGTCGGCTGATCGTGGCTCACCCACGGCAGAGCCTTCCTGCTTGGGCACCAGCCCCCCGAGGCTTCGGGGTCGCGGCCGGCGGGTGGGGTGAGGCCCCGCTCAGGCAGCCTTGGGGGGGGCAGAACATCCCCGCAGGGCCACCTCAAAGGCAGGCGGGAGGTGCTGCTGGGGGTGTGGCTTCTGTCCCTGTGTCGGCCAAGGCTGGGCCCGCTGAGGCACCTGTCGGGGCCCGTGTGACCTGGATCACAGAGCCACCACCCTGGGCCCGGTTTGCCCACGTTTCAGAGACTCCCCTGAGGCCCTTCCCCGATCTGGAACTGCTGCCCTTGCCCTACTGCTGGGGCAAGTCCTGGGCTGAGGGAAGGAGAACCCCCCGAATCAGGGCTTTCCTGCTCCTTCCTGGGTGGCATTGCCTCAGCAGGAGAGGAAGGATCTGGGCTCCCCTCCGGCTGCAGAGGAACATCGTGGACCCCCTCCCTGCCCTGCTGGACCAGAATCCCCTCTATGTGGCAGACCACATAGAGGACCCAATGTGTGCCAGGCACTGCCTCGCTCCCTGACCTCCCCAAAATGTGGGTAGCACCTGAGCCAGGTTGTGCCAGACACCAGAAGCAGACCCAGGACCGGGCCAGACTTGCAGAGATTTATCGGAAGGATGATGGGGAGGGTGCTAGATGGGGAGGAGCCCTCAGTGATCAGCACCAAGAGGGGCCGGAGAGGAGGCTTTGACGGTGTCTTGGTCCCCTAGGCCCGCCCAGACCAAGTGCCACGCACTGTGGGCTCCACAGCAGAAATCTGTTTGCTCACAGTTCTGGAGGCTACCAGTCCACGATCAGCATGCTGGCAGTGCAGGTTTCTTCTGAGGCCTCTCTCCTTGGCTTGCAGACAGCCACCTTCTTGCTGTGTCCTCACATGGTTTTTCCTGTGTGCATGCATCTGCGTGCCCTAATCTCTTCTTATGAGGATACCAGTCAGATTGTATCAGGGCCCATGCTAATAACCTTATTTTAATTTAATCACCTCTTTTTTTTGCGGTACGAGGGCCTCTCACTGTTGCGGCCTCTCCCGTTGCGGAGCACAGGCTCCAGACGCGCAGGCTCAGCGGCCACGGCTCATGGGCCCAGCTGCTCCGCGGCATGTGGGATCTTCCCGGACCGGGGCACGAACCCGTGTCCCCTGCATCGGCAGGCGGAGTCTCAACCACTGCGCCACCAGGGAAGCCCCCCGCTCTTAAACTTTTACCCACCAATTTTAACATCCATGAGTGAATTTTGCCTGCAGCAGTTGTTACTCTGATGTTTTCATGGTGGTCGTCTATCACCAGTCTCCCATTCCTTCTACATTGATTAACTGGGATTCTTCTGTAAGGAATTGCGGTCACTTCTCTCCCACGTATTTACTTATCCCGTTAGTCATTTCTATCCATATGGACTCATGGCTATTTATTTCATTCTTTGGATTATAATCCAATATTAATTAGTTTATTGCTCATGTTGTTTCCAAATATTAAACACCTTTTAGAAACTTCAATTTGGGAAATGAAAATTAAAATACAGTGGGATATAGTGTTTTTCACCAATTAGACTGACTAAGATGAAAAAGCTAACATACAGGATAATAGTGAGATTAAGGGAAATGGTGCTCATATCAAGGTGGGATTGTACCACTTCTAGGGAGGGCAGTCTGGCAACACCAATTAGAATTAAAGTGCATATATCCTTAGGCTGAGCAATTTCACTTCCAGGAATTTCTCCTAGAGATACACTCTTACATAGGAAATTATGAAGGTACAAGGATGGTATTAGCAACATTGCTTATAATGTCAAAAGATTGGAAGCTGCAAAACTGACAGCCATTAGAAGACCGTTAGTAATTATGAGCTCTCCCATACAGTAACACCACGAGGTGGTTATAATGAGGCAGGTTTGTAAGTACTGACATTAGGGATGATCCCCAAGCAGTGAAGTTAAGTAAAAAGTCAAGATTTACAATGCATATATAGAATATTTTCAGGAAATTTTTCTTAAATTATTTATCTAGTGATTCTGTCCCCTGTATCTTCTTGGTTCTCTTTTTCTGGGGGAACCTGTGTTATTTGTAAGTGGTACCTCTTGGACTGGTCCTCTGATTTTCCAATCCTTTTTTGACTAGGCTTTATCTCTTTGTCTTTTACTTGACTTTCTAGAAAATTATTTCAATTTTATCTTCTAAACCTATGAAACAACGTCTTTAACGTAATTTTTAAAGTATAATTTACATAAAATAAAATGCATAGATTTTAAATATACAGCTTGATAAATTTTTATAAAGGTGTATATCCACCACCCTAGAAGATATGTATACATTTCCATCATCCTAGTAAATTCTTACTGCCCCTTTCTAGCTGATCTCCTGCCCCTCCTCTCTCCCTTACAGAATCCCTTACAGAACCACTGTTCTGATTTCTATTAACCAAAATAAATTCCTAAAAGATTACCATGTAAAAATTAAAACCATAAAAATACTAGGAGAACATTCAAAGTGGGGAAAGGACTGCCTAAATAGAACATATTATAGCATTTTTTAAAACTAGTACACTTTATTTTTTAGATCTGTCTTAGGTTCACAGAAAACCTGAGAAAAAAGTACAGTTTCCGATAAACCTCTCCTCCCTGCTCCCTCTCTCCCCTCCCTACCCTTCCTCACCATCAACAACCCTGCAGCAGTGCAGTACATTCATTACAATCAATGAACCAGCACTGACACATCAGCCAAAGTCCATATCAACCAAAGTCCATAGTTCATGTCAGGGTTCACTCTTAGTGTTGTGCATTCTGTGGGGTGGGACAAATGTGTAATGACATGTCTCCACAATTACAGTATCATTCAGAGTAGTTTCACCACTCTAAAAATCTCCTGTGTGCGCCATTTTCATTCTTACCCTCCCTCACAACCCTGGGCAACCACTGATCTTTTTAATGCCTCCATAGTTTTGCCTTTTCCAGGATGTCACATTAGTTGGAACCATACAGTATGTGGCCTTGTCAGACTGGCTTCTTTCACTTAGTAATATGCATTTAAGTTTCCTCCAAGTCTTTTCAGGGCTTGAGAGCTCATTTCTTATTAGTGCCGAATAATATTCCATTGTCTGGTTGTACCACACTTTATTCATCCATGGTGACCTGTAGCTTTGTGACTGAGTGTACAAGGAAGCCCTGGGTGTTGCCAGCTCCTGTGTCTTTTCAAGGTTCTACAGTGTAAACCAAGGTCTCCCAGCTTTCCTCACTGCTGGTGTAGGAACTGACTTTCCTGGGACTCCAAATCAGTTACCACCAGTTCATGTGATTTCCAGTTTCCAAAATGTTGTTGGTATTTTCCTCTCTGGTTCCCTCTGTCCTTGTTGGTTTCTATTTTTGTTTGTTTCATCATTTCATTGTAGATTTCAGGAGGAAGTGAAGTTAGATGCATGAGTTCAATCCACCATCTCAACCCACAAGTGCTTCTGATATCTTTTACTTGTTTTTTAAAAAAATATTTATTTATTTATTTATTTAGTTGCATCACATCTTAGTTGCAGCAGGCAGGCTCTTTAGTTGTGGCTCACAGGCTCCTTAGTTGCGGCTCACAGGCTCCTTAGTTGTGGCATGCGAACTCTTAGTTGCGGCAGGCATGTGGGATCTAGTTCCCTGACCAGGGATCGAACCTGAGCGCCCTGCATTGGGAGTGGGGAGTCTTAAGCACTGCGCCCCCAGGGAAGTCCCTCTTTTACTTATTTAATGAAGAACTGAATAAAATGATGTCCTGATTCTTCTTCTATGCTTATATGGCAAACCTAGCAGAATTTTAAAACATAAAGTTTGCCCCCTGAGTTGTAAAATATTATCCCAACATTGCTGAATTTTTAATGCTCTTGCTTCAAAATTCATGTTGAGTGTCGAAAAAAAGTCTTGCTTTGTCGTCATAGTGATTGTATGAAGTTTCTTAGAAACAACACATAGTACAGAAATTTCTCTTGTCTGAAAAGTAATGTTAATGTGGGGCTCAAAGAATTCTCCAGCACCTGCTGTATACCAGGCCTGACCCAGGACTGTCCAGTGAGGTTTCAGCACAGACAGAGCACTTCCACTTGCCGCCTCAGTCCTGGGACAGGCCCAGCAGGGCCTCACCGCAGCTCCCTGCTCCAGGAAGTCCTGGCACAAAGCTTCCTGGCCACTTCCAGCCAGCCCTCCCGTCCAGCTGGACCTGTGGGACAGGTCTCCCGCTCAGCTTTGCCCACTTGACTCCTTCCCCTCCCTTGCCGCTGAGAACAGAATTCTGTAATCACAGAAGCTTATGTGGAATCTCCACTTTGGGCCACTTTCCTCTGCGTTTTATTTATCCAGCTATTAAAATAACCTCAACGGCAACAACAAAACAAAGCCTCTTTCTGGGACGCATTCTATCAAGTGATTCTCAGCCGTTGATCGATACGTAGTCTCATGTGCTTGTGCAGATTTTTCCGTCTAGGAAGTGAGGTTGGTGAGTGACAAGTGTCCCCACATTCTAGAGGAAGGAATGGGATGCATCACAGCAGCAGCAAAGAGAGGGGCCAGCTGGCTCGGCAAGCTTGTCCTGCCACCACCCCCCGCCCACCCCACCCCCAGAGAGAGGATGCGCCGGGAAGGGCTGCCAGCCGGGGGCAGCGGGTGCTGCCCGTCTCTCCATGCGTTCACCATCTTGTTAAATAACTACCCTAGGTAGTCAGCCCGTAACCCCAAAGCAGAGCTTTCTGCTAATATCTTGTCTAGACCTGCGGCGGAGGAGGCCTCTTCCTTCCCACTATGTCAAATCCAGGTGCGGAGCTCTGCAGGCTCAGGCACGCTGTGCAGAAGGATAAGGTAGAACCGACTCGGTGTCCACTCTCGCCGCTACTACATGGATGACAGTTGCTGGTGTCATCAGGGGACGGGGTGGGGCAGCACAGGCAAGATGACCCCCTATGTTTGAACCAGGCTGTGAAAGAGGAATTGCCCACTTGGGAGGCATGGTAACCCTGACCATTAGTAAAACGCTCATCCAGGTTAGGGTCAAAATCTGGCAGCGGGATTAGCCACTTGGTCTCCCTGTGGAGGTGCCGGGAGTGGAGGGAGAGCTCGGGGAGGAGGGGCACCCTCCTGCGCTGCTGAGGCAAGAACACGGGAGAGGACGTAGATGTTCTTTCTTCCTACACGTGGCAGCATTCAGAAACAACCTAAAAGTCCAGCAGCAGGGGGAACGGCTAACTTACGGTATGTTCATAAAACAGAATCTTATATAGTTATTTAATAAAACGTCTTCTAAGAATTTGTATGCTATGTGATGTTGTGTGCATACACACATATACATATATAATTACAGAGGGAGAATGATAAATGTTAGTAAAGAATGTATGTGTGTATATATATATACTTAAATATGCACACATACATATACACCGAATTCAGTAATGATATATTCAAATGATATATTTCTGGAAATTCTTTAAAATGTTATCTGTGATTAGCTCTCTTGGTTTGGGGTATATGGGTAATTTTAATCTTTTTCTTTATTCCTTCCTGTATTTTCCATGTCTTCGGTAAGAAATAAATATTAGCTCTGTTTGATTTGCTCTTCCTAGAGAACCAGAGGGTGCTCCCTGAGAAGCCAGGGTTCGGTGGGCTGTCCACCTGGACCCCAAAAAGCAATCTGAAAGGCAGAATGGTAGGGAAATGTCACAGTGGAAAGCCCGATAATCTTTCCAATGCCAGAAGAGGCCAGCAAGAGAGACAATGGGGCAAATTCAAAGAACCAGATGAGGTCTAAACGTGGGGGGTGGAGGTTGTAGCAGTGCCGTGGGTAGACAAGAGGGAAGCCCCAGGGCTTTATTGAGAGAGCCTGAGCCTCATGTATGGACAGCATTGGAGTCATTATAGTGTGCCAATCCCACGGGGTCAAGCTTTACAATCACAGACACACTGGAAAACACAGTCACGGTAGTGGTAACATTGCCTTGGGTCGTCTTCTTTATGTATGTCTCTGTCGCCTCTCTCAGCACGACAGGCTCCTCTGCCTGCTGCCTTATACAAGGCCGTATACAATCGTCTTGGCAAACCCTTCTGTAACCCCTGGGACCCACAATAGTGAGAACAGCAGAAGCCAGAGCCTCAAAGAGCCACAGCCTGGAGGGATCCAGGAAGCACAAGTTCAAGGTCACCAAGTCACTGGCAGAGAAGGGGAAGGCAGAGGCAGTAGCTGCAAGGGAAAGGCACGAGCCACCCAGGGCCGAGGAAGGGAGATCATCTGGGGAGTGGGCATCTTCCAGCCGGCAGCTCGGAGTCGGACTGCTGCGGTTTCCCTCTGCCCCGTGGTGGCCCAGGCACATAGGGCCACGTCACAACCCCTCTGACCTCCTTGGGCCCCCTCCTCCTGGCAACGGCTCTCATCCGTAAGTCCCAGTGTGGCCTTGTTGCTGCTGGACCCCACCATTCCTCATGAGAATGATGTAAGAGCAGAGTCAGAATTTTCCAGACCTTGGAGACACATGCACCTTTTTTCTACACCTTAAAAAAAAAAAAATTATTTACTTATTTGGTTGCGCTGGGTCTTAGTTCTGGCAGATGGGCTCCTTAGCTGCAGCTCGAGGGCTCCTTAGCTGAGGCACGCCAGTTCCTTAGTTGCGGCACGCATATGGGATCTGGGTCCCTGCCCAGGGATCAAACCCAAACCCCTGCATTGGGAGCACAGAGTCTTAACCACTGCGCCACCAGAGAAGTCCCTTCTCTACACCTTTTGAAAGTCACTTTCTTTTCATTAATTAATTTATTTATTTATTTTTGGCTGTGTTGGGTCTTCGTTTCTGTGCGAGGGCTTTCTCTAGTTGTGGCAAGCAGGGCCCACTCTTCATCACGGTGCGCGGGCCTCTCACTATCGCGGCCTCTCTTGTTGCGGAGCACAGGTTCCAGGCGCGCAGGCTCAGTAGTTGTGGCTCACGGGCCTAGTTGCTCCGCGGCATGTGGGATCCTCCCAGACCAGGGCTTGAACCTGTGTCCCCTGCATTAGCCGGCAGGTTCTCAACCACTGCGCCACCAGGGGAGCCTGAAAGCCACTTTCTTAAGGGTCCAGGATTCACATCTGGTCGTGACTTTGTATCTTTGGCCACCCTGAAGGGGCCTCTCTCACACATGCATGATATGCTGCTATTTCTTCTCTGCCACTGGTTAGTCCCTCCTGTTGGTCAAAATGGAGACCAGAGTTCATTCCCTTTTGTCTCCTCTTCTAGAATACATGAGAGAAAATTGTCAATCAATTATTTATCAAGCCTTTGTGTCTTAAATTCTTAATTTTCATTCTTTCAGTGAATGAGCTTGTCATCGAAATGCTGCAGCCACTTCTTTTTCTTTAGGCCTCAGGCTCAGGCTTTAGAATCTCCAGATGCCGTCCTGCGTTGTGTAATCTGGGTTGCCATGGAGCTGGAAATGGCTTGTAAATGATGAAATCCTGTGATTTCCCTGGTGCCTGAGAGAGAGGGTGTTACGTTATGTGTAGATTTGAGTCACGTGTTGATTAAGCGGCTCGGTGATATCTAAGTTGTGATTTGGTTGTTTGTATCAGCTTCAGATCCTAATCTGATCACCCTCTTGACTCTGTCAATTGACTGAGATGTAAGCAATTATTAAAGCAGCCGAATTCTAAGTTGCTGGGCAATACCGTTTTCTGGCCTGGTCATTCATTGCATTTACAAACTCTGCTGCTGCTGGGGAGTGAGCTGAGAAGTCCCTCTGGATCTCAGGCTGGTGACTGTAAATCTCCAGGAACTCATTTCCACCTGCTCAGCTCTTGTTCTGCTCCCCCAGCTCTTCTGCTTCTGCTCTTGACGCCATTGTCAGCCCTGCTCAGCACACCTCCCCCTCAGACAGGGGGCAGCTAAGCAGCCTCAGGAAAGGAGTACTAGAGGACCAAATACCCCCTCTCCAACCTGTCACCTCTAAGCCAACTGGACAACCACTTGTCATAGACGTGTGTGTGTGTGTTTTAATATTTATTTATTTGGCTGCGCTGGGTCTTAGTTGCGGCATACGGGATCTAGTTCCCTGACCAAGTATCGAACTCGGGCCACCTGCGTTGGGAGCGTGGAGTCTTAAACCTGGACCACCAGGGAAGTCCCTGTCATAGACATGCTTGTATGGACACGTTGGCGGCACCCTCATGCATCCTTCTCTGGCTGTGCTCACAAAGCCATGGTCAAGGGTGTGGAACTAGGTGGCTTTATATTGGTATATAGGGGTTGCAATTGGCAACCCATACTGCACCACATGTGACAGCATCTGAGGATTCTAAACCCCGAGCCTGAGGCCTAAAGAAGAAGAAGTGGCCGCAGCATTTAGATGACAAGCTCATCGTTTGCATTAAGTGATCTCACCCCTAGTCAAGGGTGATTGAATGAGACGCCTCACCCCTGCTGAGCGGATCAGACTCCCTAGAGTTCCATCCAGAGCTTGAGTTAAATGGCCCCAGTGCTGTGTCAGGGATTAGCACTCTTGTGGAGCCTCTCCACTCAGGTTCACTCTTGATGCCCCTCCCCCACACCCATTACACCCTTGCTCGCGCCCCTGGGGCTTGAAGGGTATGCCATGTCCTCCTAGCATCTGCTTTGGGCAGGTCCCCGAGTACGTTCCAAGGGACCTGCCCCATCCACTTACTCCACTTTGGCCCTCCATGGTACTGTGCCACCCTCACCCCCTCCAGGATGCTCATCCTAGCACTGGTCAGCTCTCATTAGCCAACTCCTGGCCCTACTCTTTCTTAAGGCCTAAGGGCCAGTAACCAGGGCCTTGGAGTGACTTGTACAAAGACCCAGAGGGACCAACAGAAAAAAATGCATCCTCTGGGGAATGGCTCCTACCCACTGTGCCCCCTGGCTGGGTTCTTCTAGCTCTTCCTATTCATGACCAAAGAAAGGGGCGGCTCCAGTGGAGATGCCATCAGAGCTCTTATGATTCAGAATGGAGCTGTCCACCACTCAGGTCATACATGTGCTGAGAATGGAGGTCTGGACACAGGCCCTCCCTAACCACAGGCAGGGTCCAGGGTGGGAGTGGGGATGGAGGCCCTCATGCCTTGTGTCACAATGTTTACAAATCATTAATCAAATCCCCCAAGTGATACATAAAAATATGTTCTATCCTCCTACCTCGACGAAGATATCTTCGTAATGAGAAAACAACAAAATACATCTATTTGTGAACTTGTGATAGCAAAATATCAAAGACAGCTGACTTTAATGATTATTGTAAATGTCTCGGTGCTTTGTTAATGCGCTGGTGATGTTTGTGTAAGTAGTAAAGGCATATAAAATTCATAAATTATTCTATATTTGTACCCCAATATTTATTTTTCTTTCTTGCATTATGGCAAAGTCACTATTTATGATGTTATAGGCAACATTTTTGCATATCTTGTGTCCTGTTGACAGCAATGCCAAATTAGATGACTTTTATTGTGTCATTGTAATTCTTAGATAGTTTTTTCTTATTAATTTCAATGCGGAGAAACTTCAGTCAATTGAAGCAATAGCAACTGGAATTGTCAGTAAAATTATTAAAGCAATATTTAGATTCAGAAATGAACCGTGGATTTCATACACAACCCCATTACAATGTCTGCTTCTGATATATGACAAATTATCTTTATTGCAGGAAATATTACAACATACTGAATTTTACCATATAGATTACTATCACTTGAATTGCAATTTTCCCCCTCTCTTTTTTTTTTTTTTTTTTTTTTTGCAGTACGCGGGCCTCTCACTGTTGTGGCCTCTCCCGTTGCGGAGCACAGGCTCCGGACGCGCAGGCTCAGCGGCCATGGCTCACGGGCCCAGCCGCTCCGCGGCACGTGGGATCCTCCCAGACCGGGGCACGAACCCGCGTCCCCTGCATCGGCAGGCGGACTCTCAACCACTGCGCCACCAGGGAAGCCCCCCCCTCTCTTAAAGCGATATCTAGATCCATAGAGTAACACAGCAAATAACTGGCACCATGCTTCACACATATTCCATCGAGACCTACTTATGGACACATTTAAGTATAATATGAATCATGTAATGTTGCACAGTGTTCCTTGACCGCCATGTACAACTACTGTGAAAACCATACTTACCTGTGAATATTTTCCAGTCGTGAATTAGAACATGAAGGGAAGAAAAAAAAGGCACATAGAGCTACCAGAAAATGATGCTTCTCTATGCAAGCATCTATTATGCTTTTTGAGGATTTGGCAAATTGATCAATCTGTCCTTCTCTTACCTAAGACCTCCCGCAGGCCAAATCCTGTCCATCTCCAATGTTGGTGGCAGCACAACCACAAATCTCCTGATTGGTCAGACACAGACGCCTTCTGTTCAAGGACAGAGGGCAAGAATTGTGGAAAAAGTTTCCTTGAGCCTTGACAAGTATTAGTCCTGCGTGTGGGTGTTTCCAGTGCTGAGCACAGGACCCCAGGTGGCCAAACACCCATGTGCTATTTATCCGCGGGCTTTGTGTGTGTGTTTGTCAGGTATGAGGCACATGGAAGGGACCTTTCTTGCCTGGGTGTAAACATGGTACTGTCCGGGAAAGACCCCTCTCTGGTGATGTAGAAGCAGCTCTGTTTCCTGCAGAGAGTGGAGTGACAGATACAAGGGAGCACCTGCCAGGTTCCAGGTTCCACCTGCTAAGCCGTTCCTCCCTCCCTCCCTCCCTCCCTCCTTCCTTCTTTGTAAAGGAACCACATGCAAATAGTAACAGATTGCAACCGCTGTGTCCTAAGGCCACCAGGACAGCACTGGAGAGGGGTACCCTGGCCCGCAGGAGAAGGGTCAGCCTCAGGAGAAGCAGGCTCCTGGGATCTTGTTAGCAAGAGAGACCTGGGGGCATTTGGCCTCTTGAGGTTTTCCGGGAATCCCAGATGAAGCTCAGACCCAAGGATGGTTTGTTCCAGTTGCTACTGCTGCCCACACTCTTGACTCTTCCCTCGGACTGCTGGGGCAGAGGAGGCAAAGGTTTATCATTTAAGACAATTTCAGAGCAGTGAACAAATTGAATTTAAGAAAAATTTCTGGGACACTAACCATTTGCCTTGTAGGAGAAGACGGATGTCGTGATTGCCTAGTACGCCCTTTCGTTTCACGATACATGACTTTCTCCATGCCAGCTTCGCCTAATGGTCAGGCCCAGCATAGCCTCCCTGTGCGCAGAGTCCTTGTCTGTAAATGGGTGATGATGGCAGGGGGCTGCAGAAGTTCCACGAGCTGGCCTGGCCTCTGCGAGGGCGGCTCACACAGCACCCACCTGGCAGCTCAGAGGCTGTTCCTTCATTTCCTCCTTCTCATGTAAATGAGGAAAAAAAGTGAAACCCAACCAAACCTATGTGCATATTGTGTGTGTGTATGGGTGTGCATACATGCATAAGTGTACATACTTTGCAGCCTATATTAGTTTCCTAAAGCTTCCGTAACAAATCACCACACACTGGTTTAACGCAGCAGGAATGTCTTCTCTCATTATTCTGGAGGCAGACAGTTGGAAACCAAGGTGCTGGCAGGACCGTGCTTCCTACAGCGGCTCTAGTCCTTGCCTCTTCCTAGCCTTTGGTGGTTGCCTGCGATCCTTGGTGTTGCTTGGCTTGCAGACATAGCACTAATCTCTGCCTCTGTTGTCACATGGTCTTCTTCCTTGTGTCTCCTCTGTCTTCGTTGTGTCTGTCCTCTCTTCTCCTTATAAGGACACCAGTCATGTAGGCTTTAGGGCCATCCTAATACAGTATGACCGCATCGTAACTGATTGAATCTACAAATATTTTATTTCCAAATAAAGTCACATTCCTAGTTTCCAGATGGATGTGAATTTTGGGGGGACATTATTGAGCCTAATACACAGGGTTAAGACAGAAAGCTAAGATTCCATTACGAGATGCATCCGAATTCAAAGACATTAAATGTGAAAAAAAGCACATCTTAAACTCCATTAAATATGGCATCTTACATACACACACAGACACACACACACATAAAACATTCAACGATGTAGATGGAAATTGTGTTCTCAAAAACTGCTGTGATCGGACTTCCCTGGTGGCGTAGTGGTTAAATAATCCACCTGCCAACGCAGAGGACACGGGTTCGAGCCTTGGTCTGGGAGGATCCCACATGCTGCAGAGTAACTAAGCCTGTGCGCCACAGCTACTGAGCCTGCACTCTAGAACACGCGAGCCACAACTACTGAAGCCCATTCGCCTAGAGCCTGTGCTCCGCAACAAGAGAAGCCACCGTAATGAGAAGCCTGCGCACCGCAACGAAGAGTAGCCCCCAGTCGCTGCAACTAGAGAAAGCTTGCGCACAGCAACGAAGACTCAACGCAGCCAAAAATAAAAATCAAAAATTAAAAAAACTGTCGTGATCATCTTTTGGTGGAACCCCCAGTTGAGGGGCTTCAACTTTGATGGACTAGAGGACCTCATATTCTCCAGGACAGCTGAGTTTCTGAAAAAGGGTTTACTCAGGATGAATTTCCTATGTCAGATAATGGTTGTGAAAATGCTTTGCAAACAGTCAAATGTGGTACAAGTAACAGCTGATGGATACATGGGTTTACCCACTTTATGCCTCTTGGGAAAACTGTCCATTCCACGCCCACATTTGATAACAGTGGATTTTCACAGGTCACGATGGCAATTTCCTGAAAAAAATCCTTTTTCACTGGATAAAACAAAGGATGATTCCTCCTGGCTTCATGAACAGAAACCCTGTTTTTCATCAAGAGATCCAGCAGCCCCTTCTGGGTTAATTCATTTTAGAGCCCTTGGAGTGGGCTTCCCATGTGTAGGTTTCATGTAAGGAAGGAGGGGCTCTGATATAGGATTTTGCATTGTTTTGTTAAAAACAAAGGACGGTGAGTCAATCATTTCAAAAGGAGTTGATAGAATTTTATGTCTGGAAGGGAATTTATATATGATCTTGTCTTACCCACTTATTTTATAAAAGAAGCTTAGAGAAAAGTGGTTGGTTGGCCCTTGGGCAGAGGAGTTGGAGGTGGAGTTTGGGCTTGAGGAGGAATTGAAGCAGCTTCTCTGAGGGACAGCCCCTCTCGTGTTTGGCTTCTCCATCATGATGCTAAGGTAAGGCTGACATGCATTCTCCCATGTAGTCTTCACAACAACCCTACAAGGTAGGTGCCTTACTATTCCATTTTACAGATGAGTAAACAGAGGCTGCTTGATGCGACGTCTGGCTGCATATCATAAGCTGGTGTTAGGTGATCCAGAGCCCAGGCTCTTGACCATCACACTGTCCTGTTGTCCAGGCAGAAACCGTGAAGGGAGAGTCAACAGCAGTCCCATTCCCTACTCCTAAGAGATGAACCAGGGTACATGACAAACATCTATTTCCATAAAGTATATGATTTTTATCCTGGCTTTAAATGTCATGTTAAAAATCTGAAATGAAGCAATGTCTTTATAAGTAAACTAAATGAATCAATCAAGAGAATGTTGGGAATTCCCTGGCGGTCCAGTCGTTAGGACTCCGAGCTTTCACTGCGGGGACCCAGTTCTCCCTGGTCGGAGAACTAAGATCCTACAAGCTGCGCGGTGTGGTCGAAAGATAAAAAATTTAAAAATAAAGAGAATGTTTGTGGACTTACAGAACTGGGGTGGGCATCACAGATTATCAAGAGGAAAGTTACGATGTTAAGGGCTGGAGGCATGATAGGGACAGTTCCATGAGGATAATGCCTCTCGTTCTGTCAATGTGGACGCCACAGTTCTGCCCTTCTTGCTCTCAGAGTAGCTGATTTTTATCATCTAACAATGTTGCATCCCAGGCTTTCATTTCAGCCTTGCCATTGCACTAGACGGAGGTTCAATCTGGTACCAGCACAAGGTGCTGACTTACTGTTACTGAAAAACTAACCAGATCCCTGGGCTTTCAGAATGTCCTAATCAGAATTCAGGAAAAAAAAAAAATCCAATCACAGTGTTCTTTTGCACTTTCTAACTTTCTTCTGCCCTCCCCGCCAGCTGCTTACTGCTTAAAATCTAATGAGTCAAATCTAATGAGTAATGATTCTTACTGAGTGAAAGCGAGTACGGAAATAATTTGGGGGAAGTACCTGTAGTGTGTAGGAATTATAAAACCATATTCCATGTGGAGATAATGTTTTCTATTGTATTCTGGACATTTTCTAGCCCTTAACTGAAACAATGTACAGAGCATTTTACTAAAATTTTGATACAGCATCTCTTAAAATGTAGAAGTCTCTCCTATTTTTCCTTTTCTACTTTTCAATCTCTGGCCGATTTATTTTCAGATTAAAACAAAATTCTAAAGGTCCTTCTACAAAGCACAGACCAAAGCAGCAACTTGGAAAGGGGAGTTATTTTGATTAATGCTGGTAAACAACCTGGAAAAATCGTTGCTATTAGCATGACTTTTTGTCAGTCTGTAATAATACACTGAGACAAAATTTTAGAGCTGAGAGTGAATTTGGCAAGGCCACTGTCATTTTAAAGATCTCTCATGTGGTTATTTACACATTTGATATTTGTATTTACTGGGTATAACTAATCAGGCACATATTTTTAAATAATGATGATAAAGTGAATATTCAAGGGAGCCACTAGGGTAATATGAACCAACCCCCTGCACTGGAGATTTTTGTAAGTATGATGCAAATGTCAGTTCTTAGTTTATTATCCAGTAAGCTGATTAGCTAGTACAGATTCAATTTGACCTCAAAATCTGCCAAGCACCAGAAGGCTGTCCCTTCAGCCTGCTGTTTCTGGTAGGGAACAGGGACAATTTCCTCAGGGAAGGCACTTGAAACATTACTTTTAAACTAACCAGACTCCAGAGGGCTCATAAAAGTACGTTTGCCTTTTTATCTGCCCTTCCTTGGTTACTCTGCTGGGATTTCTTTCCCCATACCCAACAAAAGCCTACTCCAGGCTTTTTCTTTGTTTTGTTTTTTAACTTTCAGAGATACAGAAATATTTATGGATGAAATGATACGAGGTCTGGGATTTACTTCAAAGTGATATGGAAAGTAGAGCAGATAGGGATAAAATGGAAATAAGACTGGCCATGAGTTGGTAATTGTTGAAGCTGGGGATGGGTCCTGGAGCTCATGATCATAATCCCGCAGGGGACATCCCGTACACACGTGGGAACTGCCCTCAGCTGCCCACAGGAGGAACTGCTGGGCTTATATCCTTCTACAGTTGTACTGAATGCTATCAAATTGATCTGCAAAGTGCCTGGACAAAGTGACACTCCCCCCAGTCTCACCAAAACTTGAGAATTAACATTTTTATCAATCTGATTTTTTTTTTTTTTTTTTTTTTTTTATGCGTTACGCGGGCCTCTCACTGCTGTGGCCCCTCCCGTTGCGGAGGACAGGCTCCGGACGCGCAGGCCCAGCGGCCATGGCTCACGGGCCCAGCCGCTCCGCGGCACGTGGGATCCTCCCAGACCGGGGCACGAACCCGTGTCCCCTGCATCGGCAGGCAGACTCTCAACCACTGCGCCACCAGGGAAGCCCTCAATCTGATTTTTTTAAAGTGGTATATCTCCTCTTGGCTTTCATTTACATTATCCTAATCACTTTGAGCCTATTTCCCACGTTTTCGGGTTCTTCAGATTTTTTCCCTTGAATTGCATGTTTCCTGTTGTTCCAGATGACAGATGAAATCACAGAGTTTTCTCTTTCCTCTTCCCTCCAAGCAGTAATATGCAGCAGTCTGCTTGCGCTGCTTATGAGAGCCAGTTGTTCCATTTTCTAGAATTTTGCCAGCTGGTTACCAAATATTGGTAGCTCAACATTGGCCCTGGTGGGAATGTGTACACCACGGCAATCAGCAAACATTACACAGCAGGGCACCCATCCCCAGAGAGTTTGTTGTTACCTGATCACTACTGCCTCCAAGCATTTACATCTACACGTGGCCTGGTTCAAAAGAGCATCAAGGTGAACCTGAGGCATGGATGATGGAGGGGTCCCTTGACTTGAATCTGGGACCAGAAAGGGCTTAATGGCTCTGTTTCCAGTACTCAGCATCCCTTGGTGGACATAGGCAGGGGTGGGGTGGGCAGTGCCTCAAGGGCATCTAGGAGAACCTGGCACTCCTGCACCAAGGCGAGGTAGGCTTGGACACAGGTCCTGGGGTAGAGTCTCTTCCTTGGCCTCTTTCATTTCTGTGTCAGGTGTGGGACCCAGTGTAACATGAAAATATGGGGATCCTTGTTCAAAAGCAAGAAAAAAAGCCTTTCCTTTCTTCACCTGAGATTTCTCCATCTGTCATGGTGTTCTTTATTTGCTATTTAATGTCATGTTCTCTCGGACTTGAGGATATTTGCGGGGTAAATGCAATATCCCAGTGTCGCCTGGGATCTTGCCTGGTGACTTGGCACATGGGTGTGCGTGACCCACCCAGATGCCTGTGCCCAGGACGCCTCCCGGAGCAAGGGCAACTGTGGTTACTGCATCACAGCACCAGAGTGGGCAGCTGAGCCCCCATTCTGGGGCGGGGGCAGGGAGGTGGTGGGTGGTGACAGCCTGGGTGAACCCAGGCTCTGATGCCCTGGTGCATATGCTCCATTGACCCATCAAACTTCACTTACAAAACAGAAATTCAAAGATAAAATTATTGAGAAATAAATTCAAGAGGGCAAGCAACCGTGGAGCGCTGGACCCCAAGTATGGGACCTCCTGAGCGTGTGGCCCTTGGTGATGCCTCGGCTGCACGCTCTGAAGCTCACCCTGAGGCCAGGCAGCACCCAGGCCACCAAGTCCCTTTGCGGCTGAAGCCTCCCTGGGCTGGAGCTGTATGAACCTAGATGTTCTACCCACCGCGGGGATTACAATCCACTTACAATCCAGTTAGAGAGCAGGTTTGTTTTCATAGTCCTCCTTTTTATAGTACACTATACATTTATTGAGCAAATGCTATGGGCCGGGCACTCTGCTACATGTAAGGGTTACAAACACAAGAAAAGCTCCCTGCCCTCATGGAGCTTACCATCTGGCACAGGACATAGGCAACTAATAAGAGGCATAAATTAAAAAAATATGGGCTTCCCTGGTGGCGCAGTGGTTGAGAGTCCGCCTGCCGATGCAGGGGACACGGGTTCGTGCCCGGGTCCGGGGGGATCCCACATGCTGTGGAGCGGCTGGGCCCGTGAGCCATGGCCACTGAGCCTGCGCGTCTGGAGACTGTGCTCCGCAACGGGAGAGGCCACAACAGTGAGAGGCCCGCGTACCGCAAAAAAAAAAAAAAAAAAAAAGTATGGAATGTTAGTGGTAGGTGGTAAGAAGAGAGATTGAAGAGGGAAACAAAGTGTCAGTAGGGGTGGCACAGACAGAGGATGGATGAATTAGAGTTAGAATTTTAGATGCTGGGGTTTGGGAAAGTGAGCAGGTTACCTCACCTGAGGTGAGGGAGGGAGAGTCTAGGTAATACACTTGTCCTTCACTCTGTGTTCTCTTCCTTATAAATACTACCTAAGGACCAATCAGGGTCCTAAGGATTTGTAAGTGTTTTGCAACACCACCTTTTCAGTCAGAATTTGCTTGCATAACATTCAATTTTAGTAAAAGTCGTTTTAAACATTGGAAATGTCATATTAAAAATATGCTGGGACATCCTTGGTGGTGCAGTGGTTAAGAATCCGCCTGCCAATGCAGGGGACATGGGTTCGAGTCCTGGCCCGGGAAGATCCCACATGCTGTGGAGCAAGTAAGCCCATGCCCCACACCTACTGAGCCTGCACTCTAGAGCCCGTGAGCCACAACTACTGAGCCTGCAAGCCACAACTACTGAAGCCTGCACGCCTAGAGCCTGTGCTTCGCAGCAAGAGAAGCCACCGCAATGAGAAACTCGCACACCTCAATGAAGAGTAGCCCCCGCTCGCCACAGAGAAAGCCCATGTGCAGCAACGAAAACCCAATGCAGCCGAAAATAAATAAATAAATTAAAAAGAAATATACTGGTTAGAAACCCTTTTTTTCCCTGTAATCTTCAGGAACTCAGTTTTCTTTGAAGCAGATACTTCATTGACTGTCATATTTTTGGAGACTTGGGAAAGTTATCTTTGGCATCTCCTGACGATTAGGATTAGCATCATCCTGCAATGATTTTTTCCCCCTCATTCTTTTGGTTGCTCAGCAGGGTTTCTTCTCACAAAAGCAGAGTGTTAAGTAATAAAAATGTAAAGCCACAGGATGAGGAGAAAGAAAAAGCAATTCCTCCACGTCAGGAAGGGAAGTGTTACTTTAACAGGGTATTTGAAAAAGAAAATCCCCAAATAACAATGGCTGAAATAAGACAGATGTATCTTTCCCATGTACAAGATGTCTGGGGTAAGGCAGTCCATGCACGGCCTGTGTAATGGCTCCAGGCTATCATCAGGGCTTCAGGCTCCCAACCTTCTGCTCTACCGTCCTCAAAATCACCTCATGGTTCAGGATGGCCACAGGAGATTCAGCCATCACATCCATACCCTAGGAAGGAAGATAGATGAGCAGAATGACCCATTCCCTGCCTTTTAAGGAAAATTTCCATAAAATCCCTCACAACACTTATATATATATATATATATATATATATATATATATATATATATATATATATATATGTATGTATGTATAATGTTATATCCGTATATAACATTATGGGCTGGAACTTAGTCACATGGCCACATCCAACTATAATGGAGACTTGGAAAATCAATAAAAACATCGAGCTGGGTAACGGTTTTGTTAGAAACTGACGTTTTGTTGCTTGGGAGGGAGAAGAGAATAGATGTTGGGGAGAGTTTCTAGCAAGTTCTGCCACACTCACCAGCTTCATTTTCTTTTTAAGTTAATGAAGGCTATAACTCTCAGGAAAATAAATCAATACCTAAGTCCTAGGGCCTTGAAAAGCTACATTCTTGGGTGTTCTCACCCTAACTTTTTAAAATTCAGATGAAAAACTCCAATGGGGAATTAGATTCTGTCATCTTTATTATTTTTGTATGTGTACTTCAATAGTCTACCATTTCACCTGCTTTGGAATTGCACAGACAAGCAGTCAAATGAAAGAAGATTTCACTGTTGTGCTTTATAGGACAAAATAATTTTTTAAAACTTGCATTTGAGAAAGAAAATAATAGTACTGGGTCGATTGTCGTGGTATGAGTTTAAGTTCTGCACTATAAAGAAAATCTTTCCAAGTGGACATCTTATGTTTTTCTTTTTCTGTTGAAAATAATTGCCAACAAAGAAAACATCTTTCTCTTGTTGACCAAATGCCAAAATGCAGTATCGGCTCAGGCGGTTTTTATACAGTATGAGTAGCTTTCTGATGGAAAGCTAATGTATTTTTGCTTAAAAAAATAAAGGAGGTCTATTTTGTGAGCCCTTAAGCAAGAATACGCCTTCCTCTTGAAGATTCATTTTCTTTCCTTCTAATGGTGACAGACGTTGTCTGCCAGCACAGCCACACAAGGAAAACGTGATGTTTCAGTTCCAATGACTCTGGGCCACTACGATGTCAGTTTTCCTTTGTGCATGGTGACGCAGGGATTAGACGGCTAATATTTTATTCGTGGGGGGGTTTTCCTTTATAATTAGAGAAGCTTTCAGGAATATTGTGTTAACACAAAGCTACATGTCATTTGTGAATCTCTCTGCTTTATTGAAATGTATTTATCATTGAGTTAGAGCTGGCTTCTTAACGTAATTCTTTCCTACTTAATAATATAAAAGATTCCTTTTCTCTAATCCTGATTTCAGTGCTGGAAATCTTGCAGACTCAAAACTATCCCATCTGACAAAATCATAAAAGAAAAGTCTATTATATCTCCCAGCTGGGGAAATATAGTTTAATTGTTTAACGTATGAGGATGACTGGCATTAGATTCAATCTAGGCTCCAACAAATCTTCCCTTTTGTAATAAGTCACTTCATTCCAAAGAGACACTGTGAAAGAGACAACCTATCAGTTTATGGACTTAAACTTTTTTCCTGTCGCTTTAAGAAGACTTTTCTTGATGATGCTCCATTATTTCACTGGAATGTTTCTGTACCACCTCTGACATCCATCTTTTCTGAGTTTTGCTATAGAATGGATTAGTATAATTCCTTTTTATTGGCATAAAAACATGTTGTAGTAGACCAAGGAAAATTCAGATTTTCTCAAAATACATTATCTTTGGGTGGCGTAGTCTTTACTTAGGCAAAGGGATTCAAAATGGCAATAGTTGCTGCCTCCAAGTAAAGCTCTGGAAATATCCATTCTTTTACTTTTGCTCTACTGGAATTTCTGTTGGCTGGAGAACCTCCACTTGTCCCTCCAGACCTGTTATCCCCTTGCTCTGTGCCCCTGGGGCAGACTGACCTATAGGGACTGTTTCAGTGTCTGCCTAGCCTATGGTCACCAGCTTGGTTTGGCCAGTGGGAGGTCCTGGCAGAGACTGGAGGGAGGACAGAGGGCTCAGGATGTTTACTCTGGCTTGTTCTCTAGCTCCTGCCAGGTGGCCCTCCCTACAACAACTCCTCTCTCTCCAGGATTTGGTAATGGCTGTCAGTTATTGCCAGCTCAGGGCTGTTTCGCCATCCTTGTTGGTTTTCTTCTGCCCACGCCTGTGTAAAGAATTGCAATGTTCCCATTTGTGTGTGCTATGTATTTCTGCCTGGGACACCGATATGCAAGTCTTCCTATGACAACCTCTATGGCGAGAGTGGTTATTTGGCCTCAGACTTGTTTTTGGAAATGTTTTCATCATGAATAGAATTTACAGCAAGGCTGTGGGCCATTTAAGCACTCCCTGCTGTTTGTTTTTCACTACTAGAGTTGTAAATTGTTTACATTCTCACAGAATGTAAAAGAGGAAGGATGCAGTTTTGCAAGGTATATGTACAATTCAACCAGTTCTCTAGCCGGGCTGCTGACATCTTGCTAGAGCTCCCAGAGGCCTGTCAAGTGATGGTTTTACCACCGTGGCCCAGGGTCAGATGAATGTGGTACCGAGTGGGCCCTCATCTCGGCAGTATCTTCTTTCCTGTACCCACCTGTGCTGCAGGGAGCATGGACGCCTGCTAATTCCCTTACCTGCTTGCTTCCTTACCCCATTACCCTCCTGAGTGCTGACTCTAACACTTCAAGAGAACTCAGGCAAAGTTCCTGAAACAAAGTGCTCTGAAGCTGTTGCTAATCACCTGTCCTAAAAGGTGGGGTGAGAAATTCACTCATTTTGAGCACAGTCTTTTTTCAGGTTCATTACCGAAAGAGTTTGGCTTCAAGTTGGTTACTTACGCTATTTCTCTTTTTCTCCATAATTGGGATGGATGACTCTTATTTTATGAGTGTGATGAGGTCAGTAAATTGTGATCTTCTGATAAATTCTATTAGCAGAGACCTACTTCTTGAAAAAACAAATCACAAAATTAGAGAAGGCATTGATATTTAGGCTTATTCCACACATCTTTTTATAGAAACATCTGTAAGTTGTGTGTATTCTGGGTCCCAGATAGACAGATGGAAAAACCTGGGGAAAGGGTCACTGGGTTACATTGACATTGAGAGCCTGTGTCCTGATTCCTAAAAAGAAAGTCCTGTAACTTCTCTGTTCTTTGGCTTTCCCTTCAATCATTGGAGGTAACACCTACCTGACAAAACTGATAAGAATACAATGAGATAGAGGATAGTAAAGTGCTTTGAAAATTTCAAGATTCTAAAAACACCAATTATTGTTGTTGTCTAAAAATATATAGTCTAAAACAGTGGTTTTTAACCTTTTTGGGTGATTAATGCCTTTAGAGACTTGATGAAAGCTACAGACCCTCTCTCCAGAAAAGCGCAAGCCATCAGAAGATTTTCTTTTACAGTTTCCAGGCATCTATGGATCTTCTGAAGCCCATCAATCCTTGGAAAAATTTCATAAAATACATCTTATTTTCTTTTTAAAGGTTGCTAAATGCAAAAGTTAATGTGTTAGATATGATTTTCATCAGCATTCATTTATAACACTTGACATTTAAAATTCTTCACAAGATATATATAAATTACAAACCAAAAGAAAAAGAATCAAAAGGAAGTATCAAACTATTCTAAGTTCTTGAACAAAATTTAAATGCATTAGATTATTGAACTAGAATAATGATGGTTGAAAAGATCCTGAAGTATAAAATCAAGAAAGCTAAGTTAATTAATGCATTCAATAAATATTTCTTGAGCGCCTGTATGTGTCAAGAGACATTCTAAGTGCTCAGGATACCCTAGTGAATCACACAGTCAGGATATCTAAAATACAGAGGTGGTACCTTCTGTTCATTGCTAAAGCTGTTAAAACTCCAGGTAATGTATGAATCCTGGCAGCTAATGAGTTCATTAGTTACACAATTCATGCTTTACTCCTTGTGTGGAACAACTGAATACTTTTGTATTGGTCATAAGATGACATTTCTGTCTGGTCAGCCCTCTCAACATTTAGTTTGCATGTTTTAAATTTATAGCCTGGGACTTCCCTGGTGGTGCAGTGGTTAAGAATCTGCCTGCCAATATGGGGGACATGGGTTTGATTCCTGGTCCGGGAAGATCTCACATGCCGCGGAGCAACTAAGCCCGTGCACCACAACTACTGAGCCCATGCGCCTAGAGCCCGTGCTCTGCAACAAGAGAAGCCACCATAATGAGAAGCCCGCGCACTGCGACATAGAGTAGCCCCTGCTCACCGCAACTAGAGAAAGCCCGTGCGCAGCAACGAAGACCCTATGCAGCCAAAAATAAATAAATAAAAATAAAAAATAAATAAAATAAAAATTAAAAAAATAAATTTATAGCTACTATAAATCTTCCACATTGAAGGTAACAAAATATTGTGAACTTAATGGTTTTATCCCAGGTTTGAAGCTACCACACAGATTACTGTCTTTGGTCCACAGTTAGAATTTACATATTGTTTTTGAAGCAAATGAAATCATTTGCATGAATCACTCTAATTAACTTGAGAAATACCTGAATGACATGAATACTTTCAAATATTTTGAAATATTTTTAGACTATGTGTCTCTGAAATGACTGGAAGGAAAGGAATGAAAAGTATTGTGGCCTTCCTAACTTTGTGGGTTATTTATCATTTTAGTGTTTGGCAAAAAGGCAGAATATTTTCAATTCCATGAGCATTATATAATAAGACATGTAGTAAAGTATTAGAAACTAGGTCAGAATGTTTTTTTTCCTGTGTGTGAGAGTTTGTGTATGTGTGTGTGGGTGTATGTGCGTATGTTGGGGGTAGTAGTGGAGGTGTCACCTTGCCAGCACTGAAATGGGAAGAGGTGTATTTATTAAAAACAATAAATGGAGTAAATATCCCTTTTGAGGTTGTTCACATGGGGTTAGGCTTAAAGAATATTTGGGGTTGACTGGGTATCAGCCCTACTTTTCAGTTTTTCAGGGTTTCCTAGTTGAGACATTTTCTCTCTCACTGAGTCACCCATCTTTCCCACTACCTCCTGCCTCTTTTTTTCTTCTCTCCTTGCTCAGCTAATCATATTTACCTGTAAAACGCACCCTTATTTCCCATTCCTACTTTCCAAGGGAATTGCATCACTTGCTACCCTGTGCTCTGTATTGCAACATTAGTAATCTGATTTTCTTACGTGAAATTTGCCTTTTTGTCTTAATCTTTTAGGGTCTTAATCTTTGTGTGTGTGTTGCGGTCGCTTTGGAATAATTTTTTAAGTGCATAAAATGAATGAGATTATAAGGACACCAATTAAATTGAAATATAGTTCTCAAAATATTTAAAAATCTATAATATTCATTTAAGTACTTTCAAAATAACACATGAAATAACAACTTAGTGGCAGGTCTAAGATAAGCCATATTTTGAGATAGCTACAGCTGTAATGTGTTCTAATAAATCTGTGATTTCTGTGGGTGCCAAAGCCACCAGGTCTGTTAATACTTCTGTGGTTGGTTGACTGTGTTGATAATTGATGTAAATGCTACATTTCAGTTAAAAGTTAGTGGAAATAAAGACGTATTTTTTCCTATCTAAGTTCACAGACCCCTAGAGGGTATGGAGACCCCAGATTAAGTACTGTCCCCCACTAGACTGCAAGCCCCCTGATGCAGAGACAGGCTTTTTTTTTTTTTGTCCCTGCATAGCCAGCACTTAGCACAGTGTCTGACATAGAATAATTCCTCAACAAACATCTGAATTAAGTGAAACGCAAAGCAAGGAAACCAATTTATGATTATTGCCAGGGCTCGTCACCTCTTATCTCAGTGAATCTTCAGTTAACTGCCAGGGAAATATTACCTTTCTCAGACGAGGAAACTGGCACTCAGAGGATAGCTATGCAGCAGAGCAGAATTTCAACTCAGGTCTGTTTGACTCCAAAGTCCGCGTCGTTTCCACCTCATATTGTTGCCCCTTACAAAACTTGTCTGGGTCCAGAGAATAACACAGATGGGGTTATTTCAGATAGTTGTTGTCTCCAAACTTCTTAAAAAGACTCAGTAGAATTTCAACAATTCTCTCATAACTCAGCAAGTCTACTTTATAGGGATATCTTGTTGAAGTTTTGTGACAATGTCTTAATCTATATGATCTTGTTACTACGAGCATAAATTCTTACCCATCCAGGCAAGACTGTCCTAGAACAGACCAGGACTTGGGTAAGTCAAGCAAGCTGTATTCTGTCTGACGCCTTAACACCCATACTTTGCCCTCCGTGAGATTTTGTCCCAGGCAGGTTTGTGGTTGGGTTGGCCTCAGTGGGGGTCACAGGAGGATCCTATATTCCACAAAACAGTGGCATTTATGGCACGAGAATGGATCGGCAACATTATCATTTTTTAAATTTTTTTGGCTGTGTTGGGTCTTCATTGCTGTGTGCGGGCTTTCTCTAGTTGCAGTGAGTGGGGGCTACTCTTCATTGCAGTGCGGTGGCTTCTCTTGTTGCGGATCACAGGCTCTAGGCACGTGGGCTCAGTAGTTGTGGCGCACGGGCTTACTGGCTCCGCAGCATGTGGGATCTTCCCGGACCAGGCCTCGAACCTGTAGGTGGATTCTTAACCACTGCAACACCAGGGAAGTCTGAAACATTATCATATTGCGTTTTCTGCTGCAAAGAGGTTTTTCCACGGAGGAATCGTGTATAATCATGTACAGTAAGTGGAAGATATTTTGTAGTTTATAGAACTGGCATTTTCTGCAATACAGCTGAGAATTTGTTCTCGTAACAACTGAAGTTTCTAGCCTTTCTTTTGAGGGAAGCTTACCAATTTTGTACAACTTGCTTCATAAAAGCACAGATTCCCCCAGCAGTCCCTGGGAAAGCTGGACCTGTCGTCATCTCCTTCAGCTAAGTGCCTTTAACTTCCCTGATTTGGAAATGTCCGCCTCTAGGTTGCCTCTGCCATCTGGCCCCCCTGTTCCAGGCCTGACTCTGGGCTGCTGAACCATGTTGGGAAAAGTGACTCCTTTTGCTTTTCTTTCTTCACTCTTCTTGGTTTGCTTCCCCACAACCTTTATCCCAAAGTCCCTCTGTTATCCTCCAGCTCCCAGCCCAGCCCTTAGCAGGTGACCCGCACTTGACTCCCCCAGGAGGAGAAAGGGTATGAAGTCCACTCCATCACCTGTTCTCCCATCAGAATTTCTCTGCAACTCTATTTTTCACATCTTCCTTTTCTCCTGTTTCTGGGAAAGAAATTGCCCCCTTCCTATTCCCTTAGCTAGCTAAGATGCATCAGACCACTCTGGATTACCTGCCTCCTGGATTTCAATCCTTTATTTTTTCCCCTCTCCATCCTCTCTCCTCTGTTTATAAAAGTGCTCAGATATGCTCATTTTAAAAAGTGTGTAAAAGAAAACAAAACCTTTTCCTCATTCCTGTTACTCCCTGTGTCTATTCTTATATCTCCTGCCTTCCCTTCCTTGCCAAATGCCTTGGACTGGTCTGTAATCACTGCTTCAAAGCCCACACATGCCTTCAGCTTTTGGAATCTGGCTTCTGTCTCCACCATCCTACTGAGACCTGTTCTCTGGTAGGTCACTAAGACTCTTGTTTGTCAAATCCAGCAACCTTTTCTCTGTTCTAATTCCTAAGTCTGTGGAATCTGACACTGTTTGTTACCATGTTCTTGAGGCTCACCACCCCCTGGGCTTCCAGAACACCTTTTCATCTCCTGGCTTTCTGACCCATCTTTTTCTCTTCCTTTGGGAGTTTCTCTTTTTCTATCCCACTCCTGTGGCTTCAGTGGCAACTTCTACATAGATAACTCTCTGATGTTTATCTCCAGGTCCAGCCTATCAAATTTTTAGCATTTCCCCCTGCTTACTGCATATCTCCTCCTGAGACCAGCATCTCAACATACCTCGTCCAGCGGTCAACATCGCCTCTTATTTAGTTCCTCTCCTGTGCTTTGATTCTGACTTTCAATTCTTTCATCTGCCCCAGATTCAGACACCGGAAAACCCTGAAGTTCTCTGGTCACCCTATTTCATTTCTGACCCCTCCTTTCCATTCCCACAGCTACTTTGGTTTTGGGTTCTTGACTCTTAATTGGTTTCTCTTTCCCTGATTCTAGTTCTACCCTGGTTTGTCCCACAGGTATTCCAGGTTAAGGTATAAGTACTGGCTCTTGCCTGCTCAGAACCGTTCCATGGCTTTCTACTAGTGAAGGAATTAAGTACAGAGCCACAGTTTGGCGTTCAAGACCTTCACAGCAAGGCAGGAAAAGTAAAATGGAATTTTGTTTTCTCTAGGTAGTTTGAAAAACACCTGAAATAAAACTCCAAACAAACTAGTTGTCAACAAAACTATAATGTCCCTACACTTTAGTAAAAGGGTTGTAAGAAAAAGAATATATATTTTTTGCAACAGTGGATACTTTTTTCCCAAATAAAATATTTCTCAGAAATATATGTAAGGAGAATAATTTATTCTCTGTGCCAAACAGCACGAATTAGATCCTTCTTTGTGACAGTGCTGTCTGCTGCATTTGCTGACATCCTTTTTATTCAAATGTGGTGCATTGGGAAGGAGATTTGACTGGGGAATCAAGAGCTTTGTGTTCTAATTTTAGACCTAGATGGTCTGGCTTTTGGTAAGTCACTTAAAATCTCTAGGCATTAGTTCACACATCTGCAAACTGCGGGCCTGGGACAATGTCAATATCTGGCTGCACATTACAATCACCTGGGGAGTGTGTTTAAAACCTAGCCAATGCAAACTCTCGTCCTGGGGATGGTTTCAGTAGGTCTGGGTAGGGCCCAGATAGGTATATTTTGAAAAGCTCCTCATGTGTAGCCAGGGCTGAGAACCACTGGCTTGGTAACAAGTGCCTTTTCAGCTTTACCGTAGAGTCACTTTTGGATTTGCTCTTTCTCTCAATTACAAGATGGTTTTCGTTTGAATTTACTCAGCACATTCCACCTCCTATTGTCATTATGGTTATTTTTGTCTCATCTGCTTTCCTATGCTGTAGTTCCCACAAACACAGAATGTCTTACTCACCTCTGTGTGCTTGTTATTCCTTGACACATGGACTTTAAGTTTGCTAAACTTCATGAAGAGTTAACAAGCTTACTTAAACAATATCCCTTTTCCTTAACAAAATGAATTACAACTCAAACTAAACAAAAACACCTGATTCTGTGGTTCTTGGTAACTTGCTGGTGAGCTTCAGGAAGGGCAAGCTGGAGGTTCTCAGAGGCTCTTAAAATATTTTCAAAGTGAAATGTTGGTGGAACCATTCGTTCTTACATAATAACGTGGTTTAATTTTATCTACAATTGTGTTAATTATATGTTTGAGAATGTGTGTTAAGTTTTGTAGGTAAATGACTGTTGCAGTTTAAACTCTGTTGATGAGTCCTTGAGCAAATAATGTTGCTCCGGGAAGGTGGTGGTTATTAAAACTCTCGACATCACAGGAATGGCTGCAAGGGTAAAATATACCACTGATTAGGAAAGAGGTTGTTGATGAGAGGAAGCTATATCAGGTATTTCTCTTCAGTGGCCATAGTGAAGCTATGAGAATACCAGGCATAGTTTTACTATATGAAGTCACCGTCCGAGTTTTAAAAATCCAGTTAAACTCTGAATAATACATTCTTTCTGTTGAAGCTGAGGCGTCTGAAACTTCAGACGCCTCAGTGCTTTTTGACAGTGCTAAGAAGTTTACAACTTTTAAAGACTCTCTGTGTTTTTACAGTCATTCGAATTCTTGAAATAAAATTTGAAGTATGAAAAATGCAAGGCAAAATCTCATTGAGAAAAGCAAAGCTCTCCAGCCTGAAAAATATGACACACTCATGGGGTTTTAGTAATTGGGTAAGTGATTTAGACTACTTGGCTATATTTACATTAAAAAAAGAAATATACTAAACATCACCATATAACATATTCTCTTTGGAACTTTGGCTCATGTAATTCTCCCGGCAGTTCTTTTCCCCCCCATGGCTATAATTTAATCTCTCCCTTACATTTACAATTTACAGTAAAAGCAAACCATTAGAAAATTAGCTTTACCCAATACTAGAGCTAGAAAGTAGTAAAAGAGAGCGAAAAGCAAAGTATCCATGGCTTTTTAAAAAATTAATTTTATTGAGATATAATTGGCATACAACTCTGGCTTTTCATCATGAATATATGCATGTACTTAGGTAATACATACATTATAAATTTACACATTCACAAATATAAATGGATAGCTACCTCGAAGACAGGAATAAAAAAAGACATTGTAAAAAAAAGATATATGAAAATGAAATTGTCTCAACCTAAACATTTATCTTCCCTGGTGTCTCATCAAGAGTTTGAAGCTGTATAAGAAAAAGTGATGCAGAATCTGTCACTAAGTAGTTCACTTGGTGAGACTTGGAGTTGACTTAGAAGTCGGCTGTAGGAGCAACCGAGACCGAGCACTAGGAGCTGGGCAGCCACAAGAACGTCCTCCCGCCCGCCTCGGCTGCGTCCCCGTGCCCCGCGCACGCCGCGCCGTCGCCTCCCGGCGTGCCCCGCACGTCGCCGAAGTCCCGCAGCCCCAGCCAACCGGCCGCCGCACAGGGGGCGGGACCCAGGGGCCGGCACGCGCCGCCGCCTCACAATCGGGGCCCGGCGCCGGCGTGACGTCTCCCTTCCGCGGCCCACCTTCTGCGCCCGGAAAGAGGCGGCCGACCATTGGCTGCGCCGCTGGCGGCCTCGGGGCCAATGACACGGCGACGAGCGGCGGGGTCTGGCCTTGACGTTGTGCTGCTTGCCGTGGGTTTTTTTTGGCTCCGGGGCCCCTCACCGCCGCCATTAGGAGCCCGCTGCTCCCGAGGCCACCCCCCCCTCCTCTCTCCCCCCTCCCCCCCTGTGTCCCCCCGCCTCCGTGCCTGCTCTCCGCCCCTCTGCCCCCGCCTCCGGCAGCGGGAGTCGCGCGCGGGCCCGCGGTGACCATGTCCTGACTGAGGGGAGAGGGCGGAGGCGGCAGCAGCGGGGCGGGCGGCGGCGCGGAGGGAGGCGGAGAGGGGCCGGGCTCGGCTCGTCGCCGCGGGCTGCTCGGGGAGTCGCTGCCGCCGCCGCTGCCGCCGGGCGCCGACCGTCGGACGGGGAGGAGGAGCAGGAGCTGGAGGAAGAGCCACCGCCGCCGCCAGGTAACCGGGCCCCGGGAGGACGCCCCGCTGCAGGCCCCTCGCGGCTCTGCCGCGGCCTGCCCGGGCCCCTCGCTCCCTGATGGCGCCCAGGCCGCTGGGTCTCCCGGGCCGTCCGCCAGCGACCCCCGGGTAGGCGTCGCAGGCGAGGAGAGGGGAGGCGGCAAGGTCTGGCCCCTCCACGCTTCCATCTTGGGCTTTCCCGATGCGGGGACAGGCCCGGGGCTGTGGGAGGGTGGGTCCGCTCGGCTTGTTTACCGACCATGGATCAGCCGCGGCTGGACGCGCCGCCTGCCTTGCCACCTCTCTTCCGCCAGATGACCCCCCTTCCCCCCGACTTCTTTTCCTGCCACCTCCGGGCTGGGGAGTGGGGTTGCGCTCGCGCTCTGCGGTAGGCCCTAAATACTTGGGTCCATCGCCACAAGTTGGTACTGGGCCCCAAACTTCGGTCCCTTGGCCGCTTCCTCTTCGCCTCCCGCGGTGGCCTTCCGTTGTTGCCTTTTCTGTCCTAGAAAGATGGGGGGCGATGGGGGTGGGCTGGGGAGGAGGAGCTGGAACTCGTGGCAAGATCGTCTGGCTCTTTCGCTCGCGATAACGATGGTTCCGTGCAACTCTCTCTTATTTTCTCCGCTGTGGTTTGGTGTGGGTCGTTTCACAGACAAAAGGACTGTAATGAATACTTGGGTTAAGCACAAGGGACCAGCAGTTTAGGTTCAGCCTGGAAGTTTGAACCGGCCCATTATCTTTGAGATAACACTGGTGTTTTGAAACTCTGGCTGAGAATTTGGTATTTCAGTCAATTGATTCCATAACTCCGTAGGCTATGAGGTTAAACGCCGTCCCCTCTATCCAATATTTTGGTCTGTTTGCTCACCGTATGATCTGTTATGTTGTCAATAAATTTAATGTACAGTTGAAGAGAAATCTTTACCTCGTGGAAACGTTATATGAGTGTTTTTTCTAAAGTCTCTTTTTTTAGTTGACTTCTTTATCACTTGTGCGACCTCAAGGGTACCCATGTTTTGATCAAACGTGGATGACTCAGTATTCAAAGTATAAGCCAGGGGAAACCATAAGGAATATTGATCTTGGCTTGTGCCAGGGGTCTTAGGAAAGTCATTAAACTAGGTTTGTGAAAAATTAAGCTGGATCTCTCCTCCTGGTTATTAACATTATTAATTAAATGAGGAAGTTGTAAAGAAATCTAGAATCCTGATTCCCCCTTGATTTCTGGATCTTATGATATGCAGTCACCTGCTTATACTAAAGTTTCATAACATTGTTTTTATAGGCTGTCAGGGGGACTGAGAGGACAGTAATGGCACATTTTAATCTTTGGGGAGGATATTATTTGAATGTCATGAGGGATTTTTATTTCTGTTGATGTTTCAACACCTTTTGTTAATGCTTCAGAACATTGAGACACCCATTTATTTACTCTTGAAATGTGCTTGGGTTAGTATGATGAGCTCATTCATGGTAGCTTATGGCTTTGATCCAGCTCTGTATGCTGATGAGGGTTTGGCATATTGCATTTAAAGTCAGAGGATTAGCATAGTTTTGGAACTCATGATCCAGATGTAGGATATTTGAGGTAAATTGCCTCCTGTGTGTAACTGATACAGTGAGAGCTCTTCAATGTGCTTTATACTTATATCGCTTTTATAGTAGATGGAGGCTTTAAATAAATGGGAGCTGCAAAAGTAGACCACTGTAGCTTTTTATTTAACTTGGTTCAGTGTTATTATTTGAGCATTGCTGCTCACTTCCCTCCTTCCCCAATAATAAGCTTTTGCACCTGGGCTTTGAATACGTTTTCTCCCAGTGATGTGTTTCACCTGGACTATTTGTGCTCCGCTAATGCCTTGGGTAAATAATACCTTGCACATTTTAACACTCACCTTCTCACATCACAACATAAAAAGTTCCGGAACTCTCCTTGTTACATGCAAAGTAAGGTTTAAGCTCCTTGGTGTGGTTTTCAGGTTTCTCTGTAATCTGGCCCTGATCCATTCTTCAGTCTTAACACATTTCTTCCCTTTGTGAATCTTTAGTTCCAGCCAAACTAACTTGTTTGTTGTTCCTGTGAAGTCCCTCCTCTTGGCCTTTCTTTGTGCCTTTCTTTCTGTTTGAAACTCTTTTCTGCTTGTATTCACGGATACTCCCTTTACTCTGGGCCCAGTCTCTTGAGAAGCCTTTTTGACTAGTTCAACCCCAAGGGATCTATTCATACCTCTCCTGTGTGGGACTGTTTTCTTCTTTTTTTTTTTTCTTAGCATATGCTAGCCTGGATTTCAGTTTATCTTTTAATGTCTTTATTCGGCTTCCCAGTTAGATTTTTAAGACCTTTGAGGAGTGGGTATGAATCCTAAACCATGTATCTGTGGAGACCGTATATTAAGTACTGAAAATATGAATACGTTGACAAAGTATTTTGGTTATAGAGTTGTTCTAGAATATGAAGTTTGTACTCCTCTGAGTATTGGAGTTGCTGATTTCAAAGTTGGACTTTGATGGGTTTTTTAAAAAAATTTTATTTTATTTATTTATTTTTGGCTGCGTTGGGTCTTCGTTGCTGCGCCCAGGCTTTCTAGTTGTGGCGAGCGGGGTCTACTCTTTGTTGCGGTGCATGGGCTTCTCATTGTGGTGGCTTCTCTTGTTGCGGAGCACGGGCTATAGGCGTGTGGGCTTCCGTAGTTGTGGCACGCGGGCTTAGTAGTTGCGGCTCGCGGGCTCTAGAGCGCAGGCTCAGTAGTTGTGGCACACGGGCTTAGTTGCTCCGTGGCGTGTGGGATCTTCCCGGACCAGGGCTCGAACGCGTGTCCCCTGCATTGGCAGGCGGATTCTTAACCACTGCACCACCAGGGAAGCCCGGGCTTTGATGATTTAATGAGACAAAATATTTGAAACCATGGCTGTCTCTAAAAAGTTTTTTTTGGCCAGTATGTTTATATCTATTATCAGCATGGTTCTCTTTCTGTAGAGGATGCTCAACATTTTGATAATGGTATAAGTGGTACAGATCTGTAGTTTACTTCAGATTTGAGTTTGGGGCGGTTACTTTGGTTTGAGTTTGGCACCAGTGGCACTGTTGTCGTTCCATATTTGTACATAGGTAACATTTAGCATCATGGGCAGGAGACAGTAATCTGCAGTCTCAGTTTGCATCCTTAACCTCAGATGTTGGCGGCATGTGTCATTGATCATGAGGCAGATGAGACTCAGGAGAATGTGTGATTCACTGCTACCTGTCAACACTGTTGGAAGAAACACAAACAAGCCCATCCATAGTATTTTTGTATCCCAAGGATAATTACGTGTAATTATGTAGCACATGGGTGGTTGCTGATGTAGTTGGAAAACAGGTGTGTACGTTCCTCTTGTGTTGTATGTGTGAGTGAGAGGCCTGATGTTTTATGGATACAGAGTCTCCTAGCAGTAAATCATCTAGATTTATCCACTGCATCTTTGTGGAAACTTGTGTTCTTCCTCCAGTTCATCAAAATATTTTTTTCCCCCTGAAATTGACTGGTTTTTAGAAACTAGTTTACATAAAAACTTTTTTTTAAGCTTCAGAAACCTTTTTAGTATAATTGAAGCTAAAATTAATCTGTTAACTTTCCAGAAATACTAAGCATTTTTACTTAGGCTACTTGCATTTGTAAAAGGGACTTTCACAGAATTACATCAGTAATTTCACCACTTGAGAAATCTGGATCAGTAAGCATTCATTCTTTGCTCTCTGGGAGGGTGGTATTTTGGTTAAGATTAAATTTTTGAAAAGAGTCATTAGTTTGAATTTTAAAGTGGAGGTTGGTCAGGAACATAAAATTTATTTTTCAGGTGCTTAATGAATTGAACTTTTTAGTAATGAAAAAACTAATTTCCTTTATTTATTATTTTTTTTTTGCGGAACGCGGGCCTCTCACTGTTGTGGCCTCACCCCTTGTGGAGCACAGGCTCCGGATGCGCAGGCTCGGGCCCAGCCGCTCTGCGGCATGTGGGATCTTCCCGGACCGGGGCACGAACCCGTGTCCCCTGCATCGGCAGGCGGACTCTCAACCACTGCGCCACCAGGGAAGCCCAATTTCCTTTATTTTTATAGTTTATTTATTGAGGGAAAATTGCCCTACCCCCTCTCAGCCAGCACAACACACTTTTGGCTTTTTTTTTTTTTTTTTTTTTTTTTTGCGGTACACGGCCCTCTCACTGTTGTGGCCTCTCCCCTTGCGGAGCACAGGCTCCGGACGCGCAGGCTCAGTGGCCATGGCTCATGGGCCCAGCCGCTCTGCGGCATGTGGGATCCTCCCAGACCGGGGCACGAACCCATGTCCCCTGCATCGGCAGGCAGACTCTCAACCACTGCGCCACCAGGGAAGCCCCTCACACTTTTGGCTTTTTATTTTGTACAGTTTGGCAAGTCAGATTTTTATGTGGATTGAATTTACATAAATAAAAAATATTCGAGCGGATGAGGCATTGTTGGAAATCAGTTGCATATATCTCCGTCTTTTAAAATTTTTTAAACAATAACAGCTTAATTGAGGTTTAGTTCATCAAACAAAAAATTCACCCTTTTAAAGTATGGAATTCATTGGTTTTTAGTGTATTGATAAAGTTATGTAACCATCACCACTATTCAGAACATGTTCATCACCCCCAAAATAGACCTTGTACCCATTAGCAGTCATTCCCTCTTTGCCCCAGTTCCTGGCAACAAGTAATCTGCTTCTGGCTTTATGGATTTACCTGTTTTGTACATTTCATATAAATGGAATCAAACAATACAGTTGTCCTTTGGTATCTGTGGGGGATTGGTTCCAGGATCCCTCTTGGATCCCCAAATCCAGGGATACTCAATTCCCTCATACAAAATGGCAAAATATTTGCATATAACCTACACACAACCTCCTGTATACTTTAAATCATATCTATATTACTTATAATACCTAATGCAATATAAATGCTATGTAAATAGTTGTCAGTGCGTGAAAATTCAAGTTTTGCTTTTTGGAACTTTCTCTATATGACCTTTGGTATCTGGCTTTGTTCACTTCACTTATCGTTTTCAAGGTTTATCCATCTTGTAGCATGTATCAGTACTTCATTCCTTTTTATGGCTGAATAATATTCCATGTATGGGTACATACCACATTTTGTTTGTATTTTATTCATTGATTGATGGGCATTTGAGTAGTTTCCACTTTTTGGCTTTTTATGAAATATGCTGCTGTGAGCATTTGTGTACAAACTTGTGTGTGGACATAAGTTTTCATTTTTGGGGGGGTATATATTGATACCTAGGATGGAATTGCCGGTTCATATGGTAACTCTGTGTTTAACCTTTGAGCAACTTTGTGACTGTTTTCTAAAGTGGTTGTACCATTTTTGCATTTATACCAGCAATGTATGAGGGTTCCATTTCTCTACATCCTCATCAACACTTGTTATTGTCTGTCTTTTTTATTATAGCTGTCTTAGTGAAGTGGAATATCCTAGTTTTTATTTGCATTCCCTAATGGCTGGTGGTATCGAGCATCTTTTCATGTGCTTACTGGTCATTTGTGTATCTTTAGAGAATGTCTACTCCAATCCTTTGCCCATTTTTCAGTTGGGTTATTTGTCTTTTTATTGTTGAGTTGTGAGAGTTTTTTATATATTCTGGATACAAGTCAGATGACTTGCAAATACTTTCTCCTGTTCTGTAGGTTATCTCTTTATTGATGGTGTACTTTGAAACGCAAAAGATTTTAATTTTGATGTCCAATTTATCTGTTTTCTTTTGTCACTTGTGCTTTTGGTGTCATCTCTAAGAAGCCATTGTGTAATCCAAGGTCAAGAAGATTTGCATTTCTTCTAAGAATTTTACAGTTCTTAGCTCTTACATTTAGGTCTTTGATAATTTTGAGTTAAGTTTTGTATTTAGTATGAGATAGGGATGCAAATTTATTCTTTTGCAGAGGGCTGTCAAGTTGTCCCAGCATCATTGGCTGAAATTCAGTTAGCTTTAGTAACATAATTATTCTCAGCCATCAATTGATTATTGCAAGACAGCATTCCCTGGATGTATGAAGAAATTATCCTTACTTTGCAGATGGAGAAAAGGATTTCTACTGAGTGTTGCTCATTAAGTTGCAGCAGTACGCTTGTGATTGGAATTCTGAAGGCAAGACATCATTTCTGTAATGGTTTTTTTTTTTTTTTTTTTTTTGGCCTCGCCGTGAGGCCTATCATTTCTGTAATTTTTAACAAACCACTTTTAAATCCTTTTCTGGTTGGGGTGGGTAATTAACTTCATTTTTTGGTATTTAATGAAGTTAAAGTTTGTTTTTAAACGGGAACGACAGGAATTTGTAGAACTTTAGACTAATCTTTGTTTGGAATACTATCCTTTGATACCAGGAGAATATTGAATTGCTTTTTATTGTCTAAATGATTAGTGAGCAACTGTTTTACAGCAAACACTGTTTATAGAGACGTAAAAGTGAATTTTTCAGTTGATCATTAGAAAGAAACCTTATTCCACAAAACTAAGTACTATGAAGTGGTAAAGAAGTGACTAAATTAGCACAAGATTAGGTTTGGGTCAAGAAGGGTTTTACAGAAGTGTGAACATTTGAGCTAGTCTTTGAAGAAGGAGTGACAAGTTTCTAGGTATATATAGAACCAGGTAAGAATGGGAGGTGGGAGTGGGAGAACATCGTGTGCAGAAGCAATTGTAAGTGAAGGCATGGAGATATGAAAATTACATGCCACATATAAGGACCAGCAGAGGGTACAGTATGGCTAAAGCATGTGGATGAGGTTGGAATGGTGCTCATAGCGCCTGGATATGAATGCCTTATTCCTTCTCCAGTCCCTGATCCTCTTTTTCCCCTTGAGCTAGTATTGTCAAGGAGCTGGGAAATAGAAAGGAGAAGTGATCCTCTTCAGTGTGGATCATCTTTACAGGTGGGAAGAAGGAAGGGTTCTCTGTCTCCGTGTGTGTGTGTGTGTGTGTGTGTGTGTGTGTGTGTGTGTGTGTGTGTGTGTAGGGGGATTTGTTTGAGGATATTTGTTGTATTAAGCTTAAAATCTGAAGGCCTTGTTTTTATAGAAATTCATTCAAATTAAGTTAATAATTGTTGGGCACCTGCTGTGTGATCTGAGATTGTTGAGGATTTTCAAAAAAGTAGATTACATGAAATACTGTTACAAAGACTACCGAGTTAAAACATTTAGTAACGACTTGTTCAGTGTTAAGCATTTTAGGAAGTAATTGTACTGGATGTTCAGATAACTCTACAAACAAGACAAAGTCTCTGTTACTTGTATTTACATTCTAGTATAGAGAGAGAGCAAACAAGGAAAAACAAAAATAAAAACAAAAAAACAAAAAAACCGAAACCAAACCCAAGTAGTGATAAGTGCTCTGCAGATAATATAATGAAAGTAGGGTAATGTGGTGGAGAATGACATCAGTCTGGTGAGGGAAAATCTTTCTGAGGTGTTATTTAAACCTGGCTTTCGATGACAAGAGCTGACCATGTGAAAATATGGGGAAAGAGAATTCTAGGCAGAGAGATTTCTAATACAAAACTCCTATGGTGAGAATGAGCTTGCTTGTAAAAGGAACAGAACAAAATCCGCTTTTATGTAAAGATTTGCAAGAAAGACTGGGGAATTTTAATTTTATTCTGAGTGGGTTGGGAAGCCATTAGAGGATTTTAAGTCCTTGTGTTGTGACCTGGTTTATGTTTCTAAAGGATCCACCTGGCTTCCATGCGAGGATGATGGATAGAATAGAAGCAGCAAGATTAGTGGGGAGGTTATGTAGTAATCGTGAGAGTTGATGGTGGCTTGGACTAGGGGTATGGTAGGGTAATCTGGAGAAAAATTCAGATTTTGGGATTTGTTTTGGAGGTAGTGTCAGTGTCTTGTTGTAGATAGAGACAGTAACTATATACAGTCAGTCCATCTTGTAACCTAATATTCACATTTCGTTCTAGGGAAATAAGTTTTTGTAACTCTGGAAGGCTGTGGTGCATTTGTCAGAGAAAACAGGAGTCAGAATCTGGGCTTTACTTCCTAAAGCTTTGTAAGTGTGGACAAGTCATTTCACCTTTCCTGAAGCCACAGATTCCTTGTCATTAAAATGAAGATACTTGTACCTCAGAAGGATCCTGGGGTACCTTACAGGAAATTACCTGAGGGTTCCGAAGATGAAGTGAAATAATAGAAGTTTTCTGTGACCTGAAGCTTCATATAAAATTTAAGGTGGTGTTATTTCACGCTGACATTTGTTCATAATATTAATTATTGGATGTGGATCTTGACATTGGTGTTAGCCCTCGTGTAAGGACAGGTAAGGCATTACCATAATTTTTTCAGATGAAGAGGCTTGGATCTTAAGGGTTTGGCTAATATCCCTGACTTAGAGGTGGAGAGGGACATGAACTCACATCTAAAAAGTGCAGTACATTTTTCTCTATATAAAATAACAAGAGATGGAACTGATCTTCCCACAGTAAAATAAAGTAGATTTCCCCTTAATAATGCTTTGGTGAAAGGCAGTAAATCGCTGAAGGGAAATATTGTAGGATATTCTTGACACACACGTGTGTTTGTGTTTGGAAGGTTCTTTTATGTCCTGTTTAGGATTTTTCACCTTAGTGTTAGGGTGTTGAAATTTTTAAAGCTGCTGAATAACAACACCAGACTTTTTTTTTTGGGGGGGGGACAGATTACTCTGGCAGAGATGTGGAGTATGAAGGTTGGAAGACCAGTTAGAATAATAAATAAAATATTTGAGAGAAATGATGAACTAGGGCTTGGTTGTAGGGGTAGAAAAAACAGACAATTCTTTAGAAATTTTTAGATATAGGAGGCCACATTTACTCTCATATAAAAGGACTGTTGTGTACCTATTTCTTGGTTTTTGTCAGAATAACAATGATGTATGTGAAAGTATTTTGTAAATTATAAGGTTTATTGTGTGATGTGGACATATATAAGTACAAATGTATTTTTCTCCCAGAACTGTTTGAAAGTAAATTGCAGACTTGATACCCCTTAATCTCTAAATATTTCAGTGTGTATTTCCTAAAAACAAGGTCTTTCTCTTATGTAACCACAATAGAGTTATCAAACTCTGGAAATTAACATTGCATGATTAATTCTTATAAGAATAAGATTCTATAAATCTTATTTAAATTTTGTCAGTTCCATTAATATTCTTTATAAAGACAAAAGAAAATCTCAGATCATGAGTTGCAGTCTATTGCCATGTTTTTTATAGGTTCCTCTAACTGGAACAAAAAAGTCCTTGTTTTTCATGATATTGATGTTTTTGAAGAATATAGGACTAGTAATTTTGTAGAAGGTCTCTTAATATTGGCATTTCTGATATTTTTGCATAATCAGAGTCAGAGTATGTACTTTTTAGCAAGAATGCCACAGAGGTGATGTTTTGTTCTTAGTACAACATATCAAGAGGCAAACGATGTCATTACTGGTGTGGTTAACTTTGATTACTTGGTTAAGGTGTCTACCAGGTTTTGTAACATACCAGTTATTGTTGGGAGATACTTGGAGACTATTTAAATATCCTGTTAATTCTCAAATTTTCACCCACGAGTTTTAACATTCAGTGATGATTTTCTGAATCTGTTGTAGAGATTGCCTAATGGTGAATTTCTAATCCAGTTATTCATTTTGCATTTATTAGTTTGATTTCTGTTGTAAGGAAGAACTTTCTCCTCCATTATTTATCTGTTAGTTTGTGTGTAGAGTTTTGTATATTTGTCTTAGTCAGTGCTTTAAAAATCCTTTACTGTTGTTATTTATGTGGATGCTTGAGTTGATCCAGATTTGGCCAGTGTGAGCCCTTCATGCTAATTTCTCTCTCTTTTTTTTTTTGCCGTACGCCGGCCTCTCACTGTTGCGGCCTCTCCCGTTGCGGAGCACAGGCTCCGGACGCGCAGGCTCAGCGGCCATGGCTCACGGGCCCAGCTGCTCCGTGGCATGTGGGATCCTCCCGGACCAGGGCATGAACCCGTTTCCCCTGCATCGGCAGGCAGACTCTCAACCACTGTGCCACCAGCGAAGCCCTCTATGTCTTTTTTTAATTAAAAATTTTAGGTGTGAACATATTTCAGATTTTATTTTAATTTTTTAGAGCAGTTTTAGGTTCACACCAAAAGTTCTTGTGTCCTTTTTTTAAAACTTCCCATCATTCTTTGAGAACTGATTTTTTCAAAAAAATGTTTCCTGGATATAGTGACTAAAAACATTGTTAAGAAGTAGATTTTTAAAAATAATCTTTAGTTTTTAGAGCAGTTTAGGTTCACAGCAAAATTGAGCAGAAAGTACAGAGAGTTCTTATACCCCCCCTCCCCCCACACACATGCATAACGTCTCCCACTGTCAGCATCCTGCAACTGAGTGGTACATTTGTTACGTTGATGAATCTACCATGACACATAATTATCAACCAGAGTCCATAGTTTACATTAAGGTTCGCTCTTGGTATGTACACTTTATGGGTTTTGACAAATGTAGGATGACACGTATCTACCATTATAGTATCATACAGAATAGTTTCACTGCCCTAAAAATCCTCTGTGTTCTGTTTATTCATCCCTCCCCCTCGCCATCCCCTGGCAACCACTGATCTTTGTCTCCATAGTTTTGCCTTTTCCAGAATGTTATATAGTTGGAATCAAACAGTATATAGCCATTTCAGATGGGCTTCTTTCACTTAGTAATATGCATTTAAGGTTCCTCCATGTCTCTTCATGGCTTGCTGGCTCGTTTCTCTTTAGTGCTGAATAATATTTCCTTGTCTGGATGTACCACAGTTTATTTATCCATTCACTTATACTGAACTTTGGTTGCTTGCAAGTTTTGGTAGTTGTGAATGAAGCTGCATCCATGTGCAGGTTTTTGTGTGGACATAAAGTTTCAACTCCTTTGAGTAAATACAAGATGCACAATTGCTAGGACATATGGTAAGAGTATGTTTAGTTTTGTAAGAAACTGCCAAACTCTCTTCCTAACTTGGCTATACCACTTTGCATTCCTATCAGCAATGAATGAGAGGTCTTGTTGATCTATATCGTCAGCATTTGGTGTTGTCAGTGTTCTGGATTTCGGCCTATCTAATTGGTGTAAAGTGGTATCTCATTGCTGTTTTAATTTGCAGTTCTCTAATGAGGTATTGTTTGCCATCTGTATACCTTCCCGTGAAGTGTCTGTTCAGGTCTCTGCCCATGTTTTAATTAGGTTGTTTATTTTTTTTTTATTGAGTTTCAAGAGTTCTTTGTATAGTTTGGATAACAGTCCTTTATCAGATATGTGTTTTGCAAATATTTTCTCCTATTTTTTTGGCTTATCTTGTCATTCTCTTGACAATGTCTTTTGTAGAACAGAATTTTCAAATTTTAACAAATCTAGTTTCTCAAGTATATTTTTCATGGATTGTGTCTTTGGTGTTTTATCTAAAAAGTCATTGACATAGTCAAGGTCATCTAGATTTCCTCTTAGGTTACCTTCATAACAGGAATTTTATAATTCTGCATTTTACATTTAGGTCTGTGATCCATTTTGAGTTAATTTTTGTGAAGGGTATGAGGTCTGTGTCTAAGTCTTTTTTTTTTTTTTTGCGTGTGGATGTCCAGTGCTTTCAGCACCATTTTTTGAAAAGACTTTCTTTTTTCCATTGTATTGCCTTTACTTCTTTGTCAAATATCAGTTGACTCTATATATGTGGGTGTATTTCTGAGCTCTCTGTTCTATTCCATTGATCTGTTTGTCCATTCTTTCACCAGTGTTTTGATTACTGTAGTTGTATAGTAAGTGTAGAAGTCAGGGTAGTTAGTCCCCTGACTTTTTTTTTTCCTTCGGTACTGTGTTGGTTATTCTTACTGTTTGGTTATTCTGGATATTATGCTTCTCCATATAAACTTGAGAATCAATTTGTCAGTACCCACAAACTTGCTGGAATTTTGATTGGGGTCGCATTGAATCTTTTGATCAAGCTGGGGAGAACTGAGATTTTGACAATATTGAGTCTTCTTATCCATGAACGTGAAGTATCTCTCCATTTATTTAGTTCTCGGATTTCTTTCATCAGAGTTTTGTAGTTTTCCTGATATAGATCTTGTACATATTTTGTTAGATTTATACTTACGTAATTCAGTTTTGGGAGTGCTAATGTAAATGGCGATGTGTTTTAAATTTCAAATTCCATTTGTTCATTGCTGGTATATAGGAAAGCAATTTACTTATTTAACCTGTATCCTGCAATCTTGTTATAATTCTGTATTAGCTGCAGGAGTTTTGTCGATTCTTTTGGATTTTCTTCACAGACAGTCACGTCATCTGCAAATAAAAACAATTTTATTTCTTACTTTCCAATCTGTATTTTTATTTCCTTTTCTTGTTTTACAGTATTAGCAGGAATTTCCAGTTTAACACTGAAAAGGAGTAGTGAGAGGGGACGTCCTTGCCTTATTACTGATATCAGCTGGAAAGTTTCTAGTTTCTCACCATTAAGTTAGGTGTAGGTTTTTTTTTTTTTTTCCTTTCTCTTGGTACGCGGGCCTCTCACTGTTGTGGCCCCTCCCGCTGCGGAGCACAGGCTCCGGACGGGCAGGCTCAGTGGCCATGGCCCACAGGCCCAGCCGCTCCGCGGCACGCCGGATCCTCCCGGACCGGGGCACGAACCCGCGTCCCCTGCATCGGCAGGCGGACTCTCAACCACTGCGCCACCAGGGAAGCCCTAGTCCTTTTCTTGTACATTGTTCTGTATCCACATTCTCTGCAACGGATTGGATCCCTTGATTTTATTTCATTTTCTTTGTGACATTTTCCACAGATATATATCATTGGCTGCTGCTTTGGGTGTTGAACGTCCTTCTGGGTGTCCATTGTTTCCACGTAACACAGAGAAACTTGCCTGCTTTTCCGAACAGGTTCCGCCTCGCCGCTGTAGTTTCAGCAGTCATAAAATTATTCTGTAAAATTGCTATAAAAGTTTGTAAATGCTTACTCTCAGTTTCTCTACAGACTAGTAAACAGTTTGTACAATATCGCAGGGCCCTGGACCAAGTTTTGAGTAGCACTGTTAACAATATACAGCATACTGCTTCTTGCTCCTTTTCTAATCTTAGCAATCTAAGCCTTAATTCTTAGTCTATAATAGCATTTGTTACCTTCTTGATAGATTTTTAAAACTTTTCATTATGAAAAATTCCAAACATATATACATATAGAGAGACTAGGAGAATGAATTCTCATGTATCCATCACCCAGTTAATAACATATGGCCAGTCTTGTTTCATTTATATTCTTCTTGCTTCTTCCCAGTGGATTATTTTAAAGCAAATTCAAGCCATTTTATAACATTGTAAATAATTCAGTATGTGTCTCTTAAGGGAAAAGTACTCTTTTAGAAAAATAGGTACCATACTGTTAATCACACTTTAACATTTAAACAACTTCTTAATATCAAATCAGTGTTCAAATTAATTTTTTTTTTTTTTTTAAACATCTTTATTGGGGTATAATTGCTTTACAATGGTGTGTTAGTTTCTGCTTTACAACAAAGTGAATCAGCTATACATATACATATGTTCCCATATGTCTTCCCTCTTGCGTCTCCCTCCCTCCCACTCTCCCCATCCCACCCTTCCAGGCTGTCACAAAGCACCGAGCTAATATCCCTGTGCCTTGCGGCTGCTTCCCCCCAGCTATCTACCTTACTACGTTTGTTAGTGTGTATATGTCCATGACTCTCTCTCGCCCTGTCAAAACTCACCCTTCCCCCTCCCCATATGCTTAAGTCCGTTCTCCAGTAGGTCTGCCTCTTTATTCCTATCTTACCCCTAGGTTCTTCATGACATTTTTTTCCCTTAAATTCCATATATATGTGTTAGCATACGGTATTTGTCTTTTTCTTTCTGACTTACTTCACTCTGTATGACAGATTCTAGGTCTATCCATCTCATTACAAATAGCTCAATTTCATTTCTTTTTAAGGCTGAGTAATATTCCATTGTGTATATGTGCCACATCTTCTTTATCCATTCATCCGATGATGGGCGCTTAGGTTGTTTCCATGTCCTGGCTATTGTAAATAGAGCTGCAATGAACATTTTGGTACATGACTCTCTTTGAATTTTGGTTTTCTCAGGGTATATGCCAAGTAGTGGGATTGCTGGGTCATATGGTAATTCTATTTGTAGTTTTTTAAGGAACCTCCATACTGTTCTCCACAGTGGCTGAACCAATTCACATTCCCACCAGCAGTGCAAGAGTGTCCCCTTTTCTCCACACCCTCTCCAGCATTTATTGTTTCTTGATTTTTTGATGATGGCCATTCTGACTGGTGTGAGATGATATCTCATTGTAGTTTTGATTTGCATTTCTCTAATGATTAATGATGTTGAGCATTCTTTCATGTGTTTGTTGGCATTCTGTATATCTTCTTTGGAGAAATGTCTATTTAGGTCTTCTGCCCATTTTTGGATGGGGTTGTTTGTTTTTTTGTTATTGAGCTGCATGAGCTGCTTGTAAATTTTGGAGATTAATCCTTTGTCAGTTGCTTCATTTGCAAATGTTTTCTCCCATTCTGAGGGTTGTCTTTTGGTCTTGGTTATGGTTTCCTTTGCTGTGCAAAAGCTTTGAAGTTTCATTAGGTCCCATTTGTTTATTTTTGTTTTTATTTCCATTACTCTAGGAGGTGGGTCAGAAAGGATCTTGCTGTGATTTATGTCATAGAGTGTTCTTCCTATGTTTTCTTCTAAGAGTTTGATAGTTTCTGGCCTTACATTTAGGTCTTTAATCCATTTTGAGCTTATTTTTGTGTATGGTGTTAGGGAGTGATCTAATCTCATACTTTTACATGTACCTGTCCAGTTTTCCCAGCACCATTTATTGAAGAGGCTGTCCTTTCTCCACTGTACATTCCTGCCTCCTTTATCAAAGATAAGGTGTCCATATGTGCGTGGGTTTATCTCTGGGCTTTCTATCCTGTTCCACTGATCTGTCTTTCTGTTTTTGTGCCAGTACCATACTGTCTTGATTACTGTTGCTTTGTAATATAGTCTGAAGTCAGGGAGCCTTATTCCTCCAGCTCCTTTTTTCGTTCTAAAGATTGCTTTGGCTATTCGGGGTCTTTTGTGTTTCCATACAAATTGCGAAATTTTTTGTTCTAGTTCTGTGAAAAATGCCAGTGGTAGTTTGATAGGGATTGCATTGAATCTGTAGATTGCTTTGGGTAGTAGAGTCATTTTCACAATGTTGATTCTTCCCATCCAAGAACATGGTATATCTCTCCATCTATTTGTATCATCTTTAATTTCTTTCATCAGTGTCTTATAATTTTCTGCATACAGGTCTTTCGTATCCTTAGGTATGTTTATTCCTAGATATTTTATTCTTTTTGTTGCAATGGTAAATGGGAGTGTTTTCTTGATTTCACTTTCAGATTTTTCATCATTAGTATATAGGAATGCCAGAGATTTCTGTGCATTAATTTTGTATCCTGCTACTTTACCAAATTCATTGATTAGCTCTAGTAGTTTTCTGGTAGCATCTTTAGGATTCTCTATGTATAGTATCATGTCATCTGCAAACAGTGACAGCTTTACTTCTTCTTTTCCGATTTGGATTCCTTTTATTTCCTTTTCTTCTCTGATTGCTGTGGCTAAAACTTCCAAAACTATGTTGAATAAGAGTGGTGAGAGTGGGCAACCTTGTCTTGTTCCTGATCTTAGTGGAAATGCTTTCAGTTTTTCACCATTGAGGATGATGTTTGCTGTGGGCTTGTCATATATGGCTTTTATTATGTTTAGGAAAGTTCCCTCTATGCCTACTTTCTGGAGGGTTTTTATCATAAATGGGTGTTGAATTTTGTCGAAAGCTTTCTCTGCATCTATTGAGATGATCATATGGTTTTTCTCCTTCAATTTGTTAATATAGTTTATCACATTGATAGATTTGCGTATATTGAAGAATCCTTGCATTCCTGGAATAAACCCCACTTGATCATGGTGTATGATCCTTTTAATGTGCTGTTGGATTCTGTTTGCTAGTATTTTGTTGAGGATTTTTGCATCTATGTTCATCAGTGATATTGGCCTGTAGTTTTCTTTCTTTGTGACATCCTTGTCTGGTTTTGGTATCAAGGTGATGGTGGCTTCGTAGAAGGAATTTGGGAGTGTTCCTCCCTCTGCTATATTTTGGAAGAGTTTGAGAAGGATAGGTGTTAGCTCTTCTCTAAACGTTTGATAGAATTCACCTGTGAAGCCATCTGGTCCTGGGCTTTTGTTTGTTGGAAGGTTTTTAATCACAGTTTCAATTTCAGTGCTTGTGATTGGTCTGTTCATATTTTCTATTTCTTCCTGATTCAGTCTTGGCAGGTTGTGCATTTCTAAGAATTTGTCCATTTCTTCCAGATTGTCCATTTTATTGGCATAGAGTTGCTTGTAGTAATCTCTCATGGTTTTTTTTATTTCTGCAGTGTCAGTTGTTACTTCTCCTTTTTCATTTCTAATTCTATTGATTTGAGTCTTCTCCCTTTTTTTCTTGATGAGTCTGGCTAGTGGTTTATCTATTTTGTTTATCTTCTCAAAGAACCAGCTTTTAGTTTTATTGATCTTTGCTATTGTTTCCTTCATTTCTTTTTCATTTATTTCTGATCTGATTTTTATGTTTTCTTTCCTTCTGCTAGCTTTGGGGTTTTTTTGTTCTTCTTTCTCTAATTGCTTGAGGTGCAAGGTTAGGTTGTTTATTCGAGATGTTTCCTGCTTCTTAAGGTGGGCTTGTATTGCTATAAACTTCCCCCTTAGAACTGCTTTTGCTGCATCCCATAGGTTTTGGGTCGTTGTGTCTCCATTGTCATTTGTTTCTAGGTATTTTTTTATTTCCTCTTTGATTTCTTCAGTGATCACTTCATTATTAAGTAGTGTATTGTTTAGCCTCCATGTGTTTGTATTTTTTACAGATCTTTTCCTGTAATTGATATCTAGTCTCATGGCGTTGTGGTCGGAAAAGATACTTGATACAATTTCAGTTTTCTTAAATTTACCAAGGCTTGATTTGTGACCCAAGATATGATCTATCCTGGAGAATGTTCCATGAGCACTTGAGAAAAATGTGTATTCTGTTGTTTTTGGATGGAGTGTCCTATAAACATCAACTAAGTCCATCTTGTTTAATGTATCATTTAAAGCTTGTGTTTCCTTATTTATTTTCATTTTGGATGATCTGTCCATGGGTGAAAGTGGGGTGTTAAAGTCCCCTACTATGAATGTGTTACTGTTGATCTCCCCTTTTATGGTTGTTAGTATTTGCCTTATGTATTGAGGTGCTCCTATGTTGGGTGCATAAATATTTACAATTGTTATATCTTCTTCTTGGATCGATCCCTTGATCATTATGTAGTGTCCTTCTTTGTCCCTTTTAATAGTCCTTATTTTAAAGTCTATTTTGTCTGATATGAGAATTGCTACTCCAGCTTTCTTTTGGTTTCCATTTGCATGGAATATCTTTTTCCATCCCCTTACTTTCAGTCTGTATGTGTCTCTAGTTCTGAAGTGGGTCTCTTGTAGACAGCATATATAAGGGTCTTGTTTTTGTATCCATTCAGCCAATCTGTGTCTTTTGGTGGGAGCATTTAGTCCATTTACATTTAAGGTAATTATTGATATGTATGTTCCTATTTCCATTTTATATATTGCTTTGGGTTCGCTACTATAGGTCATTTCCTTCTCTTGTGTTTCGTGTCTAGAGAAGTTCCTTTAGCATTTGTTGTAAGGCTGGTTTGGTGGTGCTGAACTCTCTCAGCTTTTGCTTGTCTGTAAAGGTTTTAATTTCTCCATCAAATGTGAATGAGATCCTTGCTGGGTAGAGTAGTCTTGGTTTCAGGCTATTCTCCTTCATCACTTTCAGTATGTCCTGCCACTCCCTTCTGGCTTGTAGGGTTTCTGCTGAGAGATCAGCTGTTAACCTTATGGGGATTCCCTTGTGTGTTATTTGTTGTTTTTCCCTTGCTGCTTTTAATATGCTTTCTTTGTATTTAATTTTTGACAGTTTGATTAATATGTGTCTTGGCGTGTTTCTCCTTGTATTTATCCTGTATGGGACCCTCTGTGCTTCCTGGACTTGATTAACTATTTCCTTTCCCATATTAGGGAAGTTTTCAACTATAATCTCTTCAAATATTTTCTCAGTCCCTTTCTTTCTTTCTTCTTCTTCTGGAACCCCTATAATTCGAATGTTGGTGCGTTTCATGTTGTCCCAGAGGTCTCTGAGACTGTCCTCAGTTCTTTTCATTCTTTTTTCTTTATTCTGCTCTGCAGTAGTTATTTCCACTACTTTATCTTCCAGGTCACTTATCCGTTCTTCTGCCTCAGTTATTCTGCTATTGATCCTATCTAGAGTGATTTTAATTTCATTTATTGCATTGTTCATCGTTGCTTGTTTCATCTTTAGTTCTTGTAGGTCCTTGTTAACTGTTTCTTGCATTTTGTCCATTCTACTTCCAAGATTTCGGATCATCCTTACTATCATTATTCTGAATTCTTTTTCAGGTAGATTGCCTATTTCCTCTTCATTTGTTAGGTCTGGTGGGTTTTTATCTTGCTCCTTCATCTGCTGTGTGTTTTTCTGTCTTCTCATTTTGCTTATCTTACTGTGTTTGGGGTCTCCTTTTTGCAGGCTGCAGGTTCGTAGTTCCCGTTGTTTTTGATGTCTGTCTCCAGTGGCTAAGGTTGTTTCAGTGGGTTGTGTAGGCTTCCTGGTGGAGGGGACTAGTGCCTGTGTTGTGCTGGATGAGGCTGGATCTTGTCTCTCTAGTGGGCAGGTTCACGTCTGTGTCCTTTCGCCAGGATTCAGTTGCCTTAAGATCCTTAAGATACAGTACCAAGTCTCTTTGTGCCTGTAGCTGGATAAGGTTGAAGAAGGCACCTTGAGTCCTCCAGAAGTGAGGAGTCACAACAGGAAGTCCTGTGAGTGATGTAGGCAGAAGGCTTGCCAGGGCGGTTGCGGGGCCCTCAGGAGCTCAGAGTAATCCACATTAAAACGATGGTTTCCAGAAAACCTCCTTCAGAGAGAGGGTAGAACCTCCCAGAGCTGCCCCGCCCACCTCAAATTAATTTTTAACATGTATATAAGTTTTAATATACACACACCCATAGGAATTTGCTGATTGCATCTCCACGGAAATCAGTTTGTTCCTCTATCCCCTGTGATCCTGTAAACTGGTAGTTAGATCTAGAAGCTTGATCACATTCAGGTTTGATAACTCTTACTGTTATTTGGCACAGATAATTCATAGGTGGTATGATGTATGGATGTATGATATAACTTTGTTTTAGAAATAGGATTTTGTTACTGCTTAGATACATTAAGTGATCATTAATATTAAGTATATATTTTAAAATTTGAGCTTGTCACTTGTCACAGATGGAGCAGGGAAAAGTTAAAAACTTTTAATTAACTTTGGAAATAGAGTATTTGCAAAATAAATTGAATAAGCAAGATTTTAAAGTGAGTCTTTTTAAAAAAATTTTTATTGGAGTATAGTTGATTTGCAATGTTGTGTTAGTTTCAGGTGTACAGCAAAGTGAATCAATTATACATATATCCACTCTCTTTTAGATTCTTTTCCCATATATGCCATTGAAGAGTATTGAGTAGAGTTCCCTGTGCTATACAGTAGGTTCTTATTATCTATTTTATATATAAATCCCAACCTTCCAATTTATCATCCCCCCTAAAGTGAGTCCTTACATAGAAGAATGTGAGACTTTGGAGATTCTGGAGATCATCTTGTTTAACTCATTTATTTTTTCACAGATGGGAAAATGGAAGCTCTTAGAGATAAAAATAATTTATTAACTATCTCACAGATAGTCATTCTTTGCTTTTCTTTAACACAAGGTCATGTATAGGTAGTGTGATTAATACACACCTGTCATTTGGGGAGACTTTTCCCTTTTTCAGTTGTCTCAATGCAAATGGAGGGCTTTATTATTTTAATTGACATACAGTGGTTTCTTTAGTAATCTGGATTAGTGTATTGGTTTAAGAGAAGTCAGGCTGACTTTTATTAATAATATTTTCTTCCCCAGGGATTGCCTCCAAAATTAAAAATACTTAAGGCATTTTATAGTCTAAAGTCGTGATAAATACCTCAGATTGGTGGTTTTTTCTTCCACTCAATTTTACATGGAAAATTTAGTATATCTTGTTTTATAAATAACTTTTTAGGTCCTGCTTACTTAACTTTTTAGGCATTTTGCAGTAGTTCTCAATCTAGATAAGCTTTGGGAAGATTCTCTGTAATTTTGAAAAGCTAAAATGTGAGCAAAATGGGTGTTAACAAGTTTTTTTATTTTTTTAAGTTTGCTTGTTTAGATATTGTATGTTATTGGTTATCTAGGATAGACTGTTTAGTGAGGCACTACATGCAGTTTATTAATTGTCCAAATTCTGGACAGTGGGAATAAGTGACTCTGGGCTGCAGTATAAATGTATTTTCATTACATTGTCTGTCTGCTACAGACTTTGGAGCCAGAATGCCCAGGTTCAAATCCTGGCTCTGCCACTTAGTAGCTTTGTGACTTTGGGCAAGTTACTCAACTTCTCCTTTCCTGTCTCCAGTCTTTAAAATTGGAGATAATAGTAGTACCTGTTTCATAGGGTTCTGAAGATTAGATTACCTGATGTATAGGTACAGTGCTAAGAACAGTGTCTGGCACACAGTACACGCTTAAGTGTTAGCTATTTTCTTTTCTTAGTTGGATGAGGCTGACCCTGGCAAAGTTGTGAAGTAGACAGTTGGCCTGGACATACATCCATCTCTAATGGTTGGGTAAGCAGTCCTTTCAACCTGCTGCTGTCTTTGGCATTCCTTCCCAGGTTGCCCTTTGCTAAACTTTTGCCTACTTATTCTCCCTGTCTCTGCAATGAAAATCCAACTCACAAAATCCCCACCCTACTTTCCTGTTATTCATTACAGTAGGAATTGTGAAAAAAGTAATCTAATTGAATGACTTCATACTATTAATAAGTAACACTTGTAAATAATTTGCCTTTATAAAATAAGTGTTTTAATTCATCTAACTTTAGGGGATTAGATGTTAGGGAAAATGACAAAGAAATTTGAACAGGGTCGAGGCGTTGGGGACAAGATGTTTTTGGACAAGAGAGTAGCTCTGAATTGGTTTTGCCTTGGAATATTTCATTCATTTGTGCCTGCTTTTCAAATCGTTTTCTTTCTTTCTTTTGTATTAGAACTCACTGATTAGTTAAAAATTTCTACCCCTCCTTTCTCTGTCACATAGATAACATAGTGTCTGGTTAAAAAGGTAGCCTTTAGTTGGACTAGGTTTAGTAGTGACTGTTGATTGGTTCCTGTGGATATTGTTAATTGGGACTAATTTGTTCAGTGTGAACAGAGAATAGATACGATGATAAAAGAAACCAAATTCTGAATGAAGTAGTATGTTCACAGCTTTTGCGAAAGTTGTTTTATTGTATTTTAAATGCTGGCTTTATATGCAGTCTTGGAGATAATCTCTCCATTTCCATGTACGTTTAAGAAAGCCGTAGTCATCTTTCATCTATTTAAATTGCAGGTGTCCTGAGTACAAGGACAGTATTTTATCTACGTGGTTATATCTCTCCACGTTTCTGAGTGCGTAGTAGACCTTCAGTAACTTGTCATAGGTTGTTAACATTAAATTAGTTTTGTTTGGGATTATAATTTGGGGTACGTGATTGACCTGTGATGTCTCTGAAACTGTGTAAAGAAATCATGCTAAGATGGGTTCTACAGTAGCTCAAGATGGATCTATCTATCTATGTATCTATCTGTTACTCCTCCTTCCTTTCTAGTTACTGTCTAGGAACTGGAGAGTACAGGGGAAGTTGATGAAATTACAGATAAAGCCCTAGTATATAAAGAGGTAGAATTCCTCCAGAAATGACTAGAAGATAGATTTTTAAAAAGGAGCATTACTATTGTTTTGTGTAAGACTTGACACACTGTAAGTTAATTTTGTGTCCATATATCTTCTTCCATTCTAATCAGTGGATTACTAATTATCCAGCGGTTTAAAGAAAAACCATTAGCATTGTAGCTGTTATTAGTTTTCCTAATTAACACCATGTTGACTTATTGAAATGTAAACTTTGTATTTCTTGTTATATTTTAAGGACTTAGGTTTGGTGGAATGAAGTTAGATGTACTGGTTGTACTGGTAATTGACTTAGTTAATTAAGGCATAGTGCCAGTAAGGCCAAGGTCACCATGACAGGTGTTATTTAACTGTTATTATTTTAACCAGATTAATTTTGTCTAGTTTGTCCACACATTCCTTGGAAGGGGCCTTCTTAGCAAATCTCATTAGATGCAGATGACATAGATAACAGTGATCTGTATGGGAGGAAGGTCAGCATATTTTTGGGTCTCACTGATTCTTAATCATGTATACATAATTTCACAAAGATTTAGGACTTTTAATGATCACAAAGGTTTGTGCACTTGTGCCCTTAACACCACAGGACTTGAATAGTTAACCAGCTCATGCATGCCTTGCCTTGGTACCTAGGTGTTAGAGGCAGACACTTTGTACTGAGGTCTTACCACAGGAGTGGATCCCATCCTCTAGAATTTCTCCTTTTTCTTGAAATTGCTCAAAAGCTCCACTCCTTTCTTTGTTCAGGTCACTCAACATGGTCTCTTCTCTGGATTTTACTGAACATAGGGCTGGTCCACATTCCATGCCACTAGAATCCCTGAGCCTATGTATGTATGTATGTATGTGTGTGTGTATTTATTTATTTATGGCTGTTGGGTCTTTGTTGCTGCACACGAACTTTCTTTTGTTGTGGCGAGTGGGGGCTACTCTTCGTTGCGGTGTGCAGGCTTCTCATTGCGGTAGCTTCTCTTGTTGTGGAGCACGGGCTGTAGGCGCGCGGCCTGTAGGCGCGCGGCCTTCAGTCGTTGTGGTGTGTTGGGCTCAGTAGTTGTGGCTCGTGGGCTCTAGAGCGCAGGCTCAGTAGTTGTGGCGCATGGGCTTAGTTGCTCCGCGGCACGTGGAATCTTCCCGGACCAGGGCTCGAACCTGTTTTCCCCTGCATTGGCAGGCTGATTCTCAACCACTGTGCCACCAGTGAAATCCCTGAGCCATAGTTTTTGAAAGCTTGGCTACCTGATTGAAAATTGAGGGGAGGAAATGATATGGGGAAGACACACAAGTCAGTGTTCCAGAAACTAGCCCCAAGAAGACATACAGTAGGTGCCAAATGTCGATAGAAGTGTGGTTGCTTGGAGTGTACTTGAAATGATTTGAAAAAACTTTACGAGAGAGATGAGATTAGAACTGAACCTTAAAGGATGGGTAGGATTCGCCAGAACTGAGTGTGTGTCTGTTGTGCTTGTTTTTCTAAGGTAGTGCCTTCATGTGTGTATTGTGGAGGGATGGTGGTACCTGAATGAGTCTGGGGTGTGTGTGGTGTGTTTGTATGCTGGTAAGGAGTTGAGAGTTTATACTGTTACAGAAGAGCTTCAGAAAGAGGGACTTGTTATTAGGAGGATTATTTTGGTAACGGTGAGCTGGATGGATTTAGAGAGGGAAGGCGCTTAGGAGGCTATTATAGTAGTTCTGACCTGAACTGCAAAAGGGTTGATGGCAGCTGAAATGGAAAGAAAAGGACTGTTTGGACAGAAACCACTAGAAAGAATCTATGGGGAGAAGGCAGAATTCAAGGTAAGTCTGAGTTTCTATGCTGGGTGCAGTAGTATTAGTGGTGTCCTTAACGGAAACTGGAGAGAGAAGTCAGGCTAGGGGTTTGTTGTGAGAAGAGGATAAGAGGATTTTAACATAGGATGTGACAAGATATTGGAGCCCGGAAATGAGGTGAGATTTGTAGATGGAGGGTTCACCAGTGCTTCTAGTTTTAGCTCTTTTTAAAATAAATAAATTTATTTATTTTATTTATTTATTTTTGGCTGCATTGGGTCTTTGTTGCTGCACGTGGGCCTTCTCTAGTTGCGGCCAGCGGGGGCTACTCTTCGTCGCAGTGCCCAGGCTTCTCATTGCGGTGGCTTCTCTACTTGCGGAGCACGGGCTCTAGGCATGTGGGCTTCAGTAGTTGTGGCACGTGGGCTCAGTAGTCATGGCTCACGGGCTCTAGAGCACAGGCTCAGTAGTTGTTGCGCATGGGCTTAGTTGCTCCGCAGCATGTGGGATCTTCCCGGACCAGGGCTCGAACCCATGTCCCCTGCATTGGCAGGCGGATTCTTAACCACTGCGCCACCAGGAAAGCCCCACTTCTAGTTTTAGCTTTCATCTTTAGTCCCCTAAAATGCTTTCTGAGCATTTTTAAATCTTCACAGATTTATGCTAATTAATATTTATATCAACAATTTATATTAATTAATATTTATATTACTAAATATAGACTTAATAAAGCTAATATAAAATCGAAAGACTGTCAGTCCTTCCTTTGGATAACTGCTCATCATTTGACACTAACTGACAACTGAACTTCTCTCAGTTTGTTTCTCAAGGAGTCTGTGCTTGGTGAGGATCATTCCACTTCTCTAGTTCTTTCTCATAGGGTTTTTAGTAGGTGGTTGGGGGAATTTGTAGTGTAGCTACAATTTTGAGTAATTGACTTCAAAATAGGTATATTTATTCTACATTGTTTAGTAATGCTTCACAAATATGGTCTAATTAATTCACTACTAAGCATGACAGTATAAAAAATGTTCAGTTATGAGCCCCTCCCTTTCCCTAGCCATTGACCCATACATCGTAATGCTCATGCTTTTATTATTGTTTGAACTGGGAAGTATATAATCAAAAGCAGTTATGAATTTAATACTAGAAAATGGTTGCTATACTTGGAGACATTATTCAATCTGTCTACAGGTAGAGGTTGATGTATAAATAGATTCATGGACTCTTTGGTCCACAAGATGGGAACTGCTGATACTGCATTTGAACCAAGGAATATTTGTTTTAAGAGTAGCACTTGTGTCTAGATCTGCTTAAAGAAAATCCATATTATACAGATTTTATTGTTGCTTTGTGTACCGATTAATTGAAGTATGATTCACTGGCTAGAATTTGGAAATCTGTATTTTATGCAGAAGTAGACTTGTAAATTAAATTTACTTGGGTATATGAATATATGTTAACTTGAAAGATATTTAGTAATTGTTTTATTTCAATGCACAGTATTGACTCTCAGAGCTGTTTGCTATTAAAAATTATTTCATGTTCTTTTTGACATCTGGTAGAAAAAGTGTACTCAGTGTTAATTTCACCTCAATAATGCAAAATCACATAGTTGAACTGATGTTACCTTTACTCTTCCATTCCATTTACTGTTACCACAGGTACAGGTGACTCTCTCAGATAATCCTCTCCAATGAATTTTAGCTTTTGGTTATGAAAAAACAATGATCCTAAGACAACGTCTTAATTCCCTATAGAGTTGGTACCGTGTACATCGTTATCTAATATAATGCACTTACTTAAAACTCTTTTTTAATTTTTTGGCCACACCACGCAGCATGTGTGATCTTAGTTTCCCCACCAGGAATCGAACCCGTGTTCCCTGCATTGGAAGCGCATGATCTTAACCAGTGGACCACCAGGGAAGTCCCAAAACTCTTGAGCTTGGTTTTGGTATTGCTTAGTCACCTGAATTTTTGGGAGGGGTAGCCTGTTTACCAGGCATATATGACAATGATTCTGTATTTTTTGTTTGTTTTTTGTCAGACATGGACATTTAAGTATGTTATGCTGGCACATTAATTCCATGAAGATTAGTTAATGTAAGGCCACAAACTATTTAGTTGAGCCTACATCAAAGTAAGACTTAACAAAGCAAGCATGAATTTTTGAATGTGAATATTTTAACTGAAATACTGAAATTACTTGTAGCCTTGGATATGTTCATTATGTCATTTGTTTTTGTCATAAGTTTCTGCTTGCCCAGTTTAGTTTACAATAGCATGAGCAAGTAATTTATTTATATTTAATTCCTGAGAAACCAAAGGAAGAAACTGCCTAATGAATATGAAAGTTGCCGTTAAATCTCAGTTGTCCATTTTATGGATGCTTTTATGATTATAGTCTTTGCCCTTCAACACACTTTCAGATTGCTGTCAAATGGTGTTTAATCAGTATGTACAAACTAAAGTGAAAAATCTATATTACCTGGGTTAGAGGAAAATAAAGTTGCTGAAGGAGAAAAAGACTTCAACGTTAAATATAAGCTATATATTTTTGCTTTTTCTGTTTACTTGGTTTATGCCCCCTTTCCCCCTTCAATAATAACAAGTAATTCAGTAGGAATTAATTTATTAGGACTACCAATTTAAGATTAATGATAACAATAGTTCACACACACATATGTTTAAGGTTTTAGGGGAAAATATCTTTCCTATGTCTGATTTGACTCACCAGCCCAATCAGCTGATTTTATTGCTGTGTTAAATTAAAATTCTGAATATAGTAGTCCATTATTAAAATAAATGAGTAGGATTAAAATAGAGAATTTATTAAAATAAAGCCTTTTAAAAAAAATAAATACTTTTGGATGAAGTAACAGGCTTCAAGTGAAATTCAGTTTTGGTCTCCTTTACAGGAATAGCTATTCACAGTCATACAGAACCACTTATCACGTTTTGCAGTATCTCCTGAGGAAGTCAGAATCTGAGCCACCATGACGACTGAATCTTGTCTTTGGTCTGATTTATAAGCTGTATTTTTATTCTGACCATGTGCAAGGTGGAGGCTATAGCATGGAAACTAAAATCTTAGTAAGTGTGATTTTTATTTTAGCTATTAAATAGTAGCCTCTCTTAACAGTGAATTTGTCCTCTTAACAAAGTTTACACTATAAAAGGGGTGAGGACTTGGCAAGCAGGGACATAATACTAATAAAGTGAAAGATTTTGCTTTTCAGGTTCAGGAAAAATCCCTGAGAATGAGAAGGAGAAGCTTCTATTACTCTGCCTAGAATTTCTTTCACTTTTCTGGTTACAAATAGGTGGCAGGATGATACTAATTTAGTTGAGAAGGGATTTAAGAAAATGGAGAGGCTGGCTTTAGTGGCCAGTGTCTAAATTCAAGCTATTTAAAAAAAATTATTATTACATTTGCTGTGCAAGTTGCTTCATTTATAAATGATTGTCATTAAATTATAGTCTTCATTGTATTGCAGTGTTAGGAAGCCCAGTGTAGAATCCTAGGAGCCTCTTAAATAGTTAATATGTTTTTAATATGAATTGAATTTTGAGTATATTTTAAATATTGAATATTTTGAGTATAAATATTCAAAATTATATTGGAGCGATTATGCTAGTTGTTATGTCAGGGATGTTTCATCAGTTGATTGTCCCAAGTATAGGTGATGTGCAGTTTTTATGTTCTGCACTCTAGACAGAACAAGATTTTGAGGATATAGGCTATCAAGGAACTTTATCTCTGTTTCACAGTGTTACTTTGTTAATTGTAAGGATTACTACTTAACATCTTTCTTTCCTACCTGTGCTTATTAAGAGCAGTGGATAATTAGCACGTTTAGGCTGCTTTTCTCCCTTAGCAAGGATGATAGAATTGACTGTTTGATTTTCTGAATTCTTTAGTGAATCAAACATTGTGGTACTATACCTAGATAGCATAATAATCTATGTTGCTCATAATTTGAGAATGGTTATGTGTTTAAGATACTTGGTTTGTGTTCTGTCCCTTCCCTTTGAATCTTTTAACTATTGGTTGTTTTTCTAAATTGATGGTGATGACCTGGCTGAGATTAAACATTTCTGTTAGAGGATTCCTGATTTAACCTCATTCCCTCTTAGAATAAACCTCCCTTTATCTTCTGCGTTTTCTCTTGCATTCCAAAGTACAGTTTCATTAAATCCCCAGGTCTAAGATATTTCTTTGGGAACTTATGTCCAGTATCTCTCTGGAAATTTTAAGAAAAGGTAGTTGAGTGTGAAATGTTACATGCATCTTTTGAGAAATTGAGGTTTTATAAGTTGAAGGGTACTTTTATATTTTGGGCATGTTTTCAGGGGTGGGATTATGTAGTTATTGTTTTAATAACCATGTCCTAATTATTTATAGCTTCCTGCCTGACATAACTCACTTCAAGAAGTGCACAATGTCAGAACGTGGAATTAAGTGGGCTTGTGAATACTGTACGTATGAAAACTGGCCATCTGCAATCAAGTGTACTATGTGTCGTGCCCAAAGACCTAGTGGAACAATAATTACAGAAGATCCGTTTAAAAGTGGTTCAAGTGATGTCGGTAGAGATTGGGATCCTTCTGGCACCGAAGGAGGAAGTAGTCCTTTGATATGTCCAGACTCCAGTGCAAGACCAAGGGTTAAGTCTTCGTACAGCATGGAAAATGCGAATAAATGGTCATGCCACATGTGCACATATTTGAACTGGCCACGAGCAATCAGATGCACTCAGTGTTTATCCCAGCGTAGGACCAGGAGTCCCACAGAATCTCCTCAATCCTCAGGATCTGGCTCAAGACCAGTTGCTTTTTCTGTTGACCCTTGCGAGGAATACAATGATAGAAATAAACTGAACACAAGGACCCAGCATTGGACTTGTTCTATTTGCACATATGAAAACTGGGCCAAAGCTAAAAAATGTGTTGTTTGCGATCATCCCAGACCTAATAATATTGAAGCAATCGAGTTGGCAGAGACGGAAGAGGCTTCTTCAATAATAAATGAGCAAGACAGAGCTCGATGGAGAGGAAGCTGTAGCAGTGGCAACAGCCAAAGAAGATCACCGCCGACTACGAAACGGGACTCTGAGATGAAAATGGATTTTCAGAGGATTGAGTTGGCTGGTGCTGTTGGCAGCAAGGAGGAACTTGAAGTGGACTTCAAGAAACTAAAGCAAATTAAAAACAGGATGAAAAAGACCGATTGGCTATTCCTCAATGCTTGTGTGGGTAAGTTTCTTCATTTTTTGAATGGGATGGGAAAAGATATTAAAAATGACATGAAAGATATAAGGAAGGTCAGTATTATTTAGTTCATTCAGCATGATAGCTATAATCCCAGTATGCATGCATAAGAATCTCTGTATTTGTGATCTTGTCATAACGTTGTCTTAAATTGCCTCCCATTTCATTGTGCATGTGTCTTTCCGTCATTAGAAAAACTTTTAAGTTATAGCAAAGATTTTTACATATCAGTAGTAAACCGTATACCTGGAGTTTAAAACTGCTACTCTATTTATTGTAACAAGATGTGACTGAGGAACACCAGCTGCTGCTTCAGAGTGTTTGTAAACTGTGAGCATCTTGTGATGATAGAAGCTTTAGTCAGATGTTAAAAATATCACAAAAATGTGTGACTCCAAGAAGTTGAACAAACATAATATTGACCTTGAAAATACTGATGTTAATTTAACATGAATGTCATGTAGTGAATATTTGCAAACTTTATGGAACTGATTTCACGTGGCCAGCTGATTCCATAGTTCAAATTATGAATTGTGTGTTTTGTGTTTTAGTGCTTTCCTAAGGAAATTCTGGATATTGGTCTCAGTCTCTGGCTCAGAGCTGTTCAGGGACAGAGACGTGTTGAGAGAGTAAGGTTTCCTCCAGTTATTGACCTTGTGAGTTAGTTATTCGTCATGTACTTCATAGAAGCAGTTGCTTGACTCCTGTGTATTTTTTTCCCTCCCCCTCTCTTTTTTTTGAATAGGTTAGCTATTTGAATTATGTGATTTAAATTATTTGGATGGGGTGCTTACTTTGACATTAAGTTTTGTAAAGAAAATTTTGAGTAACTACTAAAGTTAAATCTGTGTGGAACAATAGCTAAGCCTTCACCATGGCTTAGCTGTATATATATATTTTTTCAGTACTAATTTCTTTTGTTTATCACCCTGAATATAGCCCCAAGAATATGGAATACATAACTATATGAACCTGCAAGTCCTAAGAGTAGATTTCAAGAAATCTCAGTTTTTTAATTTTAGTTTTGTCCTGGCCAAAAAAAAAAAAAGTCCCAGCTGATGAGCCCTTCTGAACACCAGACACAGCAGGCACTTAGTAACTGTTAGCTCCAGTGTCCTCCTGTCCTGAGGAGGAGGGATGAAAGCACACTGAGCTGTCTTCAGCCATCTGTGCTGTTCCATTACATCGCATTGATTTTTTTTCTCTCCCCAAATTGAGGTACCACAGATGGTGTGAATGTCTTTTTTTTTTTTAAACCAGGAGCTACAAAAGGGTTTTATTTATTATGAATTTTAAAAAATTGAGGTCAAATTCACATAACATAAAATTCATCGTTTTGAAAATGAACAATTCAGTGGCATTTAGTGTATCCACAGTGTTGTACTACCACCACCTCTGTCTAGTTCTGAAACATTTTCATCACCCCAAAGGAAACTCTATACCCCTTTAAACAGTACTCCACGTTTTCTCCTCCCCCAAGTCCCTGGTTATCACCAGTCTGCTTTCTGTTTCAGTGGATATACCTATTCTGAATGTTCCACATAAATGGAATCTTACATTATGTGATCTTTTGTATCTAGGTGTGATTGTCCTTTAATTACCTGTATGCCTTTTGGAACACTCTTAAAATTATTTTTGCAGGCAGTAGCATACTATGTAAATGCTAACTACAAGGTGGTGTTATAGTACATGTAAATTTATAGATGGTAATGAACTACACTGCAGTGATTTTTAACCTCTTTTGGGGTCACTTTCTTCAAGTTAGTGTATCGTATGTTAAGAACTCTTGCTTTGAATTATTTTCTCCCCTTGACACACACGTTAGACCAATCAATATATCTTTGTCTTTATGGCTATTATTTCTTGTCTTTGTGACTATTGTGTCTTCTTGGTGCTGCCTTTATTTCTTTACCTATATCTACTTCTTTTGGATAACCATCCTTGTACCTCTTTGCATTCTTACAGCTGAACAAAAACTTCTCCCAGTAGGACCGATATTAAATTTGGTCTTATTTCATTTATAAAACAGTTTCTTTGTCATTAAATCCGCATTCCCACATACTCCAGAGTTTCTAGGTTCTTAGGGCCAAGGATTGATTGTAATTGGTTCTTGGTAATGTGGATTCTGTCTTTCCTATCAGCAAATATTTTTGACTATTTCACTGCATAATATGGTTCTCAACTGTTGTAGAAAGATTATGGCTCTGTCTTTATTGGGTAGTCATATCCTGATTTGTAAATATCCTTGAAATATGTTAAAAACTTTTAGTTGTTTACATTGTATTGGGTTAACGGAAGTCCACAAGTATTGAAAATTAATCATTTTTTTTTTTGTTTTTTTGGCCACACTGTGCGGCATGTGGGATCTTAGTTCCCCGATCAGGGATCGAACCCGCGCCCCCTGCAGTGGAAGGCGGAGTCTTAACCACTGGACCGCTGGGGAAGTCTCCGAAAAGTATTCTTTACTTCTCCCTTTCTACCTGTCTTTTGCTCTCCAGATTTCATTAAATATGGTATTTTATGGTTTATCGATGTTAGGCATTTAAGAAAACTGTCTTAGTGTTTGCTCTGGCAGCACATATACTTAAAAAATCATCTCCAAAGTACATACACTAAGTATAAAATGTATAATGTGCATAAAATTTATACTAAGTATAAAATGTGAGACTTTCCCGTTTGAAATTGAAATAAAAAAATCAACCTCAGCCTTGTACCTGGTAAAATGGGAATGAGGAAGATTCAGTATTGAGAAGGGTAAAGCTAAAGCTTCCACGGTATTAAGTAAGTATCTTTTACATGACTGTTGGGTATAAGTTTCACATAGGTCACATTATCTTACGTGATGAGAGGAAGTTGGGGACGTCCAACGTCCAACATTTTACTGGTGCCAAAACCTGACACCAGTAAAAATGGAATCTGGGAGTGGGAGTGAAATGGTAATGGCAGAGGTGTGAATTTAAATGTGCTGTTGTCTCTGGAGTGTCAGCAGTGTGGTGCCAGGTTATTTTCTGGGAGGTCATGTCAGTGCTAATCATGGTCTAACTTTCCCACTGGACAGATGATAATGTCTCTAGAGATAAAGTAGCACTACCTAACATACCGTTTTAGTTCTGCTGTTGTATTGAATCAGTTGCCCTTTAGAAGAACATTTAAATTTGTGATCCCAAGTTGATCCCTTGAAAAGTTACAGGGTCAGATAAGAATCTCAAATTAAATCTGTGTAATAACTTTTGTATGCCTGAGCCCTGGACTCTCATATCCAGCGGCCGCCTATACAACATCTTCTCTTGAATATGTAATATTTCAAACTCAGTGAGGCTAAAAAACTGAACTGGTCTCTCAAATCTGTTTTCTCACTCCCCCCATTTCAGTTGATGGCAAGTTCATCGTTTTATTTGCTGCGTCCAGAGCCTTGGTCATCCTTGGTTTTCTTCTTTTTCTCTTATACTCCATTCTCACTGGCTTTGTCTTCAAAATATACCCAGAATCTGGCCACCTCTCAGTACACTGGTCCAAGCCATGATCCCCTCTATGTCTGTGTCCTCCTTTACAAACTGTTCTCTGAATAGGAGCTACTCTTCTAAAACTTTGCTTAGAACCCTCCAGTGATTCTCGCTGTGTTGCTCAGAGTAAAAGCCAATTTTATAGGCTCTCTCTGCTTTCTATCCCACTTTTATACAAACAGACGTTTTATAGGCTCTCTCTGCTTTTTCCCCACTTTTATACAAACAGACGTTTCCCTCTAACCTTATCTATTACTCTCAACCTCGCTCATTCACTCCTGCCCTCTAGCCACCTTTCTTGTCTGCAAATGAGCCTCAAGTTTTGTACTTGCTCTTTCTACTGCCCGGATTGCTTTCTCTAGATTGCAGGATTAGCTAATTTACTTCTTTCAGGTGTTTTCTCACATGTCACCTTCTCTGTGAGGCCTCAAATTTCAGCCCTGTCCTGTCCTCTCTTCCCCCAACTTTAATTTTCTTCACAACACTTGTTACCTCCTAATACACTTATTAGAAGTCACCTCATTTGTCTCTCTCTTGCTTAGAACTTAAGCTTTCTGAAGGCCAGGAATTTTGTCTGTTTTGTTCACAGCTGTTTGCTAGTACCTAAAACATTGCCTTATATATAGCAGGCATTGAAATTTTTGTTAATGAGTGAATAAACATTTGTGGAAACTGGAATTTGGACAAATAGACCTTCCAAAGACAAATAAACCTTTTTGCTTTTCTCCTAAATTTCTTAATTCTTTGCCTTCTTCCTAGCTTTCTGTACTTTTCACCTTACAGACTACCTGGAGCTCAACCCACTGGGAGCCAACTTGGCTTCTTCCTGTCAGGTGAAGACAGAGCAAGTAGGTCCCATAGGGTTTTATTGGAAAGAGTAGAGAGGCCTCAGTTTATCACTAGGCAGTCTGTGGATATGAAGAGTCTAAAGTCAGATTTCTTTATATTTAATTTCTCCGTCTTCCTGATGAATATTTGATAACTTGATGAATATATAAGGAAAAAAATCGTAGTGTTTTCTATACCTAGAGTCCTAAATCAAAGTTTTTACTTGAAAAGTTTTTATTCAGTTGTCATTGGACGTGTTGCTTCCTGTTTGGCATTTCGCCTTAAATAGCTGCATCTTTCTTCCATTTAGCTTGTCTAGTGATCCTGCTAACAAAGATGGGAAGGGTTTGAGATTGGGGGGCAGCGGGAGGGAGTGCTGTTGAAGGCGTAGGGGGAAAAGAATCATGCTCATATAACAAGTACATATTGAAACTGGAATTTTTATGCTGAAATGTTCAGTTTGCCCCATGGCAATGGCATTATAGAGAACATATGAATTAGTAACATCTCCATTGCTCCCAAGCTTTGGGGGGGCCTGCAGTATGTACTGGTATACCCTGTTGAGAATCACTGACTTACGAGCTTAACCAGAATCTCATTATCAAGGAGCATGTTGAAATGAAGTCATGAGGATTGTAGTCGTATTACTGAGCAAGATTTTGATGGTCTAAAAATATATATGATTCTTAAAACGTAGGCAGTACATTAGAATTAACTTTTTCTTGCACGTGGTCTACAAAAATATTGTTATATTTGATCTTATGTTTCCCCCTTCTCATAACTGTTGAAAATTAATATTTGTGGCAGTTGTTTATTGATGCCAATTGTATTTTGGCCCCCTTACTGGAAAGCTGTATACAGTGTTAAGTATAGGTGTCCACTCCAGAGTGTCAGATATAACTGTAGAAATATCTAAAACTTGCATGGTGTTAAACATGTCAGAATGTATTGATATTTGTTTATTTGGTTTCATTAACACGTTTTTCATTTTAACCAAAATTAGCAATGTATAGGCTTATTATATTTTAAAATGTTCTTTTCAATTTACTTTGGTATTGGTATTAAAAATCATGTATATGGGGCTTCCCTGGTGTCACAGTGGTTGAGAGTCCACCTGCCGATGCAGGGGACACGGGTTCGTGCCCCGGTCCAGGAAGATCCCACATGCCGCGGAGCGGCTGGGCCTGTGAGCCATGGCCGCTGAGCCTGCGCGTCCGGAGCCTGTGCTCCGCGATGGGAGAGGACACAACAGTGAGAGGCCCGCGTACCGCAAAAAAAAAAAAAAGATCATGTATATGGATGGTTTTTCTCAAGGAAGTAAGTTTTTAAGGTTGTATTAGTGTTACTTTTCTTCCTTTGGTGAAAAGGGTTCCCAGGCCCAGTTCCAGCATATGTGTATGTGTGTGTGTGTGTCTCTGTGCCTGTATCTGTGTGTGTGTCTGTGTGGTGGGGAGCTTCCTCATACCAACAGGCAATTCTCAGGCACCAGCAGGGTGACCGAGAATTCAGCTCAATTCTGACACTGTCTACCCAGAGGGAGAATCAGATTCCACATGTGAAGGGCTTAGCCCCACAAGACCTCCCTCCACTTCAGATGCCAGTCACAAGCCCAGGTTGTTAACCTGTACTTGTGACCAATTGGCTCTAAATCAGAGGTTCCCACGACCCCCCGCCTTGGGTTTGATTAGTTTGCTGGAACGCCCCATGAAACTCAGAGAAACAGTTTACTTACTAGGTTACTGGTTTATTATAAAAGGCTATGATAAAGGATACAGATGAACATCTAGATGGAAGGGATGTATAGAGGGCAAGGTTTGGAGAAAGGGCATGGAACTTCCATGATGCTCTTTCCAAGTGTGCCACTCTCCTCAAATCTCTGTGTGTTCACCAGCCTGAAAGCTCTCCAGACCCTGTCCTTTTGGGGTTTATGGAGGCCTCATTACATAGGCATTGTTGATTAAATCATTGGTCACTGGCGATCTCTGGCCTCTCTCCCCTCTCTGGAGGTCAGGGTGGCATAGTGGGTGGGACTGAAAGTCCCAACCCTCTAATCCCCTGGCAACCAGCTCCCACCCTGGGGGTGGGATCCAAAAGTCACCTTCCCTGAAGTGTTTTCAGGAGCTGAGGACCAGAAACCAGATACTATCCCATTACTTTTATCACTCAGGAGATTCTAAGGGTTTTGGGAAGCTGTGAGCCAGGAATTGTTCATGAAGATCAAACATATATATTTGGTCATCTGAATGACAATTTTTCCTATATCACAATATTGCATCTAGAAAAATCTGTTGCAGTGTGTAATCGTCTACGCTGACTTTTTAAATTCCTAGTTTTGAGATATAGTGTCTGGTCAAATGAAAGGAGTGTTGTGCACTAACCCGAACAGAATCAAATTAGCTTCAATGGAAGAAAAAGTCGTAGAAGGTTAGTTTTTGAGAGGTAGTAGTACTATGTACTGGAATGATAATAAGTTGATTTATACCAAGAAAACTACCACATCAAAACAAAACAAAAGGAAATTCTTGACATAAGACACAATGGTGATTTTATACATTTATTCAGATATCTTTGTGGCTGACGTTTTAACTCTAAAGGTAACTCAGGGCATATAAGTTATTGTAAAGAAAAAATTAGAAGAAACTTGTTTTCTAGTTCAGTAAGTACTCCTTTAGCCTTAAAAATTATTAATTTGCTCCACAGAGGTATTTTATTGATGACTTGTCAAAAAACACAAAACATTAGGTATCTTGAAAAATACAATATTAATGGTGAGGTAGTGTCCAAATTTGTATTTTTTACTTGCCCAGTACTTGACTTCCTTGTAGGCGCTTCTCCCCACCCCCTTTGGGTTTTCTCTGATTTACATGACTGATTTAAGTAGTGTGGCAGGTAGAATATTGCACTCTGGCCCCACAAAATGTCTAAATCCTAATCCCCAGAACCTATGAATTTGTTACTTTACTTGGCAAAAGGGATTTTGCAGATGTAATTAAGGGCCTTGAAATGGAGGGATTATCCCAGATTATCCGGGTGGGCCCAGTGTAATATGGGTCCTTAATCAGCAAAGGAGAGAGATGGGAGACTGAGATGTGACGGTGAAAAGCAGAGGTTTTAGTGATGCGGGGGGCCCTTAGCTGAGGAATGTGGGCAACCTCTAGAAGCTGGAAAAGGCAAAACTACCTTAGAGCCTCCCTGTGGAGTGCACCTTGATTTTAGCCCAGTGAGACCCATGTGGAACTTCTGACCTCTCCCAAATTTTAAGATAAAAAATTTGTATTGCTTTAAGTCACTAAATTTGTAGTAATTTGTTTGAAGCAGCAATAGGAAATTAATACAAATAACATTAAAAAAATTACAAATAGCATCTTAATTTGACAATTTCAGAAAAATTTAACTTAACCTTCACTGGTTCTGTGACAAAACAAGAGTTGTCGTTTTGTTATTTTATACAATGGAGAAGCTGAGGCGCAGAGAGGCTTACTGACTCAGTGTGATGTAAGCCATGTTATCCTTTTCTAGACAAGGTGGTATATAGGTGTGTTTGTAAGTAAAAACTCACTTCTTGTGTCTCTAGCCTTACACTACATTCATAGCAGCAATGGCCACAAATGTATGTATGTGTATCGGGGGTGGGGGGGAAGGTGGGGGCAGATTCCCAAACCAAGCTATTCTCAGATTCTCCAGACACCAGGGCATTTTACAATTTAACTCAATTCTGACTCTACCTGGAAGTAGCATCAGATCCCACAGGTAAAGGGCTCAGTCCCACAGTACTGCCTCCCTTCCTCCCTACCCCCTTCACGTGCCAGTTGCTAGTCCAGGTTGTCAGCTGTGTTTCTGATTGTAGGCTATAAATCGTAGGTTCCCACAGTCACCTCCTTGGGTTCAAATAATTTGGTGGAACAGCTTTCAGAACCTGGGAAAACATTTTACTTACTAGATTACTGGTTTATTATAAAAGGATATGACCCAGGAACAGCCAGGTGGAAGAGGTGCATAGGGCAAGCTTTCCGTGTCCTCTCTTGGCCACTACTCTTGCAGCACCTCCACATGTTCACCAACCTGGAAGCTCTCCAAACCCCATATTGGAGATTTTTATAGGAGCAAGATGGATTTAAATCATTGGACATTGGTGATTGTTTGAAACCTCAAGCCCCTCTCCTCTCCCAGGAGGTGAGGGTGGTGTGGGGCTGAAAGATACAACCTTCTAATCACTGGGTTTGTTCCCCTGGTAACCAGCCTCCATCCTTAGAGGCCTTCCAGAAGTTAACCTCATTAACATAAACTCAGAGGTGCTTGAAGGGGCTTGCTATATGAGCAACAAAAGGCTCCTATTTATTTCATCTTTATCATTCTGGAGCTATTTAGGGACTGAGAACAAAACTAAATATTACAACAAAAGACACCCTTATGGCTCTTATATAGGAAATTCCAAGGGTTTTAGGAGGTATGTGCCAGGAACAGTAGATGAAGACCATATATTCTTATTCACAGTGGTTTTTTCTTGCTTGATATGGTTGAAAGGAATACTGTTACTGGAACTTTGAATGATGTTTGATGCCTATGAATATTAATGTTTCAGTCCTTTTTTCCAAGTCAACTAAATAAGCTATGCCTATGTGAAGTTGATTGCTGTGTCCCAAGGTAATCATCACTTGCTAATTATTTCTTATCATGTCATAGCAAAAGCCCACTATTTGGGCTTGATTTTTAGTATGGCATTTCTCTAGTATTTGGTTCTGTTTGCTTTACTGTGTTTGGCTTATACTTGGTATACCTTAGCTTTGTTTGGACAATATTTTCCATCTTCAGAATTTTTCCTGCCCTGTAGAATTGCTTCATTTTAAGTTATGGTTGTATGCTGGGCCATTTTGTTTGATTATAAATTTGATTTTATATTGATACCAGACTGTTCTACTAAAAGATACTCCTATTTAGTGTCCCTTTTCCCTTCATATATTGTTTTACATATGAATGAATGTGGAGCCTGAAAGAAGTCTTCTTAGACTTTGACATTTAAAACCATCGCACTTTTTTAAAACATTAAAAAAAAAATGGTTTGAGTTAAAATATTCTATTAAAAGCTTTTAATAGAATCCAAAATATATGTGGACTCCTGCAGCAAATCTTTGGCACTGCATCCATAAAAGGAAAGTAAGCTGCTAGAATGCTGGCAATGCCTTGTATGTCCTTGGTTAACTTTGTGTGATACTCTTACATGGGATGTGTGCGTTTAGCTATAAAAACTGCGGTGACTTTTCACTCCATACACATTCTTGGTTGTGAATCTCCTTCCTGTCCCAGGTAGTTGATATTACAGGTAATAGAATTATTTTTAGCACTGTGAAAGGAGTATTACCTTCAGCTAGTTCTGTCTTGTTTTCAAGTTTCAAAGGATTTCCTCTTGTGCTTTTGGAACTCTGGATTTAAAATAACATTTTATGTCATGATTTTTAAGTGAATTGTGGGAATTCTCAGCAGTGTAAGATTCTAATCTGTAGAGAATACACACACATTTTATTCCCCCTGGCCAGTTTAGTCTGGCTTTTCAAAGTGCTTCCTGACATCTGGGATATGAAAGAAGCTTCCAGGAATGACTGTGTCAAGGCAAATGGATAGCAGTGGCAGAAATAGAGCCCCTGCAGTATCCTTCTGGTTGCCTTTAGTCTGCCTGAGACATAATTCCTGGCTTTTAGAAATGATTGATTATACAGGCCTGCCAACTAATAATGTGCCTCCTAATGCTGAGAAAAGGAATATGTGTGGTGAGCCTCGATTGTATGACAGTGACATTTGAATATGCATCATTGAGTAAAGGCTTTCATTTTTTTAAAAGCACTATATTAAATGAACACATTGAATTATGGAATCCAAAAGTATCGTTTAAATATTAAGTATAAAAAGATGTATTTAGACTCCAGAGACCTTTACTGTTTACCATAAAGTAACTTTAACTTTAAACATTAATTAAACTATGCACAGGGTTATAAAAATCAAGCAGTTATAGAAGGAGTTTATAAAGAAAAGCAAGTTTCTTTTTCTTCCCTCCACCTTCAGTCCTTATCTGTGGAGGTAACCACTGCTGTTCCCCATCAGCCTTTCATTCTGAGAAATTTCAAAACCAGTAGAGAAGTTACAAATATAATACATTGAACACCGAATGCTTTTGACCTAGGTTTTCTGATTGTTAGTACTTCGCCACATTTGCGAGCTCTATTTGTCTTTCTGTATGAGTTTTTCCTGAACTATTTGAGAGTTAGCTACAGATGTCATGACATTTTGCCCCTAAGTATTTCAGCCTTGTATTTTTATTTATTTATTTTTTTTTGTGGTACGTGGGCCTCTCACTATTGTGGCCTCTCCCGTTGCGGAGCACAGGCTCTGGACGCGCAGGCTCAGCGGCCATGGCTCACGGGCCCAGCCCCAGCCGCTCCGCGGCATGTGGGATCTTCCCGGACCTGGGCACGAACCCGTGTCCCTTGCATCGGCAGGCGGACTCTCAACCACTGCGCCGCCACCAAGGAAGCCCGTAGCCTTGTATGTTTTAAAAACACATTTTCCCTACATATTCACACAATATAATTATCCAGAAACTCTAATATTGGAAGTCCATATTCAATTTCACCAATAGTTTCACTAATAGCTATTGCTCCAACCCCATTCCATCAAGGATAATCCGTTTTATTTAGTTGTTTTATCTGTTTAATCTCTTCTAATCTAAATAGTGCCTCAGGTGGGGTTTTTTTTTTCCTGTTTACTCTTCATGTCATTAACATTTTCAGAGGCTAGGCCATTCGTTTTACAGAATAAGTCTCAATTTGGATGTGATTAGATGAAATTTAAACATTTACTTTTTCGTGGGAGGGAGGATATTACATAGGTGACGTTTGAAGCAGGACCTCTAATATCTCTGAGTAATGTCCTTTTATCCTTTTTTCCTTTTAAAAATTGTGGTAAAGCATACGTAACAAAATATGGCATCATAACTGCTTTTAAATGTACAGTTCAGTGGCTTTGGTACATTCACATTGTTGTGTAACCATCAATAACAACCATCTGTGTGCAGAACTTTTTCCACCTTGCAAAACTGAAACTGTATACAGTAACAGTAACACCCCAGTCCCCCTTTCCCAGCTCCTGGCCACCACCATTCTTTTTTCTGTCTCTGTGAATTTGACTACTCTGGGTACCTCATATAAGTGGAGTCATACGGTGGTGTTTGTCCTTTTGTGACCGGCTTATTTATTTCATTTAGTGTAATGTCTTCAAGGTTTATCCATGTTGCAACTGTCAGAATTTCCTTCCTTTTTTTAAGTGTGAATAATGTTCCATTTTATTTATATGCCACATTTTGTTTATCCATTCATCTGTTGATGGACATAGCAGTATTTCTTGTTTTATCAAATTTGGCATTATATACTGACTTCCTATAACAGTATATAAGGGTTTAATTTATTTTTAAATAATAAAAAGCAGAGCATACTCATTGCAGAGTATGTCAGAGGTGAGAAGAGCTATGAAAAAATATAGTTTATAATATTACTATCTAGAGGAAATCTCATATTTGTATTTTCAGTTTTTTAATATTTATTTTTATGTAACGGAAATAATGTACATTCTTTTTTGTTGTTGAATTTTACATTTTGAAGTAATTAAAATATTTTCATCTTTAAAAAAATGAATGTGTAATATGACTTCGAGTTGCTGTACTTTAAGTTAACATAGCCCTTATTATTGGCCTTTGGGTTATTTGAAAATTTTTTATTCTGATAGTGTTTTGATGAACAAAATCGTCAGCATTTCTAATGATTTTCTTAGGTTCCCAGAAATGGGGTAACAGGATCAAATGATGGAAACGTGTCAGAGGTATTTTGTGCATGTTGGTAAATTGCTGCGTGGAAGGACTGTACTGATTATATTCTCATCATCAGTGTAAGAGAGTACCTGTATAGCTGTATCTTTGCTGATGTTTGTTATTAATGGAGGCAAGCTATCTCATTTAATTAGTCATTTGTATTTTTTTCTGTGAATTGTTGATTTATGTCTTTTGTCCATTTTCCTTTGTGATTTTATCAAGTTGTATCAAGTCTATATGAATATAAATAATGTATATATTAAAGATATATACCAGACATATTTGCACATTTTCTTTACCTTTTTTTTGTGGGGAGAGTTATAACATTTTATCTTTGTTTTTCACAGTTTTTTGGATTGAACTAAGGATTAAAATATTTTTTACAGATAATTTCCGTTAATATGATTTATTAAATTCTTTCCCCATTGATTTGGGTGGTTCTGTCATATATAAAATGATTCTGCTTCATTTGTTTCAAGGCTCTTTAGTTAGTTTTTTTTTTTTTTTACATCAGTATCACACTTTTGCTTAAACAATTATGGCTTTATTAGATATCTTAAAATCTCAAAAGACAAATGTCCAACCTGCTCCACCCTCCACTTGCTTTTCAGAATTGTCTTCATTTTCACCTTTTATTTGTTTGTTCGTCCATTCATTTATGCATTCAGACGATCATTGAGTGTGCTTCCAAGCACCGGGAAAGAAGTCAGGGCTCTCAGTGAGCTTGTGGTCCAGTGAAGAAATAATTTAACAGGTCAATAATAGTGTGATAAGTTCAGGAGAGGAAGTATAGGGTGTTAGAGGAGGAGTATGTACCCTAATCTCATTTGGACATTTGGAGAGGGCTTTCAGGAAGAAATGACATCTAAGCCAAAACCTTAGAAGAGGGAAAAGAGTGCTTCTGTCGGAGGGAATTGCATTTGTTAAGACTCCAGAGGCAAGAGAGCATGGCCCATCCATTCAACTGAAAGAAGTCTATAGGGCTGGAGTATAGAATGGGAGCTGTGAGAAATAGCTGCAGGATAATGCTGGACCTTTCAAGGCCTGTTCATCTGGTTGAAGATTTTCGCTCTTAATGTAAGGGCAATGGTAAACATTTGGAAGGAGACTGCCTTAATCTGATTTGTGGTTTGGGAAGCTCACTCTGGTCATAGCCTAGAGACTAGATTGGGAGGGGGCAGCAGTGGAGGCAAGCAGACCTTTTAAGGAGGAAATTATAGCAATCCAGGTGAGAAAGAGTACGGCCTTACCTAAGGTGGAGGCAGTGGAAAATGGGGTAAGGGGGATGTATTTGAGAGAGACTTTAAAAAGGTAGGATGGATAAAACCTGGAAGAATTGATATTGGGGCTGAGGGGAGAGTTAAGAAAGATGCCCAGGTTTTTTGTTTGGACACTTGGGTTGGATAGCAGTATCATTTTTTCCTAAATGTAGAAAACATGAAAATCAGTTTTAGACATGCCATAGTGAGGATTCTGATGGGTTGTTGGTATGGGCCTGAAACTCTTTGGGGAAACATCTACCATTCGGTGGTAGATCCATAGTTTTATGTGGATAGTTGTGGGGCCATGAGCATTGACGGAAGCTGTGGAACCTTCTCTTGCAGTAGCGCATTATAGGGACTTTCTTGGTTTGTGCTTCTACTTGGGGACCACGTCAAGATGCACTGACTTTTAAATATCTCTTCCAATTTGATGATTCTCTGTCTTAATTCTATCAGTATTTTTGGCTAGAAGAAGAGTTATATGGACATAATCTGAATAGTATAAAGTTATGTTGTGAGAGGTTTTCTTCTTTATCCGTCCGTCCCTTTTAAAAAGCTTATTTATCCTCTAATTTTCTCACTGGTAAAAGAGAGTGGCTAGACTATTCCGTTCCTCTTAGAAGGCCAATCTAAAATAGAATAATTCTAAAAGTCTAATATTTGGTTTCAAATTTGGCCAGGATAACTTGACAGATGAAATTTTTACCTGAAGTCAAAAACTTTTGGACTTGGTTTCAGTGCAGAATGTGGTTTTGACGTATACTATTTTATTTGACCAGAACCTCAGATTTTAAGAACTTTAATATCCCTTCAGTTGACTTTTTGGCAATATTTTAAGTAACCTTTCTGATTGTAACTCACATTCATCTTTAACCCATTAACACTGATCCTCATCTCTGATCACCTTCCCAAAGATAACTTTGTGACATGTTCCTTTATATCCTTCCATTGTGCTTTTAGCAGTAATTCTTCCTGCATGGCAAGATCTTCTTTCTTATGAATGTACTCTATCAATTCAGGTATTTTTTTTCATGACTTTGGGGATTTATATTTTCACAGCAGTTTGGTTGTTAACAATCTGATCAAAGATTTAAGGAGGTAAGAGCACCAAAGTATAAGCTGCATTTGGCATAGTTTGTCATGGTTAATAATAGAACATTTAAAGGCCTTATTTAGAGATTATTTTGACTTCCCTATAATTTGAGTTTTTAATTTTTCTGAAGAGGATATTTTCAGGAGTTCCCTGGTGGCCTGGTGGTTAGGATTCTGGGCTTTCACTGCTTTCAATCCCTGGTTGGGGAACTGAGATCCTGCAAGCCGCACGGTGTGGCAATCAATCAGTCAATCAATAAATGTTTTCATAATGGAGTAAGTTTATTGAATGAATTGAATAGAAACCCATCGTGATAAAGCATAGATTAGATTAAGAATTTATTTCCAATTTGTGGTTTTCATCTCTTGGTTTTTTTGAAAAGATTGTTATTCAGTAGCACTATTCTAGGAATAGAAATGGTAGATTTTAACTTGTTGCCTTTGGTTATTATGTAAAAAATGCATCTGGGAAGTGATTTGTTTGGTCTGCTCAAACTATTTTTGGGATTGCCATAGCTTGTGTCTACTTAAGATACATTTAAAAATATTGAGGTCATTTTATTTAAAAAGAAGGTCATGTTTGAGTATTGAAAGAGATTGCTGTGTCTGTCTAAGCCAAGTTTGTCTTTGAACTATAGCCAAATGGTTAGGAGTATGAAGAAAAAGTATAACTGGGTGGTATAGTTTCCTTTTTAATATGCAAAGACAGTTAAGTGAATTAAACTCTGAATAGAGGAAAACTACCCAGACCTCGTAGCCACCACATCTGCATCTTTCTACTGACCATGGTAAAGGACATTCTGAACATTACCACTTAAAACTAACTTTTCTCTTTAAGGGCTCCTGAAATTGTGCCAGCTGACTCCAAGTCCACCCTGACCCCACAGCATAAACCATGCTGTGATGTCACAGCTACCATAGAACTCCAGGGTAGTGTTGAGCTGGCCCATGTGGGCTCAGGTAAGTCCTGGCTTTTTTTTTACCATTTGGCATTCTTTTCAAAGTTAGTTACCATTATGGTTTTATGTCAAAAGAAACAAGGCAAAACTTTGAAAACGGTGCCATATATGGGGGAAAAAATAAGTCTGTTTTCTAAACATCTATGAGCCAGCTCCATATTCTAACCAACGGAGTTCCATAGTAGCTGTGAAGTGTCCCCAGTGAGTTGTGACCCGTGACTTCAAAATATGTTAAATTCTACTCCTGGCCCAGCTTACAGAACAAGATGAGCTTTTTTTTTTTTTTTTTAATAATTTCACTTACTCTCAGGTCTTTATGCTTTTAAAGTATATTAACTTTCCTTTATCTGTAATTATGCACCACCACTTAGCTAGCTGTGTAGTTCACTCAATTTTGAATGTATATTGATACAGCAGGTTAGTTTTATAAAGTTAATCTTCTTAAGAGTGCCTTCAGCTGTCTTTTTTTTTTTAAGCAGGGGGCACTTGGTTTATTTATCTTCTTGAGAATCTATTTTGAATCTCAAATAACATCCTACAGCTTGGCTTGGGTTGTTATTTTTAAATTTATTTATTGTTTATGGCTGTGTTGGGTCTTCGTTTCTGTGCGAGGGCTTTCTCTAGTTGTGGCAAGCGGGGGCCACTCTTCATCGTGGTGCGTGGGCCTCTCACTATCGCGGCCTCTCTTGTTAAGGAGCACAGGCTCCAGACGCGCAGGCTCAGTAGTTGTGGCTCACGGGCCTAGTTGCTCCGCGGCATGTGGGATCTTCCCAGACCAGGGCTCGAACCCATGTCCCCTGCATTAGCAGGCAGATTCTCAACCACTGCGCCACCAGGGAAGCCCTCAACTGTCTTTTTAATTTGCCTTCATAACATGGAAGAGGAAGGGACAGAACATGTAATATTTAACGTTTGTTAAATTTTCAAAACAACATATTAAGATGCTTTAGTTACTCTTGGAGATAGTGTGATATGTCAGTGACCTAGAAATCATGTGTACATCACCTCTTTCTCTTCTGCTGGAACTTTCCTGCTTTTTCCTGATCTTTGTTACTTTAAGTGAGGTTTTACCACTTAGATTTATTTACTGTATTTTCCTACCTACCAACTCTTTTACTTTTTTCGGCTTTCCGTTTTATTCCGTAATCTTAAAAGGTGGTAAAAACGTAATGTTATGTGAAGAACTCAAAGACATTTTCTAAGTTGTTTTGCATATAATCTGATGCTTCCCCACCCCCCCCCCCCCCAAGTAGAAAACATGTGGTAGCTAAAACTTAAATTATCTCAGTATAGGCCACATTCTTTAGACACCATGTTTACAGTGAAAACCCATCTGTGAAGAAACTTTAATCACTGGCTCCTCTTGAGCAGTGTGTAATAGAGATACAACAAAAATTAGGACAGTTCATTGACATTCTCATGAAATTTGATTTGTAATAAATTTACTCATCTTTGTAGCCAAAAACTCACCAGTAACTGAAACTGTGAGCTCTAAATTATGGTTAGTGGAAAGAATGGAATTATATATTCCCAAACATTAGACAATAAAATAGTTTTCTTTTAAATATTATTTTGTCCCTATACTTAAATTTGTGTTTTTCATGTTCTGGAAAGTTTGGAGGTTTTTTATGCTGTGATGAATAGAGAACAGAATCTATTCTGTTCTCTATTCTGTTCACCCTCCTGTGTATGTTCCATGCTAGTCGGGGCAGGATTCCCTATTTGCAGTTTAGTGCAGAGCTTGTGGTCAGGGGAAATAATTGTTTTTTATGTCTTGGATTAGGCCAAATAGAAGTCCAGTTTGTGTGTGTATATGTCAGCTTTATTGAGATACAATTCACATACCATGCAGTTCATCATTTGAAGTTCTGTTTTTATTAAAAACGTTTAGTTTGAAGGCAGACTGTAAATGATAATTCCAAAGCACAGTTGCTGACTTTGTTGTGCTGTTTGGTCTGTAATCCTCCCCACCTTCGGCTAGCTAATTAGTTTCTAATTACAGAAATCCTTCAGAAACATTAGAGAGGAAATGAATTCTTAAGCAAGTATTTCTAAGATGAGATTCTTTAAGACATCAGCTATTTGATGAGTTAGCTAAAAATAGTGAAGACAGTGATTTAAAAGATCTCCCCTTCCTCCAACCAAAAGAACAAAGTTAGTTGACGTTTACCTTTAGACTACTTCATCTTTGTCTTTGGGAAACAAAAAAATATATGTGTGTATTTACACACACACGCATATACATGTACTGTGCAGGTCTTCCTCTTTATCTTTTCAGGTAAATCAGACCTTTTGGTCCTTGTGTTGCTTTTGGAAGTGCCTAGAACATTTCTTACATCATACAAAGAAATTTTATAAATACATATTTTTAGGTTGAAGCTAAGAACTGTAAAAGGTGTGGTGATACTGCACACACCTAGAAATAGTTATTAATAGCTTTGATAGAACTGAAGTGAACAATAGTTGCCTTCATAAGGAAATATATACACACAAAAGGAAATGGAGTAGGGCATGTTCAGTTTGAAAAAAATATACAGCATTAAACTATTCAAAAAGTTATGAGCTCTACTAGATTATTCTCATCTGTTCATTAAAACAAGTTAAGCAGATTTTAGATTTGTGTGTCTGTTCTTCAGGTTTGCCCTTTTGAGAAGGTTCACCTACCCTTGTCTCATGCCAACTATATTACATTTTAGCCTTGGTGATTTCTCCAGGGCACTAAGCCTTGTAAGGGTGTGTTGAAGTCCTTTATGTATTGCAGTGGGGGCTATAGCTGTCCTTAGGTGTTTATATTGAGGAATGTATTAACCTACGTTGCTGTGAAAATAAAAATTTCTATAAGGTATTCTCATTTGAAATCATGGATTGTTAACCTGAAAAATATATGTTTCAGGGGGAGGGGGTCATTTTTCTGGCGAGAGGATCTAGTTTTGCAGAAGGGATCTTTCATCCCAGAGTTGGAAAACTTGGAAGCTGGCTTTTTGTGGCTCACAAATGTGATGAAGGACTGTTTTGAGTATAGGAATCATGTTTTTACTGTGTTTATGTTTCTCACAGTGCCCAGCATATTGCTTTATGTGTCATGGGCATTCGGTGAATGTGGAAATTATCATTTTAAAGCTTTGTTATTTTTAATAACAGGGGAACTTGTTGCATTGTACCGATCTGTAATAATCTAAGGAATAGGTCTCATTTATCTAATTCCTAAGTCAAGATAGCAGTTGAAAATGCTTTTTTTAAAGTACCCTAAGAATATTTCTAGCTAGTAGTAGCATTTTATGTAACAAATTTTTCTTGATGTAATTTAGAAAACAAACTTATTTAGTCCTACAGTCTTGTATGTGTGTGTGTGTGTGTGTGTGTGTTTAATACTATTTGTGGTAAATTTGAAGCTAACCTACACCTTCATTTTTTGCCAAGGCTCTTTATTATCCATAGATGTACTGTACTGCTTAGTGAATAGGATTTTTGTCATTACCTAGCATTAATTTGTGTTAAGAATAATAGCATGGTTCAGTGGGAATGGAAAGTTCTTTATAGATTTGGAAAAATTGATACTTGTTTTGTATCTCTACTCCCCAACTGGTTTATAGTGTTTTATTTTAGCCTGTTTCTGTTCAGAATCATCTAGCTCAAGTTTTACTATATTAATAATTCTTAATGGGTGTAAGGAAGACTTGGCTAAGAGAAATTCTGAAATCAAAATATTGCTAACTTTTACTTACATTAAAAATAGTTTTGACTGCTCTAAGTCGTCTCCAAGCTAACAAAACAGTAGTGTGGAAGGCTCAGCATTTGTTTTGATCCAGCTTTAAAAGTGCAGCATAGGGAATTCCCTGGCAGTCCAGTGGTTAGGACTTGGTGCTTTCACTGCTGTGGGCCTGGGTTTGACCCCTGGTCCAGGAACTAAGATACCGCAAAGCTGCCCAGTGCGCCAAAAAAAAAAAAAGGCAAAATAAAGGGCAAAAGCAGCCCAACACCAACAAGAAGCACATCCCTGTCTCCTTGGTTTCTGCAGAGCCAGGACCAGAACAGGAACTTAGTGTCTTTTGTGAAGTCTAGTTATTCACACTAGATTGTTGATCTTTGATCCAATTAATATATTCTAATAATTTCTCTAAACATTACCAGAGCATGGAACCAGCACTAATGTGATGGTAAGTGCCTAACTAGGCAGTTCTAATTCTGGAAGGAAATTAAAGGGAAAGGAATACACTATAATTTTCCTTATATATATATATTTTTTTCTTTTTTTTTTTTGCGGTACACGTACCTCTCACTGTTGTGGCCTCTCCCCTTGTGGAGTGCAGGCTCAGTGGCCATGGCTCACGGGCCCAGCCGCTCCCCGGCATGTGGGATCCTCCCGGACCGGGGCACAAACCCGTGTCCCCTGCATCGGCAGGCGGACTCTCAACCACTGCGCCACCAGGGAAGCCCAATTTTCCTTATATTCTATAGGACATTTAAATGATGCCCCGGGATCCAGGAAGCACAGAGAATCAGAGTTTAGAGTGAATGCTACAGGTTTATGCTTTTTGAAGAAAAATAAAATTGAACTTTTTTCTGTCTTGATGTTTGTTTTAGGGGTTGTAGAAGGTGATTTAGCTGCTATAGAAGCATACAAATCATCAGGAGGGGACATTGCCCGTCAGCTCACTGCAGATGAAGTACGCTTGCTGAACCGTCCTTCGGCTTTCGATGTTGGCTATACTCTGGTACATCTGGCTATACGTTTTCAGAGGCAGGATATGCTAGCAATATTGCTTACAGAGGTGAGTGTGACATTTTGATTAAACATTATTTTTTTTTTTTTTTTTTTTTTTGACTTTTTTTTTTTTTTTTTGCGGGACGCGGGCTTCTCACTGTTGTGGCCTCTCCCGTTGCGGAGCACAGGCTCTGGACGCGCAGGCTCAGCGGCCGTGTCTCATGGGCCCAGCCGCTCCGCGGCATGTGGGATCTTCCCAGACCGGGGCACGAACCCATGTCCCCTGCATCGGCAGGCGGACTCTCAACGACTGCGCCACCAGGGAAGCCCTAAACATTCTTTTATATGAAGGAAATGTGTTCTTTAGTTTTCATTTTTGATGTTATAATGTTTCTCAGTTCTTAAATGTTGTAGATTCAATCTTCTCTCTTCTTTTAAAAATGACATTAAACTTAGACTTTGACAGAAGTAAATAATTTTTAAGGATATGTGTTTTTAAAACAGGACATTTTGCTACAATATTTGAGTCATATGTTTGATTTAAAAAAAACTGGGATGTATCTGTCATTCATTCAACTAACATTTATTGAGTACCTACTACGTGCCAGGCACTGTGCGTAAAAGGGCTATAATTGTGAAGACATTGGCTCTTCCTTCAATGAATCTCCAGGTATAGTTACTCTATAGAGAGTGCAGGGTTTTTTTTTTTTTTTTCAAAAAAAATCTTTCTTTCTCTCTTTCTCTCCCTTTTTCTTTCTCCCCCCTCCCCCTCTCCCCCCTCCCCCTCTCCCCCCTCCCCCTCTCCCCCTCTCCCCCTCTCCCCCTCTCCCCCTCTCCCCCTCTCCCCCTCTCCCCCTCTCCCCTCTCCCCCCTCTCCCCCCTCCCCCCTCCCCCTCTCCCCCCCTCCCCCCTCCCCCCCCCCCCCCCTCCCCCTCTCCCCCTCTCCCCCTCTCCCCCTCTCCCCCTCTCCCTCGGGTCTTCGTTGCTGTGAGCGGGCTTTCTCTAGTTGTGAGCGGGGACTACTCTTCGTTGTGGTGTGCGGGCTTCTCATTGCGGTGGCTTCTCTTGTTGCAGAGCACGGACTCTAGGCATGCGGGCTTCAGTAGTTGTGGCACACAGGCTCAGTAGCTGTGGCTCACGGGCTCTAGAGCGTAGGCTCAGTAGTTGTGGCGCCTGGGCTTAGTTGCTCTGCGGCATGTAGGATCTTCCCGGACCAGGGCTTGAACCTGTATCCCCTGGATTGGAAGGCAGATTCTTAACCACTGCACCACCAGGGAAATCCCCAGAGTGCAGTTTCAGAGATGTAAATGCCAGGTGCTGTGGAGAGTGCTTGAGAAAGTGTTTTGAGGTATCTTACCTTGTTACCTGTAGCAGGTAACATTTTAGCTGAGAGTAAAATGAAGGAAGGAGTAGGAGGAATTAGCCTCAAACAGTAGGTGGAGAGAAGGGAGTTGAGGAAACATTTTATTCAGAGGCAAGGGCGGTGGTATTTGTGGCGAATTTGGAACTTGCAGGTAGCTCAGCAGGGTTGTGATGGTGAAGGGGAAGTGAGAGAAGCAAGTAAGGGACGCAGTGTGAAGGATCTTCTAGGCCAAAGAATTTGAAAATTATTCTGAGGGCAGAATAAGGCTTTAAAAAGGGTTAGGTAGAGTGGCAGGGGAGTGACAAGATCAGACTGTGTTTTGGCAGCTCACTTTATTTTTTTTTATTTTATTTTTTGCAGTATGCGGGCCTCTCACTGTTGTGGCCTCTCCCGTTGCGGAGCACAGGCTCCGGACGCGCAGGCTCAGTGGCCATGGCTCATGGGCCCAGCTGCTCCGCAGCATGTGGGATCTTCCTGGACTGGGGCATGAACCCGTGTCCCCTCCATCGGCAGGCGGACTCTCAACCACTGCGCCACCAGGGACGCCGGGCTGCTCACTTTAGAGAGGGGCAAGCGTGGTTAGCAGGACACTGCAGTGATGCTGGCAGGAACTCTGCTGGGACAGTAGTGGCAACAGCAAAGGAAAGAAGTGGGCTGGTTTGAGAGAGATGCTGGTGATGTAGGCAGAACTAAGTGGATAGATTGGCCATGGGGAGTAATGGTGAGTTAGGGGTCAGAGTTGATTCTGGGGTTTCTGGATTAGATAACGAGGTACATGTTACAAATGACAGAGGTTGCAAATGAATTAGGATGTGACTATATTATCCAGGTAATTAAAAAAAATATTCATTTATTTATTTATGCGGCTACACATCTTATTTGCGGCATGCGGGATCTTTAGTTGTGGCATGCGGGATCTTAGTTGCAGCATGTGGACTTTTTAGTTGTGGCATGCAGACTCTTAGTTGCGGCACGCGGACTGTTAGTTGCAGCATGCATGTGGGATATAGTTCCCTGACCAGGGATCAAACCCAGGCCCCCTGCCTTGAGAGTGTGGAGTCTCACCCATTGGACCACCAGGGAAGTCTCCAGGTAATTTTTTTTTTAATGATAAGAGAAATAGGGTAAAAGTGCAGAGAGTTAGATCAGTTGTGGATTCAAATCCAATTTGGTCAGTATACGCCTGTGTATGCTTACTTGCACATTTAAGTTTGCCAATATCTGGGAACATTTATGTACAAAGCATGGGGTGAGGGGATTAATAAATATGAACGTTAGATGAAAGCATGATTGAGATGGCTAGCCATGTGTTTAGTTTGGTAAGAGTCCAGTGTAACCAGGGGCACCTGATAGAGCAAAGGAGGGCTTGAGAGACAGCCATGCTGAAAACAAAGGGCAGGCTTATTGAGGATAAGGGAGAAGGGGACTGTTTGAAAAGCAGCTGTGTGATTAGAGAGACCAGAGTTCTGGAACATGGGATGGAACAGTAAGAAGTAGTTCCTGTAGTATCTGAGGTCTGGCTACATTTCTGTTGTGATGCCCAGTTGTGTACTGGAAGGGCTGGCATGTGGAGTTATAGTTGCTGGTGGTGGCTGGAGACAGGAGAGAGAAGGCAGCTGTGAACCAAGGCTCAAGTCTTTAGGGGATACATAGGTTTCTCTCAGGCTGGTAGAGGACTATGAGAAGGTTCTGGAGGGACTGGTGTAAGTCGCTGGCCTCCTAAGAGCATTCTGGGGACTAACAGCAGGAAGACGGTAGAACCCCAGTGTGTTTATTATTTACTGCTGTGTAACAAATCCCCGCAAAACTTAGCAGCTTAAGACAGCAAACACTTGTTATCACAGTTTCTGAGAGTAAGGAGTCCAGGAGCAGCTTAGCTGAATGATTTTGGCTCAAGGTCTCATGAGGTTACAAACTGCTGGGGGCTCCACAGGGACTAGAGGATCTGGTTCCAAGTACACTCACCTGGTTGTTGGCAGGAGGCTTCAAATCCTTGTTACCTGGGCCCCTCAGTAGGGCTGCTTGTGATGTGGTAGCTGGTTTCACCTAGAGCAAGTGATCCAAGAGAGGGAGAGAGCATGAGAGAATGATTCAAGTAGAAACTGTAGTGTCTTTTCTGTATAACCTAATGTAGGAAGTGATATACTATAATTTCTGCTATATTCTGTGGTACACAGAGACCACCCTGGTACAAGATGGGGGAGGTGGAAAGGAGGCTTGTTCTAGGGGAAGAACAAAATCAGTGATGGAATTTAGTCTCAATGGAGTAGGCACTCTACAGGACAGAACTGAAGGGGCCAGTAGGGAGACTGGAAGGGGGAGAGTATGAGTCTGGACTAAGGGATGTGTCTGCAAACAGGGCACAGAGCCAAGTACTTTTGAGATGGGAACAGGAGAACATTATATTTTGGAAATATGTGTCTGGGCCAGGGGGTTTAATTGGATTTTAGATAATGGATACTGTTTGTAGTCTGGTGGAACCTATGGACTTCTTCTCAAAATACTGTTTTTAAATGTATAAAATAAAAAATAGGATTACAAAGGAAATCAGTTATATTGAAATAGTTATCAGAATATTAAATACATGTGATGTAAAGAAAATGAATTTTAGGGCTTCCCTGGTGGCGCAGTGGTTGAGAGTGTGCCTGCCGATGCAGGGAACACGGGTTCGTGCCCCGGTCCGGGAAGATCCCACATGCCGTGGAGTGGCTAGGCCTGTGAGCCATGGCCACTGAGCCTGCGCGTCCGGAGCAACGGGAGAGGCCACAACAGTGAGAGGCCCGCATACAGCAAAAAAAAAAAAGAAAAGAAAATGCATTTTAAATGTAGGCAAGAGGTTAGTGAAAATGAAGGATTTAAATTTGATTGAAATTCCTATTCTAATTCATGGTCCCTTCCCAAGTTCATGGACCCTAGGTTAACCAGTAGCCTAAGGAGATGGTTGAGACTCATGAGGTTAAAGAGGCTAGAACAGCGGTCCCCAACCTTTTTGGCACCAGGGACCGGTTTCATTGAAGACAGTTTTTCCACAGACGGTGGGGAGGGGAGGCGGGAGTGGGGGATGGTTCAGGCGGTAATGAGAGCGATGGAGGCAACAGGTGAAGCATGGCTCGCTCGCTGCTCACCTCCTGCTGTACGGCCCGGTTCCTAACAGGCCGCAGACCGGTACCGGTCCATGGCCCGGGGGTTGGGGACCCCTGGGCTAGAAGATGAGAGGCAGGCCTCAGGGACATATGCTTAAGGATGGTGGCGGGAGAAGGAAGCTTAGAGGCCAATCACCAGCTGTAAGGTTTCTCTTGGGGTGTTTGCAATATTCAGGTTTCAGTCCAAGTTGTTTTTGAAAAAAATCTTCCCAGGATTTTGGAAAGGGGCCGGGGGTTAGCACATTGGGATAAGCTATTTTTGAATTTACTTTTGAGATGCATTTTAATGCTTTGACTTGAGAAATAGTCTGTTATATTCTGAAAATATTTAATATTTCGTTTCCCACAGTTTTAGTGTTGCTTAGATTGGGCTCATGGAGATAAGATGTGGTGACAATTTCATTGTTACTGGTAATCCTGGCTAGTAAAGTTTAGAATTGAATTTTTGTGTAGTTTTCAGAATAGGATGTCTAATGGTTGCATTGGGTATGCAGGGTTTTTGAAATACTGTTTACTTACCTTAATAGTAATTACAATTAAGCTGTCCACATGTGTTATGTAGATGACATTATCAGTAAAACTTATTCTTTGTGTGGCTTGTTGGAAGATCTGCTGCTCCAAGCCCCACTTGTGACTGGAAGTCTGCATTCAGGAAGGTCGTCCAGGTTAGTGGCTGCATCTGTAGTGACAGCAGAGAACAGAGCTAACTGGCTCGCTCAGGATCACACCAGACTCATTTCCTCTTTAGCAGATACTCACCTTGGATTTCAGAATTCTCTGTATATAGATTTCTTGAGCTCCACAAAAGGAGTACAAGTTAAGTGTAAGATAATGTCTTTTCATCGTTTGTTGTTATTCATCATTTAAAAAGGACAGGAAAGTTCTAGCCACCTCCTTGTTTAGAGGTTCTCTGTGGTAGTGCTCACTACACCGGTGCTCAGATTTCATTCCCCTTGAATTGTACTACTGCAGAGATTTGTTGTCTGTTTTACACTCGGAGAAGCCAGATGCTTTTTTAAAAAATTAAGAATTATAGGGACTTCCCTGGTGGTCCAGTGGTTAAGATGCCATGCTTCCACAGCAGGGGGTGCGGGTTTGATCCCTGGTCGGGGAACTAAGATCCCGCATGCTGTGTGGTGTGGCCAAAAAACACAAAAAAAAAAAAAAAAAAAAAAAAACAGAATTGTAACAAGTGGGGAGGGATTTGAAGTCATTGGGAACTAACCCTTTAAAGGTTGGGAATCCGCCTGCCAGTGCAGGGGACATGGATTTGACCCCTGGTCCAGGGAGATCCCACATGCCGTGGAGCAACTAAGCCCGTGCGCCACAACTGCTGAACCTGTGCTCTAGATCCCGCGCTACTGAAGCCCGCGTGCCTAGAGCCCGTGCTCTGCAACAAGAGAAGCCACTGCAGTGAGAAGCCCGCGCACTGCAATGAAGGGTAGCCCCCGTTCGCCGCAACTAGAGAAAGCCCGCGCATAGCAATGAAGACCCAACACAGCCAAAAATAACTAAAAATAAATAAATTTATTTAAAAAAACCATGCTTTTCTTTACTCTAAGTCAAAGTACTTGAAATATTCTTAACAGAGCAGAAGAGTGTTTGTACTTTCCTCTTTCTCTGTGAGCTAGAATTCCCTGTTTTTTAATAAGAATGTTTTTATTAGGGGTATGATGGTTATTACTTTTTTTTTGTCCTCCCTCCCCCTCCTATGATGAACGTTTGTGAACAACTCCATTTTACATAAATTTTTATATGCATCTTTGTGTATTTCCTTGGGATAAACTCCACTAGAAAGTAGAACTACTGAGTTGAGAGGGTAAAACATTTTTATCACTTTTCCAGGGAAGTTGGACTGGTATATACTTATACTATTGAGGAAATAACACCCAGTACCTCATATATTTAAAACAAAAACACCTTGAGTTACTGGGACATTTTGGTAATTTCTTTTATACACTATTGTTTTCTGCTTCCACTGATGATAAATGAGATGTAGAGGAAAGTTTCTTTTGTATTTAAGGTGTCTCAACAAGCTGCAAAGTGTATTCCAGCAATGGTGTGTCCTGAACTGACAGAGCAAATCCGGCGTGAGATAGCTGCCTCTCTTCATCAGAGAAAGGGGGATTTTGCTTGCTATTTCCTAACTGACCTTGTAACATTTACGTTGCCAGCAGGTAACTCCAAATCTCTGTGTGAAAATAAATTTCAACTTTATTATAATTTTTTAATGTCTGAATGAAAATGTTTCTGTTAGAAAACAGATAACTTAGCTACTATATGTGGATCTTAAATTACTTGATTACCCTGTTTTACTGGAAGTGACCAGTACAAGGGCCATTTATAAACTAATGCCTTAGAGCTGATAGGAAGACAGCAGCTGATAATAAGTGACTTCTTTGTGGGCCTCAGATATTTTAAAAAGTCTGTTTTATCCATTTATTTTTCTCTTTGTTTTTATTTTAGAATATTATCAGTCTGCTTTTTTTCTTTTTCTTTTCATAGATAACTATTGGTTACCTGATATTAGGAGATAAGATCAGAACATGGGGTTTTGATGGGTAGAGTCAAGTTATTTGAGTCAAAGATACTGGCATTCTTTTGAAAGTGTCATTACTTTCTTCACTTTCTACGTTAATTTCTACTATATTTGTGAAGCAACTTTTTATTTTTCAGTTCCATGACAAGTGGAAATGTCTTCCAGGCTGTTTTTTGTCAGTTGGCATTGAATAAATGCAGTAAACACCAAAAGGTTCTAAATAAAACTTATATTTTGGTTTGGAGCGTTTTGAGCTTTTTTAATATTGAGATATGAACAGAGGTATTTACAAAATGGTAGAAAATAACAACTAAGCTTTTAAAAATCAGATAAATTTCATTTGAAATGCACTCTGTATATTTAAACTTAGTACTTCAAGTGATGATTAGATTTTAAGTTGAAAATAGTTCTAAGGTTAAAACATTTTTGTAAGGGTAATGCTTCTTACTCTAGACTACTCAGTTAGTAAACTGAACAGAGAGCATAGAGAATTTGAGAAGGTGAGGAGAACAGAAATCTGCATGCCAAAGTGAATGGCTCAGTAACTTGTATAAGGAGATTCTAAAGTCTGAAAATCACAGTTCTGAGCAGAGGTTGAGAGTGTGGGGGAAAGAGAACAGACAAAAATGTGTTTGTTTGTTGTTGTTGTTTTAACTTGAATATTAGATAGCTCTGTTCTTTTTTCTTTTATTTCAACTTTATTAAATTATCATTGACATAGAAAATTGTAAAATATTTAAAGTGTACTTTGTGGTGATTTGATTTATACATTGTGAAAGTTAACTGTTAATTAACTAGATTCCCCCCATCTAGTTAATTAACACATTCATCGCCTCACATTTATTTATTTATTTATTTATATTTTGGGTGAGAACATTAAGTTTTGTTCTCTTAGTGAATTTCAATTGTACAATACAGCGTTACTGACTATTGTTACTATGTTTTGCATATAATCCTAGCTGTCTTCATTTTATGGTTTATCGTTTGTACTCTTTTAGCAATTTCTCCCTAATCCCTTCCTGCCTTGCCCCTGGCAGCTGCTTTGCTACTCTCTGTTTCTATGAATTTGACTTTTTTTTTTTAAGATCCCATATGTAAGTAATACCATACAATATTGGTCTTTCTGTTGAGCTTATTTCACTTAGCATAATGTCTCCAAGGTCCTTCTGTATGTTGCAAATGGCATGATTTTCTTCTTTCTCATGGCTTAATAATACTGCATTGTATAGATATATCACATCTACTTTATTTATTCACCCATTGATAGACACTTAGGTTGTTTTCATATATTGGCTATTGCGAGTAATGCTGCAACCAACATGGGTACAAATACCTTTTCGATACCCTGTTGTCATATCCTTTGGCTGTGTACCCAGAAGTGAGATTGCTGGATCATGTGATAGTTTTTGAGGATACTTCATACTGTTTTCCATAGTGACTGCACCAGTTTACATTCCCACCACTGGTGCACAAGGGTTCCCTTTTCTCCACATTCTTGTCAACATTTGTTATCTCTTGTTGTTTTAATAATAGCTGTATATAATTACTGGTCCAAATGATTTTATTGTTTGTAGATAGATCACAGTTTTGATAATGAAGTACAGAAAGGAAAATTTTACACCTCATACACACACACACACACACATGAGATACATGCATGTTTTTTAAAAGAAGCTATTCAACAGCCTTCGGTGGAAAGGGAGTTATTTTAGAGGAAGTTACTGTTAGATGCTGGCATCAAATTTTTTCAGTTATGAGACATATAAAGATTTTTTTTTTTTTAAAGATTTTTTAAATCTGGTTTTTCTTTGTAGATATTGAAGACTTGCCTCCAACAGTCCAAGAAAAATTATTTGATGAGGTGCTTGATAGAGATGTTCAAAAAGGTAAGCATGGAATTAATGAGTATAATTTATCTTTTATTGATTTCAATAAACTTTTTGCTTTGTAAGGTTTGGAATAGTTTGGTGTATGGTCAACATAGTTTATTTCTACTTTAAATTGAAAATGTAAAGTCCTTAAGAACAGTGTTGTATTGTGCTGTTAGAAGTGCTCATTCATAGCTCTTAACTGTGGTAGAGTGAATAAAGGCATAAACATTTTTAAACCCTGGTTATCTGTTTCCTATTCTAGAATGAGTATATTTTCATATTAAAAATTTTTAGAAAATAAATCATGAAGAATTTAAAAATGGAGTAAATTATTCTAGAGCCTTAATATGATTATTCTAGAGCCTTAAGGTGTTTCAACTACTCAAAGGTTTATATTTCAATTGATCAGAATTTAGATGTTTATTAGTAAATTACATATTAAATCTATTAACTTCTAGAGAATAGGTTCTTTCTTCCACTATTTCTTAATTGCAGAAGCATGAAAATGAACATTTTATTTATTTACTTATTTATATTGAAGTATAGTTGATTTACAATATTGTGTTAATTTCTGCTGTACAACAAAGTGATTCAGTTATACATACATTCTTTTTTATGTTCTTTTCCATTATGGTTTATCACAGGATATTGAATATAGTTCCCTGTGCTATACAGTAGGACCTTGTTATCTATCCATCCTGTATATACTAGTTTGCATCTGCTTACCCCAAACTCCCACCCCCCTTCCCCATTAGCAACCACAAGTCTGTTCTCTATGTCTGTGAGTCTGTTTCTGTTTCGTAGATAAGTTCATTTGTGTCGTATTTTAGATTCCACATATAAGTGATATCATATGGTATTTGTATTTCTCTTTCTGACTTACTTCACTTAGTATGATAATCTCTAGGCCCATCCATGTTGCTGCAAATGACATTATTTCATTCTTTTTTATGGCTGAGTTGTATTCCATTGTACCACATCTTTTTATCCATTCATCTGTTGATGGACATTTAGGTTGTTTCCATGTCTTGGCTGTTGTGAGTAGTGCTGCTTTGAACATAGGGGAGCATTTATCTTTTTGAATTATAGTTTTGTCCGGATATGTGTCCAGGAGTGGGATTGCTGGATCATATGGCAACTCTATTTTTAGTTTTTTGAGGAATCTCCATACTGTTTTCCATAATGGCTGTACCAGCTTACATTTCCACCAACAGTATAGGAGGGTTCCCTTTTCTCCACACCCTCTCCAGCATTTGTTATTTGTAGACTTTTTAATAATGGCCACTCTGACCAGTGTGAGGTGGTATCTCATTCTAGTTTTGATTTGCATTTCTCCAGTAATTAGTGATGTTGAGCACCTTTTCATGTGCCTGTTGGCCATGTGTATGTCTTTGGTGAAATGTCTGTTTAGGTCTTCTACCCATTTATCAATTGGGTTGTTTGTTTTTCTGTTGTTGAGTTGTATGAGCTGTTTGTATATTTTGGAAATTAAGCCCTTGTCAGTCAAATCGTTTGCAAATATTTTCTCCCATTCCATAGGTTGTTTTTTTGTTTTGTTTATGGTTTCCTTTGCTGTGTAAAAGCTTGTAAATTTGATTAGGTCCCATTTGTTTATTTTTGTTTTTATTTCTATTGCTTTGGGAGACTGACCTAAGGAAAAAAATGGTACGATTTATATCAGAGAGTGTTTTGCCTGTGTCCTTTCCTAGAAGTTTTATGGTGTGATGGCTTGTATTTGAGTCTTTTAAGTCATTTTGAGTTTATTTTTGTGTGGTGTGAGAGTGTGTTCTAACTTTATTACATGCATCTGTCCAACTTTCCCAACACTACTTGCTGAAGAGACTTTTTCCCGTTGTATGTTCTTGCCTCCTTTGTTGAAGATTAATTGACCATAGGTGTGTGGGTTTATTTCTGGACTTTCTGTCTGTTCCATTGATCCATATGTCTGTTTTTGTGCCAATACCATGCTGTTTTGATTACTGTAGTAATTGTCCGAAGTTTGGGAAGGTTAGACCTTCTGCCTTATTCTTTTTCCTCCGGATTACTTTGGCAATCCTGGGTCTTTTATGGTTCCATGTAAATTTTAGGATTATTTGTTTTAGTTTTGTGGAAAATGTCATGGGTAATTTGATAGGGATTGTGTTAAATCTGTAGATTGCTTTGGGTAGTGTGGCCATTTTAACAATATTAATTCTTCCGATCCAAGAGCATGGGATATCTTCCCATTTCTTTGAATCATCTTCAATTTCCTTTATTAATGTTTTATATGAACATGTTATTTAAATTCTTCATATAGAATTAGAAGAAGAATCTCCAATTATAAACTGGTCCTTGGAATTGGCTACACGTTTGGACAGTCGACTGTATGCACTTTGGAACCGGACTGCAGGAGACTGCTTACTTGATTCAGTACTGCAAGCTACCTGGGGCATTTATGACAAGGACTCGGTGCTTCGGAAAGCCCTGCATGACAGCCTACACGACTGTTCACATTGGTGAGCTGACATCCTTCCCTTTTTGAATCCAGGAGTGCACTGGCTGAATCATTTCCTTACAGTGGTGGGATCCTTTTTGTCTGTTATATTTTCTGTGGAAGCTAGGGGGGAAAACCTTTGGTTTTCGGCACTGAGACACTTTGAACATCTCAGTGGTTTTTATATCTTTTTGCTAAGCTTTAAAATAGAAACATTGGAAGCTGTAGGGGTGTCTTAAATATAGAAAGGTCTTTGCTCATCTTTTAGTTTTCTGGTTTCACCTGTTTATTTATTTTTAGTGTGGCTAGTGGAAAATTTTAAACTACACGTACGCTGTATTTTGTGTCTTGGTCAGCTCCGGTGCTCATATTTTAAAGTAGCTTTGATTTCGTATTTGTTCAACTTTAAGAGATTATATTGATTGTGTATTATGAGTTTTTCTTCCTGAGACAGGTAGTCTTAAGACCATGTTTTATTTTGCAAATTTTCAAATCCACAGAAAAGTTAAAAAAAAAAAAATCAGTGCAAGGGACCCCAACATCTCCTTCATTGGATTGGCCAGTTGTTAATTGTTAACATTTTGCCACAGGTGCTCCATCTCTGTGTACCTAAACACTCCCCTTTGCCAGTTAGTTTTAGGCATCCTGGTGCTTTACCCTTCAGTATTTCAGCATGCATCTTTTAAGAACAAGGATATTCTCCTACCCAGCCACATCCTCATTACCACATCTAAGAAAATCAACATCGAGTCAGTTATCTAGCATACAGTCCAAATCACACTTTTAACTTGTCTCAAAAATATCCTTTTTTTAAAAAACATCCAATAGTCAATCAAGTATATGACTAGTCTTGAACTGTAAATTCAGATGGGAACCTGATTGGATAGCTAAAGAAAGAATGTGTCATTCAGAACTGATGGTTTAGACATTCGGCCCTTGTCCAGGGGAGAGGACTTTGTGCCTTTAGTGGAGGGTGATTGCTCCGGATGGATCTGGGGGGTGGGCAGTGCCATTCCTTGTGTGATGCGGATTCATCAGGCCTGGGAAGCCTGATGTCATTACATGTTCAGTCTGTCTGACCTCCAGATTGGATTACGTGCTCATCAGACAACATCCTAATGATGATTTGGCTGTTTGTGTGGGCCTGCCCGCACCGAGAGGATGAGAGTCGTTTTGGATATTGTGGTTTTACAGGTTTGCCTTGTAGGTTTAGTTACTGTGACTCTGCCCTTGGAAAGATAGATCTGTCCTCTGGGTGTGGATGAGGTCTGGCTGCTCAGCCTGGAAACTAGATCTGGACCTTGGTAAGTCTACCATTTTACAAGTCCTTTTTAAAAGGCAGCTCTAGCCTTTCCTCTGACAGTAATATTCTGACCCTGTTGTAAGGTTGAAAGTGTACTGTAAATTTCAGTAGGTGATATGTACTTTTCCTAGCTGTGAGGGCTTTAAAAAGAAAAAGACATTGGTGGCTATTAATAGTTTGGGAACTTTATGCTACCTGTTTCTCAAAGCTGGCAGTGGGTAATCTTCTGGATTGGAGTTGTCACTTATATTTGTATTAGGACTGAAATTCTAGTTTTGAGTCATTTGAAGTCTCAAAAGTCTAATGTGAAAGTAGGGAGAAAAAGAAAAAGATTGCCATAAACTGAGGTGGAAAATGGGCTAGATGAGAGTGAGAAGGACCTAGGTTGTAGGTTCTGAGTGCAGCCACTGGTAAGTGCTGTTGTGGCAGATCGTTTGGTAGTGGAGGCCTTGGTTCTAAAAGGGTGCTTCGCTGGCATATGAACAGGCTTTCCACAATAAAGAGTGCCTTGGTGCCACCTCCTCCAGTCCCTGCCATACAGGGTCTTCACCTGATGTTTTACAGTTAAGGCGTAGGAAGCTGCAAGGATTGTAGTGATCACATAGACATCCTTTTCACTATCTTGGGGTGGAGAGGGGATGAAGATTATCAAATGAGGAGAGAGGAAGCATTGTTGCCGTAGATTCAAGGCATCAGTGATGTGGGTCAAATATATTAGCCTTACTGAATAACGATTAAATTGTTGACTATTTTGAGTTGTGACAAGTTTGTTGACTGGGCTGTTATATGACTATTAGAAGGTAGAATGAGAGGGCCCTGTCCTAGGTCAGGAGAGGAGCAGCCAGTATATCACTTGTGCAGTCTCCTTTTAAATCAGCTTTTTGCTAGGGTTTCCTTTGCTCATAATCCAAATCAGGTGGGATGAGACTTTTTTTAAGTCATAAAATATCTAAATGAGAACTGAGAAAGTAATTTTCTTTTATTTAAGCCCTTCCTCCTATCACTTAAAGATAGGACATTTTTTTTTGTGGTGGTAGCTGTGCTCTTCTGTTGGGTGCCTATGATTTGATCCGGCTCAAGTGCTCAAGATGGAATATTGTACTTGCCTTCGATTGACATGTCAATCCAAATAGAGAGCCAAATGGGAGTAATTAATATAAATAGGGGGAAAAATCAGTGAAAAATCAATTCTTTTAGAAATATCATCTTTGGATAACTCATTATTGTGCCTCTCTATATACATTTTTAGACCTTAATTTGTTGAGAGCAGTTTTAGTTCACAGCACAATGGAAAGGAAGGCACCGTTGTTTGCCATGTCCCCCCACGCATAACTGCCCATTACGAACATCCCCCACAAAGTGGTATGTTTGTGACAAGTGATGAACCGACACTGACAATATTCTTATCATCGAAAGTCCATAGTTCACATTAGGGTTCATCTTAGTATACATTCTGCGATTTTGGACAAATGTGTAATGACATGTGTCCACCATTATATTGATAGTATTGAACAGAGGATTACAATTATAGTGTCAGAGAGAGTATTTTCAATGCCCCAAAATCCTCTGTGCTCTGCCACTGCATCCTTTCCTCCTGCCTAACCCTGGCAGCCACTGGTCTTTTTACTGTCTCTGTTGTTTTTGCCTTTTCCACACTGTCATGTGGTTGGAGTCATATAATATGTAGCCATTTCAGATCAGCTGCTTTCACTTCGTAATGTGCATTTAGGGTTCCTCTGTTTTTTCATGGCTTACATAGCTCATTTCTCTGTAATGCTGACAAGTACTTCGTTGTCTGGATGTACCCATTTTATCCATTCTGAAGGACACTTTGCTTGCAAGTTTTGGCAGTTATGAATAAAGCTGCTGTAAACTTCCATATGCAGGGTTTTGTGTGTTCATAGATTTTTAGTTCCTTTGGGTAAACACCAAAGTTCATAATAGCTGGATTATCTAATAAGAGTATGTGTTTAGTTTTGTGAGAAACTGCCAATCGATCTTCCAAGGTAGCAGTACTGTTATGCATTCCCACCAGCAATGAATGAGAATTCCTGTTGCTCCATATCCTTGCCAGCATTTGATGTTGTCAGCATTATTACATTTAGATCATTGACATTCAAAGTGATTATTGATATAGTTGGATTCATAACTTCCATGTTTGTAACTGTTTTCTATTTGTTGCCCTGTTCTTTGTTCCTGTTTTTGTCTTTCACTCTTTTTCTTTCTTTTTTTTTTTTTTTTTTTTTTTTTTTTGCGGTACTTGGGCTTCTCACTGTTGTGGCCTGTCCCGTTGCGGAGCACAGACTCAGCGGCCATGGCTCACGGGCCCAGCCGCTCCGCGGCATGTGGGATCCTCCCGGACCCGGGGCACGAACCCGTGTCCCTTGCATTGGCAGGCGGACTTTCAACCACTGTGCCACCAGGGAAGCCCCTGTCTTTCATGTTTTTAGTTGAGCATTTTATGATTCTATTTTCTCTACTTTCTTAGCATATCAGTTATACTTATTTTTTTAACTTTTATTAGTGGTTGCCCTAGAGTTTGCAGTATATTTTTACAGTTAATCCAAGTCCGCTTTCAAATAAAACTGTACCACTTCATGGGTTGTGTCATTACTTCATAATAACAAAATAATCCTAATTCCTCCTTTCTGTCCCTTGTATCTTTATTGTCATTCATTTCACTTATATGTAAGCATACATAAGCGCATACCTGCACACACGCTCGCACGTTCATACACACACACTATATATATATACATAAGTATGCATAATCAAATATATTATTATTTTGAATAAACTATTATCTGTTAGATCAATTAAGAATAAAAAGTAAAAGTTTTAATTTTATCTTCAATTTATTTCTTAATGCTCTTCCTTTTTTTATGTAGATCAAAATTTTTGATCTATGTTATTTTCCTTCTTTCTAAAGAACTTCTTTTAACATTTCTTGTGAACCGGGTCTCTGGCAACAAATTCCCTCCATTTTTGTTTGTTTGAGAAAGACTTTACTTCTCTTTTACTTTTGAAGGATCATTTTCACGGGATATAGAATTCTAGGTTGGTGTTTTTTGTGTGTCAACTTTTAAAATATTTCACTTCATTCTCTTCTTGCGTGGTTTCTGAGAAGTCGGATATAATTCTTATCTTTTGTTTCTGCATAGGCAGGTGTTTTTTGGGTTTTTAAAAATAAATTTATTTATTTACTTTTGGCTGCGTTGCTGTGCGTGGGCTTTCTCTAGTTGTGGCGAGCGGGAGCTACTCTTCATTGCATTGTGCAGGTTTCTCATTGCAGTGGCTTTTCTTGTTGTGGAGCACGAACTCTAGGCACACGGGCTTCAGTAGTTGTAGCACACGCGCTCAGTGGTTGTGACTCATGGGCTCTAGAGCTTAGGCTCAGTAGTTGTGGCGCACAGGCTTAGTTGCTCTGTGGCATGTGGGATCTTCCTGGATCAGGGCTTGAACCTGTGTTCCCTGCATTGCCAGGAAGATTCTTAATCACTGTACCACCAGGGAAGTCCCAGGTAGGTGTTTTTTATATTCTGTCTTCTTTCAGGACCTTTTTCTTTAATTTTCTGTTGTTTGAATATGATATGCCTAGGTGTAGTTTTTCTGGCATTTTTCCTTCTTGGTGTTCTCTGAGCTTCCTGGATCTGTGGTATGGTGTCTGACATTAATTTGGTGAGATTCTCAGTCATTGTTTCAAATATTTCTTCCGTTACTTTCTTTTTTCTCCCTCTATTATTGACATTTGTATGTTATACCTTTTGTAGTTGTCCCATGGTTATTTGAAATTCACTTTTTTTTTTCTATATGTGTTATATTTGCTTTTTAGATTTGGAGGTTTGTATTGATGTATCTTCATGAGGTTCTTTGCTTAGCTGTATCCAGTCCACTATAAGCCTATCAAAAATGTTCTTCATTTATGTTGTGTTTTTGATCTCTAGCATTTCATTTTGGCTCTTTCTTAGGATTTCCATCTCTCTTCTTACATTGCCCATCTGTTCTTGCATGCTCTCTTTTTCCATTAGATCCCTTAGCATACTTATTACAGTTGTTTACAGTTTTTAAAGTTTTATTCCTGTGTTTTCACCTAGGAATTCCATAGTTTTAGCTTTTACATTTAAAGTCTGTGACCCATTTTGAGCTAATTTTTATTGAAGGTGTGAGGTAAAGATCTAAAATCATCTGTTTTGCATGGATATCCAGTTGTCCCAGTACTGTTTATTTTTTTTTCCCATTCAAATGCCTTGGTACTTTTGTCAAAAAGTATTTTACCTTAAAAGTAAAAGTTTATTTCTGGACTCTCAGTTTTTTCCTGTTGATATGTATGTCTGTCCTTATGCTGACATTAGACTTTCTTGATGATTGTAGCTTTGTGGTAGGTTTTGAAATCTGGAGTATAAGTCTTCCAACTTTGTACTACTTTTTTCAAGATTCTTTTTGCTCTTCTGAATTCTTTGGATTTCTAGATAAATTTTAGGTTCTAGCTTCTGCAGAAAAGTCCTCTGAGATGTTGATAGAGATTGCACTGAATGTAGAATTCATCCATGAATGTGGAATTGACTTTTTTTAAAAATAAATTTATTTATTTTTGGCTGCATTGGGTCTTTGTTGCTGCTCGCGGACATTCTCTAGTTGTGGCGAGCGGGGGCTATGGGCTTCATTAGTTGTGGCACGCGGGCTCTAGAGCACAGGCTCAGTAGTTGTGGTGCACGGGCTTAGTTGCTCTGTGGCATGTGGGATCTTCCTGGATCAGGGCTCAAACCCGTGTCTCCTGCATTGGCAGGCAGATTCTTAATCACTGCACCACCAGGGAAGCCCCGAATTGACTTCTCAATGTTAAAGCCAAACCTGCTGTCCCGCTTGGCCTCGTATTCCTGGATTTGGTTTGCTTGTCTGTTCTCAGTGAGCCAGGTAGCTTGAGTGTTTAGGTCTTTGTGTGGTGGGTGTGATTATTTGAACATGCTTATTTATAAAGTATATTTTTGAACAGCCTTTTTCTGCAGTCTTCTTGAGTTTTGAGTGAAGTCATCATTTGATTTCTGGCAAATTTAGGTATCTCATTCATAAAGTGATCCTAGGCAGCAACCAAGAAATTTCTTAACTGCAGCAGCTTTTCTGTGTTTCATGATATTTTTCCTCGAATTTATTAAAACAATGTATTTTGTCATTGGTGCATTGAAATATATTTCTTTGTATCTTAGGTATTTTAAAAGAGGAATATCCGTATTTTATTTTTAAACATTTGGCATTGAAACTTACATTCCTGATTTAAAAAGAGAAAACCTATGGTTATCTGGCATAGAAAAGTTTTTTTTCTAATCAAACAAGAGTTAAGCCTCCGTAACATTCTTTTTTAAATCTAAAATATATTAATTTACTTTTTACGGAGCCCTGCACTAAGTTACTCTAAAGAAACGTGTGACGCTAAGACATTTAATACCTTAACATTTCAACAACAGCAAAAGAATGTTTTCTGATCTTTTGATTCTTTTACATAGAATTGAAATACATAAAAGTATTGGGGATTTCTGATAGTTCACTACATGTGAGAGGAATGTAACGTTATAAACAGGTTAAATGTCTTCAGAGGTCTTTGCTGGTTTGTTTTGTAAGACAGTGGATCACAGTTTTGAGCATAATTATATCCGGCTTTATTTAATTGTATACTTGCTTTAAAGAAAAAGAATGTTTTGCGTTTAGTAATTCAGTCTACCAGTGGCCTAGTTTGATTTTTAGTCTTCATAATTTATTAGGCCGAAGTATTTAAACAGGTATGAAGGGATTGTTCTTCTAGTTAGTGATGTTTTTATTTCAATTGTCATGTGATAATCAAATAATTTTATTTAATGAATGAAATCTCAAGAAAGTGATTTTGATATTCTTGTAAACACATGGGCTATTTCTAGTCTGTGACCAAGTAGTGGATAAGTATTCATTAATGGAGAAATGTAGTGTCTTTGATTTTTATCCAACCTCTCAGATGATTTTGAGTGTTTTTAGTTTTTATTTGTAAACCAATAGTAGACAATTGAAATCAACCGTTCTCATCACTAGTGTTCGTAGTTTTGATGAAAATTTGGTGGGTGGTGAATCAAATTATTCTGAGGATATGTTAAAAGATGTCTGCTAGCAGAAAGGAGGCATTTTTAATTGGAAAAATATACTGCAAGCCAGGTAAAATTAATTATTAATCTCTGCATTTGAATTGCTTAAAGACTACATTAAATAAATGATCGGAACATTAAATGAACTGTTTATAGAAAGGCTTCTTTTTTACTCTGTTGCTTTTAGGTTTTATACACGTTGGAAAGATTGGGAGTCCTGGTATTCTCAGAGCTTTGGTTTACATTTCTCCTTGAGAGAAGAACAGTGGCAAGAAGACTGGGCATTTATACTCTCTCTTGCTAGTCAGGTAAGAATGCTTCAGGGCATGTTGCTCCTATGAGAAGAGTGAGGCAGCTGGTCTAAATGCCTTGGTTTACACGAAGACCATGTTGGAGGCAGTGTGGCATGAAGGGAAGAGCGCTTGACTTGGCAGCAGGTGACTTGGGTTCTAGTGACTGCTGTTTATCAGCTCTGGGACCATAGGCAAGTCCTCGCTGCAGCACAGGGAGGGCAACATGTTTCTTACATTAAGTGATTAAAAAACTGTCCAAATAAAAGTTGTACTTGGTGATTCTAACCTCTTAAATATTTCCTCAGATTACTCTTCAGTTATATTGTCCTCTCAGGTGACTTTTTGGGATTGACATATACACGCTATTATATATAAAATAGATAGCTAATAAGGACCTACTGTGTAGCACGGGGAACTCTACTCAATACTCTGTAATGACCTATATGGGAAAAGAATCTAAACAAGAGTGGATATAGGTATATGTATAACAATTCACTTTGCTGTACAGCAGAAACTAACACAACATTGTAAATCAACTATACTCCAATAAAAATTTTAAAAAATAATAAATTAAAAATTTTAAGAAGTGGTGGCTTTATGCCTGTTTTACCTACCTACGGGTTAGCTCCCATTCTGTGTCCGAGGGGACACTTCCGCAAGATCTGTGTACTAGTGGTGGGTGCTGATGCTGAGCTGTCAGGCCCCTGAGGATCAAGTTGTGATCTTCACAAGGCTCCCCAGGTGAGGAGCCTCCGTCCACGTGACGTAGGCCAAGGAGAAGGTGCCGTGGACGGGAATGATTAACTAACTTGGGAATAAACTTTTATAGGTGTATTGTGTAGGGCTGTCCCTCACACTCATGCTAGTTTTATTTTATGAAGCATATGAATATACTTATCTATAAACTTCAGATATATGCACAACAAACCACTTCTTCTCTTTGCAGAAGCGTCATAATTCGTTAGTGCCCTCTGAGGGAAGCACCTTCTGCCTTTGGGTCATTTGGGCAGGGTTCACAGTGGCTGTTCCACATCTGAGACATGTGCCTCCTGTGAAGGTGCTGTCAGAGTCAGCATGGGGGAGGGAGACCTGTTGTATGTTCTTGCCTCAGGTGATGCAGCCATTTATGTTTGTGTGAAGCAACGAAGTTCTTTTTACTTCGGGTGGACCTTGCTGTAGGTAGTACTTTCACAAGTAACTTAACCAGAAGGCAGTTGTATAAATCAAGCTTCCTTTGCTGTCTGAATCTCTTGTTTCTGAAATCAGTATTTAAACAAATCTGTTCAGTTCTTGAGTTTGGATAATGAAGGATACCTGTACATAAACTTTGCAGATTTCTTTTATTGGACTTTGCTATTTGAGGAATCAAACTCTTTAGTTGGACAGTAGTACTACTATATTTTTTAAATGAATTGAGATAGTGTAATAATGAAGGAGGGTAGCATTGTGTTATACACATCAGTTTTCCGGGGTGGTAATAAATGTTTGAAAGAAAATTTGCTTTCTTTTATTTTGTTCTGTACAGCCTGGAGCAAGTTTGGAACAGACCCACATTTTTGTACTTGCACATATTCTTAGACGACCAATTATAGTTTATGGAGTAAAATATTATAAAAGTTTCCGGGGAGAAACTTTGGGATATACTCGGTTTCAAGGTAAGCCATTATCATGAGTGTTTGGAGCTTTCTTGTTTATTATCTTAATGCACATTGCAGTCACATCCTGAAAATCTCATTGTGACTTGCTTCCCTCTTTCCAGGTGTGTATTTGCCTTTGTTGTGGGAACAGAGTTTTTGTTGGAAAAGTCCGATTGCTCTGGGCTATACAAGGGGCCACTTCTCTGCTTTGGTTGCCATGGAAAATGATGGCTATGGTAACCGAGGCGCTGGTGCTAACCTGAACACCGATGACGACGTCACCATTACATTTCTGCCTCTGGTTGACAGTGAAAGGAAGTTACTCCATGTGCACTTCCTTTCTGCTCAGGAGGTAAGAAGCCTGTTTCTTGGATTAATTACTTCAAGTGGCAGCACTGTACCAGAGCCCAGACTAGTGGGTCCTTCAGGCGTGGTGTTCTCTGCGCCACCACTTACAGCTTTGAACTCGGTCGTAGCAACTGTCACTTCCTGTAAATCCTGGTCAGACAGACTTTGAAATTTATCTTTTCAGAATTGCTGTGTAGGATGTGTTCTGCAGAGATAAAGCAGTGAAGACCAAAGTCCTAGCCCTCAGGTAGTGCTGAGTGCTGAGGAGATACAGAGATGGGGTGAGGGGGAGGGGGGGATGAGGGGGCCACCGGGGGCCCAAGGTAAGGCATCACGGAGGAGGTGACACCTGAATTGAGACCTGGAAGAGGAAGGAGTCTCGCAGAACCTGGGGGAAGAGAGTTGTAGGTAGAGGGAAGTTCACGCCAGTGTGGTTTGTGGGGATTGGGCAAGCGGGGAGAGATGAGGCTGAGAGGTTAAGGGGTGGCATGGGGTCATCAACGGTCTTTTAAATCTTTGGCTTTATTCTGGGTAAGCTGGGGAGCCAACAACCAGTTTGCCCAGAAGAGGAATACTGGCAACTCGGTTGAGACTCGATACCTGGGCAGTGGTGGGAACAGGAGCAGGTGGGAGGTCACTGGAGCTGCGGGGGAGCAGGTGGTGCACGCCAGGCAGGGGGGTGGCGAGAATGTGTAAAAGAGCGCTCCAGCCCGAATTCTTATAAAATCATTGGTCTTTCATTTCACATACTAGTAATAATTATAAACTTCATAACCATGATATTAAGAAAAAAGTTCAGATAATTTTTGTACCTTGAGCCTATATACATAACTTTCTGAGTAAACTTACCTTGTTCTGTTTGAAGCTGCAAGGATCAGCTTATTAGATAACATTTGCTTTTTGCTATTATATCAAACAAATTAACTTATTACTAGGCTATTCTTCCCTCTAGGTTTTTCTGTGAATTTTCCCATAGATGTTTTTTTCTATTTAACCACAGGAAACTGGGTTTTAAACATAAAATTGATGAGAGGTGGAAACCATGTTGAAACACTTCGTTGCTCTGGCCTTTTTCGTTAATCATACCAGCTGTAGGTTTCTGTTAAATTTTTCCTGTCAAGTCTCTGACCTGTTGTGTTATTTTCCCTCTTCTTCACATTCCTCTAAAAGCTAGGTAATGAGGAACAGCAAGAAAAGCTGCTCAGGGAGTGGCTGGACTGCTGTGTGACTGAGGGAGGAGTTCTCGTGGCCATGCAGAAGAGCTCTCGGCGGCGAAATCACCCTCTGGTCACGCAAATGGTAGAAAAATGGCTTGACCGCTACCGACAGATCCGGCCTTGTACATCCCTGTCTGATGGGGAGGAAGACGAAGATGATGAAGATGAATGAAAATAATCAAAGAGCAGAAGAGCAAGGTACCAGCTCTGTAGTGACCTCCACGCTGCTGCGGTGCTCCAGGCAGAGTGCACGGCATGGAATGAAGCAGATCTGGCAGGATCTGCTTGGAAGGGTTTTTCTGACCCACACCCAGTGGAGACGATGCATCTGCTGTGAGGAGACAGAACTTTGGACTACAGTTTGTAAAAAATGAATTTTATTAAGACAGAACTTTTTTCCTTTCAAATTGTAAATCTGTCTATAAATGTAACGCATGTGGTTGTGTAAGAAGTTGTGTAATAGACAAAGTTGTACCAGCATCTTCATATTATTGAGAAGTTTTTTCCAGCATGGGCACCTCCAAAAGCACGTGGCAGATCACTCTTTGTTCCTTTGAGATAATTCTTTTTTAAGTAGAACCTGGCATTCTACTTGCATCTTCAAAGATCCGTTTTACATTGTATCTCACTAGAGCTCGTTAGAGATTTGGAAACTTTTTGTACAAATTACCCACAGCGAAACATAAAAACAAGCTTTTATTTTTATTAATAATTTAGTTCCTGTTGTGCCCAATAAAATAAAATAAAATCTTTAAGGAACAAACTGTAAGAAAAGTAAGGATTTTTTATTGAGTGAACTTTGCATAGACATCGTTCCCTTGTTTTGGAAAGGGTTTTGGTTTCTATTGTCTTTTTAAAAGTTTCTGATGTGCCCCTTTTCAGTGTTTAGGTATTTATTTGTTTGGAAGAGTGCCCTTAAGATGGGGCTTCTTCTACCAGACTCTGGGCAGCAGTCTCTGTGAATTCGGTGGATGTAAGTGAGGGGAGTGCTGGCGGGGGAGTGCTCGGGGGAGCTGGCCCACTTGTATGTAACTGAATGAATTGTGTGAAGTTCGCCCACTTGACTCTTGACAATGTTATACTCTCCCAGGTTGCCATGCATAGAGTCGGTGGATTCTTAACTGTCTTTTATCAACCCTGCTTTAAGCAAATTGTGTTAGAAAGGCATGCCTTTGCTTGGGCTAATTGGGAATATCAGTTCAGTATAGAATAAAGATTTAAGAACGCAGTAAGGCGGTAAATGCATTGTATAATGAATTTCTCAGTGAGTAGTCTGAGAATTTTTGCATGTTGGTTAATTGTGGCCATTCTTATTTAAAGTTAAGACTATAATCTTAGGTAGGAAAACTTTCTACAAAAAGTATTATTTGACCACTTCAGGTATACATTCAAAACTGGGTAAAAATTTCAGACCTATCTCAGGAACACAAAAAGACTTAGTGTCCTGGTAAGCACTTTGTAGACTATTGATGTGGCAAGGAATTTGGCAAGAAGCCCCACACACACACACACACACACACACACACACACACACACACACACACACACACACACACACACACTTTCCTTCCCTTGGATGAAAAGGCTGTGAAAACCTTGAAATATTTACTTCTTGTTTTCTTCTAAGTTCTGTTTAGATGCTGTTGAAATGTGCACCACCTCAGATTTGATGCTGGAATACTAAAAATAGAAAATTACCTATGAGATGTCATCTCTCTAGTTCTTTCTTCCCTCTCTGAACACTCCTTGAAACGTGTTCCCAGGATGATCGCTTTTGCTGCATGCTACAACTTGCAGGAAAAATATTTGCAGTTTGATTCCATATGAATGAATTTTGATGTAATGTGTGTGTTACTGTTTCAAATGGTTAATGTTTTCTTACAAATTGACTCTATGGTTTGCTTTCATTTTGGACAGAATTAAGTTTTTAGAAGGCTGCCATTCTAATTACATAGCACAGCATCCCTATAAACTTTTCTCCCTATACAGGGAGAGAATTCTTTAGTGGCCAGACATCCTGTTCTAGTTGCTGTTAAGCAAAACTGCTCTCCCAGTTGAAGAATCCGAAGAGAAATGTTTGAGGGAAAAGCATCTAGTTGCTACGGTCTACATTACAGCCAGTGCTGTTTAGAAAACTGCAGGCTCAGTCTTTAGCCTTAGCCTCCGTGTGTTGTGTTTGCTGCGTGGTGTGTCCCCTGAGGTGCCTCTTTATTTATTTATTTATAGATCAGTGACCCTGACCACATCTAGTTTAACAGGTACAGCATTCTTCCCTGTGGGAAAGAATTATATATATATATATATATATATATATATATATATGACTCCATTTCTTAGGCTCCAGACAGGGATGGGGCTTTAAATGGTTTTCACAGCAGATTGGCTGGTAAAGGCCAACATTTTGGTGAATCAATGCTACGTTAAGCTCTTGAACTATCAAACAGCCATAACTGTTGTCCCAAGATAGAGTTTGCAGTCCTTTCTCAGATTATATATGGCAGGGTGACAGATATTGTATGTCTTTTGGTTGACTCCGGACAGTAATACCTTTAACTGTATGGACTTTATGGTTCTTTTTCTAGGGAGAATACAGTGTGGTGTTTTCTGTCAAAACCCAAGTACACCATGGATTTGGACCTTTTTATGTTTTTGGTTTTTAGGCTCATCGTGTCACAGACTTAGTCTGTGTTAAGGGACTATTGCTGTGCATAGTCGGTTGGGGTCTCCTTTTTGTGCATACGTCACCCCCTCACTGATTGCCTGTTTGACAAGTGGTCGTGAAGATGATCTTGAGCTGCCACTTTGCTCCCCGGAGTGATAGGTCAGTAACCATTTGCTGTATCTCTGTCCAGGATCTCTCTATCCGTGTCAGGTGGTTTCAGTGTAATTTTTCATGGGAGAGTTGGGATGGGACCACCACCTTAAAATGAGTGAGGGAGGAGGTTGATGCTTTAAGTTGCCATGACTTCTTTTTTTAAATGGGAAAGGGTGGGGGGAGGCGGCTGAAAAGGAGTGCGGTACCTGGAATTGTTGGACGTGACTGACGTTTGCAGATACCGCTAGTAGTAAGGGGTTTAATGCTATTTGAGAAGGAAGACCCATAAAATCAACGGAAAGTTCCTAACCTATGGAAATGGCTGATGTTAATTATTTTGCAACATTTCTTTGTAAATATCATTAAAAAAATTTTTTTTTGAGATTCACCTCCCTTCCTGCATTAATGCTTGAGCCAGATAATTTTGCTTTTGGGTAAATTAAAAATCAAAATTCTAAAACTTGACCAATTTTGTTTCTTGAACTGACTTAGTTCTAACCCACTATTTCATCTTAAGGATGGCATGATTTGATGAGGATGGACTTATGTGAAGTTTTGATTTTTTCGATTAAACTGTCACATGAAGTAATTATCAGCATTCTTGCGTCTGGTTATGGAATAGGTAGATGACGGAAAAGTACTGTAAATCTCTGACCCTCGGAATAACAAGAGTTGGGAAACTGGCTAATTGAAAATGCAGTTGCCTTTAAACATCTCAAGGAGAGAACTTTTACACTGGTGAGTTGTACTTGAATTTCAGAGCTTAACAGAAATTTTTATTACTTTTTATTGAAAACTGCACTGAACGCTAAATGTCCACCTTTACAATAAACAAATACAGTAACGGTAACTCACACTAAAACAAAACATTTTTCTGATAGCCATTATTTTTCTGTTTGGGACAGTTTTAAAGGTTTTTTGTCACAAAAACAGGAATGTACCTATACAAAGGCTCAAAAGAGGCCATCTTTTAAACAAAAAGGCGATGATTCACAAAAGACTATGAATATAACATGTAACTAGTTGATACAAATCTAATAGGATTTGTTAAAATCAGTCACATCTAATAACACACCTGAAGTGTTCTTGTATAAAATATCACGTGAAGAAAAGAAGACTTTATCAATGTCTAAAAAAGTGGGTTTGTTCATAGACAATCTGACAAGTTACCATAAAAAGTGTTTCCTGAGACATAAGGAAATGCAACATTATTCTTCTTGAACCCTTTCAGTTCAAGACTTTCCACTCAATAAAATAGCTGAGGATCTGAAACTGAGAAAATATATTTGAGTACAAACAGCTTGTGAAACTTAATACTTTTTTTTTTTTTTTTTGCATCATCAGAGGGTTTTTACTGAACTCACAACCAACTTGCCCGCTCAGTATGCAGTTCAGATGGGAGAGACTTCTCTGTACAGGAGCCTGTACTGTCTTCAATCCTATGCTCGCGGTTGTCTAACACAGGCAAACAGTTTTCTCCCCATTTTGTAGTAATTTAATCTTCCTATTAGCAAAAGAGGTAACCAGCCCCCGTGGACCGAAGGGACTAGAGTCATAGGATGGGGATTTCCTCTTAATATTTTTTATTTTGATGTTTGGAACTCCTGATGCAACATTCTAGAGCAAGGTGTTCAGGACCTGCTGTGTCCAAGGGACTGATAAAGGAAAAAGATCTATTTATTCTTTGATTTGATGCACAGATGAAAAACTTAACACACAATAACAGAAGTTGGTCGTTAATAAATCACGTCCTAGTCTTTTTCAGCGCTTCCACAAGCAGACGACATCTTCAGTTTTCCCACGTCTCGGCTTCGAGCTCCTTTGTAGTTTTAACACTGCAACGTCAATGATGCGTATGTCCAGAATCAGTTAAAAAGACTGTCAGATTCCTTTTCTCTTAGTTCATCTATTTTTCACTGTCTCTTGGTCCCAGGTGTATCTGAATGGTTACCTTCCGTCACTCTCTGCTATTGCTCGTTGGGGTGCTCTCGACTGTCCCCGTGTTTTGTGGGCTGGTTGGGAGAGGGAGCTTGGGAAGGGTGTGCCACCGTGGGGAGGTTGTGGGTTACCGGGATGCCTCCGGGGATGATCCCTTCCATGGCTGCAGGAAGTCCTCCCGGAGCCACGCCCACGATGCCTGGCGGGTATCTAGGGAGGGCGGGCACAAGAGAAAGGGCCGGTTAAGTTCAGGCCCCAGAAGCTGCCAAGCTCTTGCTCTGCCTGTTTTATGGAATGAGTTGTCATACTTCCTACCTCCAAAGCAAGGAGAAATCTACATGGAAAAGTTAAACATGGACATCTAATTCATAAACAACAAAGCCTATTTAGTCCAATCGAAGCACTAATTTTGTAGCTAATTAACTGTGCGTGGGGAACCGTGTCACATTTGGAAAACGTCTGGACAAAATAAATTCCAAGTTTTCCGGCTGCGTTAGAAAGTATTCATCAGTTTTAAGGATTTCATCAGCTTTAAGGATTTCCTAACAGAGGGCATGAAGTAACGCTTGCGAAGTGTGACTTCCTAGGCTGGTTAGTTACCGGCTCCCGTAACCTGAGATGTGGGTGGGGACAGGGCAGCAGCAGGGGAGATGGTGAGCTGGTGATGGGCAGGATGCCTGCCCTCTGAGGGTACCGGGAGGGCACCTGAACGTGGCCTCATCTTACCCTGCAGGCACAGGAATGGCTGCGTGTGCGCGCACGCCCGAGCACACGGACGTTATGCACAGGTGTGACTCGTGTATTTAAACACTGAGGACAAAACGTACTTATGAAGCAGGGGCTTTAGAATCAGTCTTCCTCTCCAAGTTATTGAACCCTTCACGCTTGCGGTAAAGGGGACGGGGTCTCGGCCTGTTACAGTGACGCTGGTCAGGGACTGTCCAGGAGGACTCTGATGAACAGGACCCTGTGAGCTGCAACCCTCCAGCACAAGCAGTTTTCCAAGGGGCCAAGGAGCCTTGCTCTTGGGACAGAGCCGAGAATTGGAATTCCAGTTTTAAAGGGGGTGCGGGGTACGGGTGGGTTGTGCATTCCCCAGGGGATCTGAATCGCTGTTCATTCCGGAATAATTAGGAATAATTAGGACGTGGCCCTTAAAGGGTAGGCCACCAACACGGACAAACAGGGGAATCCAATCTGGTGCTGGGCTGGGCTCAAGTGATGCTTGAAAATGCTTACGAGGGTAAAACACAAGTAGGACTTTAACAGAACGTGCTGCATGTAAATAAAGCCATGTGACTTAGGAAGAAACCGCTTAGCTTCCTTGCCCAGAGGAGGAGCTTTCATGTATGGGTCCTTTTACACAGACTATCTTTAATCACCCCCCTAGAGCAGTGGTTCAAAACCAGGAATCCCGGGCAGTGTCTGGGGGGCGTTTTTAGTTGTCACCGTTGGGAGTGGGAGGTGCTGTCGGCATCTAGCGGGTGGGGGCCAGGGCTGCCACTATACATCCTATAATGCACGGGACATCTGGCCCAGTACTGCCAAGGTGGGGCAGTCCTGGGTCAGAGTAAGCAGAACAAAAGGTCCCTTCTGGCATTCCACGCTGCAGCTTCTCTCCTTTATGGGGGAGGAGCTATTTCCCTGCAACCGGCCATGCTGGGGGAAGAGAACCATGGAAAACTACCACAGACAAAACCCCTGGTCCCTTCCAAGGGTCCTGGCTTGTGTCCCCAGTGCAGGCTCTCTTGCCTCAGTCCCACCCAAACTCTGTCACTGTCACCTGCCCCTGGGGTCAAACTTCCTGCTTCACAGAGAAACAAAGACACCCCCCCGCCCCCGCCCGTCAAATGGACTGGGCTTTGGCCAGAATGCTCTCCTTGGACCGAAAGTTCAAGCTAGAAAACAAAATCAGGCCCTCTTCCTTGATGACCTTTTCTGTACCTTTTCACCTAGAAACCCTCTGGTTTTCAAGTGGCTTCAGAATGAACAGTGATTCAGACCCGCTGGGGAATGCACAACCCACCCGCACCCCGCACCCCCTTTAAAATAGGAATTCCAATTCTCGGCTCTGTCCCCAAACTATGTTCCATGGAAGAACTGAGAGGAGGGGACAGTGTGTCATTTCTACTAGCGCTCAGGTTGGCTTAAGGTCCCCAAGTCCCCTGTCTCCGCCCTCCCCCAGGGAGCAGGGCTCGGCCCATTCCTCTCCTCACCTGTATGTGGCACCATTGAGCTCTGGATGAATTGCCTGCTGATCTATTACTGACCAGGGAGCTGTTGTGACAAAGAATTCCTTGTTCACACAGTTTCTTAAGCTCTCTGGGATGCGACCTGGAATAAGATGATTAAAAGTAATCATAGGTATTTTTCAAGGTCACAATGACTTAAATGTTATACTTCTCTGTTATGCGGGGACAAGCTACAATGCAAGTCTCTTACTCTTTGATAGGAAGGGCTGGCCCTTGTATTTCCACAACATATGACTTGTTGTTCCAGGGCCTGAACCACACTGGGCTTCAGCCAAACAGAAGGGAGCTGCCCACGGCTCCCCCTGGGGCTCCCTCCCCTTCCAGGTCTGCGAGACTTGCACTGGCTAATACAAAAGGGAATTGGTTTCCGCTGAAAGAAACGGGGCCCAACTCATTGCGAATTTCTTCAACTTGACGCCTAGAGACCACCTCTGCCAGCAGCAAAGCCCCACGCCCCCTTCCGCGTGTCCGTCACTGGGATCGGAGGCGGCCAGCGTGGTGGAGGGCTCACCTGTGATGGCCCGGCGGATCTCGGTGGCGGCCGCCTCCCTCATCTCCAGTGAGGCTTGCTCACTGTACCAGGCCGTGTGGGGTGTACAAATGAGATTCGGTGCGTCTTTCAGGGGACCCTGAGCAAAGCTAGATGAGTATACAAAAAACAGTAGATGAGGAAAACAACGCACGTCACTCTCACTCCCTGCCCTGTTCGTCAAAAGGGAGCCCTTGGCCGTGTGGAATGCTAGCCACACAGATAAAATGGGGGGTGGGGTGGGTGGGGGGATTCTGCAGTCTGTTTCCTAAGGGTTGGGACTGTAAGACCATACTCATAAAACTGTAATTAGCGTCAGGCATCACGAGGGACTCGGAAAGAAGGGACAATTCTAGGGAGGGCCGACTAGCCTGCCTCCAACCAGAGCAATCCAGAGTACGGGGAAAGCCTGCTCTTCACCGCCATTTGTCTTCCTGCCTCTCCCCTTTCTGATCATCTTTGGGGGAACTTCTGGCCCTTTTATACTTGGTGAGAATACAGCACAGACCTTAGAAGAGCAGAGGCTGTAAACCTGGTTGGTCTCCAGGTGCCCACCCAGGACCCGTCTGGTAAGCTGCCCCGAGTTCACAGTGGGGCTCCTGCAAGTTCCTGTGCGAGCCCTGAGCTACCAAACCTGCCTGAAAGGCTCCGATTCGTGCACGTCGAGGGCGGCCCCTCGTATCCTGCCTTCCTTGAGGGCTTGGGCTAAGGCTTTCTCATCCACCAGTCCGCCGCGGGCCGCGTTCACTAGGAATGCTCCTTGCCTCATCTGCGAGGGGGGGGGGGGGAGGGAAAAGCTGGTCAACGGGTGCCGCCGCTGCCGCCTTGGGAGGAGCCTGCACCCAGGTTTGAAGAAGGGAGCCGCGGCAGTGGACGGTAGTGGGTCTGGGTGTTTGATGCGCGCGCAGCGGCTGCGGGGGCAGGGAGCGCGGAGCCTCGGTGACAGCGAGGGGCCGGGGGGCCGCTCCCGCTGACCCCGATGGAGGGCTGCGAGCTGGGGCGGCGGGAGCCGTGACCTGTCAGCTGGCTGTCTTGGAGGCCAGGCCTGGTCAGAGCTGGGTCCTGGGCCGGGTCCTGCCCCTCCCCGCTCACCACGGCCCATCTCATGGAGGGGGCCCCGCCCAGCTCCTTGCCGATGCCTCGGGGGACTTCCTTCTCCGCTCACTGGTGTGTCCACTGGACCGTTTCCCATTCCCCCTTTGGTTTTGACAGCCGTTTCCAGGGTCTGAGACCATTTCTTTCGATTTACCTGCTTTATGGTAAAGTCATTGATGAGGTGGTGGTTATGTTCGTTGAGGTTACAGTGCAAGGAGACGCAGTCGCTCTGATACAGTAAGTCCTGCAGGGTGTAGACCCTCTGCACGCCCAGGGACCGCTCTATCCCATCCTGCAAGTAGGGGTCATAAAATATGACGCTGAATCCAAAGGCCTTGGCTCGAACAGCAACCGCCTGCCCCGTGCGACCTGTGCAGAAAGAGAGCGTCCAGGTGAGCGAGGCCCCCGCGCCTCCTGCCGACGCTCGTCCCGAGGCCGGGACCTTGCATGGTGCCCAGCCGCAGCTCTGCTGCCTCCAGCACTTCTGGCAGTTGGACCCAATCTGTGGTGGTGCTGGGAGAACCGAACGCCCAGGGCTTGGTGCCACCTGAGGCCAGCCCTTCTCCCCAGGTCACTGGGGCCGGGGCCGGGCCAACGCTTCTGGGTGAGCAGGGCAGCGCTTATCACCTGTACTTGCTACCAGAGTAGTTGTTTTTTTTTTTCAGGTTCCTATTAGGCACATTTTCAAACACAGACATAACTAGAGAGAACAATCTAGTGAACTCCACGTGCCAGCTCCCAACCATCACCGATCTCATCTCCTTCGTATTTCTCTTTCCCCTACTTGTTTGCTGATACAGTGGGCTTCTTAACCTGAGCTTCATCTCTTTATTGCTCTCAGTGTCGAACAGGGACTGTTCTCTTGTGTCACTGCCACCAGGTTTGCTCATGAACAGTGATCGAAACTGACCACTGCAGTCTGGTCTGAGCACCGATGGATGTGGGGAAGTGCTCTGGTTGAGAGGTGGGGCTCTGAGCACACGTGGAGCGTGGGTCAGGCCTCCAGCAAGTTAGCGACGTCGCCTAACAGGACGCGAAGGCTTCCCCGACTCCTGAGTGGCCGTCATTTGCGCAAACCCGCTGACCCCCATGGACGGCGCCTCTTGCTTCCCAGAGCAGTTTTCAGCTTGAACACAAAATGGTGTGAATGATACCCGGAGGGGCTGATTTGGGGAGAGCGCAGAATAAATCTGGCTCGAAAACCATTACTCAAATGTGCAGGAGGAAGAAGGGAAGAAGGGAAGCCCGCGGGAGGGCGGTGGGGTGGCGGACCGCCACCGCCTCCTGCTGAAACTGCAATCCAAATGGGCGGCACTTCCACCACCGCCACGGTCTGGAGGCAAAGCTCTGATAAGCCGTTCTGATCAGGAGGGACAGCTGCGGGGTCGCCCGCGGCCACACCCCTCGTGCCATCCCTCTTCAGTGTCACCACTTGGACACGGTGAGCCAGGAAGTACAGCCACACTGCAGAGGAGCCAGCACGACGGCAGGGGCGCGAAGGGCAGCAGTGACCCGAAGACCCCCCTCTGACGTACCCGAGGTTCGGAACCAAGCGCCCCCACCACGCGGCAGCTGGGGCTCACGGCCAACGCCAGCACACCCGCCACCCCCCGCTTTGCCGGCCTTTAGCTGCCCTCCTTCTCCCCTGCGTCCTAACACACTTTCACAGGAGATGGGGTCCCGGCAGCAGTGCCCGGGGCGGAGTCACGGCCAGTCACCAGAGCCTTCCCCATGGCTCTGCTTTTCATAAATTCACGAACCCTCATCTTTCCACTGGCTCTACTTCAGCCATGGGGTTTTCCTGACTAAATTTTGCAAGACCTGATGATAAATTCTCTTACTGACTTGATCAAAACCCAGCCTCAGAGAGGAGAACCTAATTGCCTTGGCCTTAAAAAGACAAAATAGGGCTTCCCTGGTGGCGCAGTGGTTGAGAGTCCGCCTGCCGATGCAGGGGACACGGGTTGGTGCCCCGGTCCGGGAGGATCCCACATGCCGGGGAGCGGCTGGGCCCTTGAGTCATGGCTGCTGAGCCTGTGCGTCTGGAGTCTGTGCTCTGCAACGGGAGAGGCCCACGTACCGCAAAATAAACCAAAAAACAAAAACATAAAAATACTGTCACGCTTTCCCTTCAGATTTTTCATGCTTATTCCCAACTCGGAGGCTGGCCTTGAGCAGTACCCACCACCAGCCCGGGCTGGGGTCAAGCTCGCGACAGTGCCCCGTCCAGGCCCCTGCGCGGCGGCATGAACTGGGTTTGGAGGAACTTGCTCCACACTCCAGGCTCTGCTGCTGCTTCTCGGCCGACTCTTAGGCAAGCGGAGGCTTTCAGCCCCAAACAGTCAGGGCGGCAGCAGAGGCGTGAGGCCGCGTATGACCATGCCGCCTCCTGCCTCAGCTCTGCCTACAGTTCTGGGAGGCTCCAGAGGGACCAGGAAAGGTAGCAAGGAAAAACCTAGTGTGCAGGGGGGCTCCGGGACTGTGGCAGTGCTTGGCTTACAGTCTTGAGTAAACAGGGCTGGAATTCACGGGACCGGCCTTCAAAAGATGGATGGCAAAGGGTACAGCCGAAGAAACGTCCCCCATAAGAACTTGCTGTGATGGCTGCGGTCAGACGCCCTGGAAACAAGTGTTCTACCACGTGGCTGGGCCACTCGCAAGGTGAGGCTCTGCACCCTGGCCGGAGCCCACCTGAGGCCGGTGCATCGGCGTAAGAATGCACGTTGTTCTAAGAACCATCTCCAAGACCCACTTCCTAGAGCGGTGGGAAGCCCCGCGGGCACCAGCAGAGGGCGCTGCGGCCCACAGAGCACCAGCATTTGAGTCATATTGTCCCTTCCACTCCAGAAAAATGAAGACAGACTCCTTGGCGAAGAAAGGATTAGCTCCCTGAGTGTGATCATCCCTGAAACCTGGGCTCTTAGCACCCAGACCCGGGTGCTGGAAAGATGTGCGCTCCTGGAAGAAGCCCAGCTCCTTCTACTTGTTCCAGCCGGTACCCGGGCCTCCTGGACAGGAACTTGCGGCACAAGGAGGCACTGTGGCCGGCCCAGAGGTCCTGCCCTCAGTTATTCGGAAACACAGAGCTCCAAGCTGACGGCTGACCTGCAGCTTGGGGGGCCTTCCGGAAGCCAAGCCCTGCAGTCACAACGCACCCGTGTGCTTCCAGGCAGCAACCGTGTAACACTCGTTCCCAACTGACAGATCGGAAACTGACGCACAGAGGTCGAGCTCTGTCCTCAAGGTCGCAGAGCCGGTGAGCGGTGGGACTGAGGCTCAGCCACGAGCAAGCCCACCCGGCCGGCTCCCGTTTGCCGAGTCGGCGCTCGACTCGGGGCCCAGTGCTGCCAACAGCCGTGGCAGCCAGGCTGCTTTCCACCGCGGCGCACCTCCTCCTGAGGAACCTGCCCCAGGCGCTCCCAGGGCCGCCCGCCGTGTCACCGCGGAGGGAGGCCTTACCATGCCCCCTCTCTTGGGGGAGCTTTCCAAGCTGCTGACCTGACCCCGCCACCTTCTGGCGCAAAAATCCTTCAGCGACTCCACTGCCACCCCCGCCTGGCGCCTGCAGGTGGGCCTTGCCCACTGCCTGGGTCTCCACTCAGCCACCAGCCCCTCACCCTCTACCTGGGGCAGTTAGGGAGTACGGCGCCTTCCTGGGGGCGCCCTCCCGCCGACGTCAGACCCATTCTTCCAGAAGCAGCCCAGATCTGACCTCTGGGCGAGTTCCCTGGTCAGTCTTGACCTCTGACCTCCCACCCCAGGCAGCTTGGCGAAGGGCCAGGGCCTTCCTCCGGCCCAAGCGAGCTCCTCCCACAGGCATAGCTGCAGCGCACCCCGACTTCCAGGGCCAGGCCCGCCTCCCCCAGGTGGTCCCTGCGGAGCAGGCGCACATACCGAAGCCAATGAGGCCCAGCGTCTCCCCGCGGATGCGGGCGGCCCCCGAGGCCACCTCCCGGATCTGCTCCACGCTCTGCACCCGCGTGCCTTCCCGCAGCGCCTGGTATAGCCACGTGTTCCGCCGGTACAGGTTCAGAATGTGGCAGATGGTGGAGTCAGCCGTCTCTTCCACTGCCGCGGACGGGATGTTGCATACGGCGATCCCTGGAAACGACAAGAGCCAGGCGCTGGGATGAGAACCCCAAGTTCTGTGGGGAAGCGCCAGGGCTCCCAGTCCACCCAGCTGAGGGGCAGGGGTGGCAAAGGTGGCCCATTCAGCCACGGACTATGTGTGTGGCCCCAGGCAGGTGTGGGTCTCTGAGGCCTGCTTGTCACCTAGAGTACACAGACCGTCTGGCTCTGAGGCCCAGGGACCTCCAGCCCCGTAGCCGTCCCAGGAGGACTTCTGTCCGGGGCTTGGCTCACCCCCCAGCCCCCTGCTGACCCCATGTCCGGCCCACCCAGTGCTTCCAGGCCCCATGTCCGTGGGAAGCGAGTGGTGGTCCAGCTCCATCCACCATCCCCGTCCAGCGCCAGGAAGCTAGCGTGTAGGGCCCCCTCCTGATGGTCTCTGGGATCCAGGAGACCAGAGGCTCTTTGCAATGCAACCTCCTGGATCCTCCCCCCAGGCCGGGGCTGGGGTAATGGAGAGCGGCCTTTTGTTTTATGGTATTTTAAGAGTCTAATGCAATGAACATGTTATTACTTCTTTTTTTTTTTTTAAAGGCAAGACAGAAGAATTAGCAAGTTAACACCTTCCAGGCCCGTGGGCTGGGACAGGATGGAGCTGATGTCTGAATCCAGCCCCACATTTGCTCAGTGGACCCTAGTCACCCTCCCGCTCTGACAGAAAGACAACAGAGCAGACAGGTGCCCGTGCTGCTTTCTGAAAGAGCTTTCAGGGCTGAGAGCAGCTGGTGAAGATGATCCCTCAGACCCTGTGTGAGGAATAGAGATGAAGGGCTAGCGTTTCCCAGCACCAGGAGGCCGGCAGCTGACGACTGCAGGGAGAACTGCCCCAAGTCTCAGGCAGGAAGGGCCCTGGCACTGACCTTCCTCAGTGGGAGGGTGTTTTGGGGAAGAATGTTTGCCAGATGTGGGAGGGGCAGGCACACAGAGGGCCGGCGGGCCTAGATCCAGCCCCGTTCCCCTGGCGAGGCCCGGGGTCTGCCAGTCCAGCCGCTTTCCAAGGAGGGATGTAGGTGTCCAGGGAGCATATGCTGGGCCAGCTCAAAACGTCCCTTTTGGGACCCCCGGAGTCACAGCCAGGGATGTAGGGCCAGGCCACCTGTAAGGCGCCCGCATTCCTCTATCTTCTCGGGTCAGGAGCCTGGGCAGAGAGCACCTGCAGCTCCACCGGACAGAAAACAGGACCAAATGCGTGGAGCACCCCTTCCTAGCAGCTGTGTCGCCACCCCACGAGGGCTGCCCTGGGGTCCAGGGTCTCAGTGACCCCTTCAGGAGGACACACAGCCCCCAGGGTGAAAGCATCCATGTGCTGCCCCGCCTGCCAGGGGATGAGGTTTTGAGATCCAGGCTGACAAACCTTCCACGAGCTGCAAGTCAGTCGTCTTGCAGCACCCACTTCATTTGAAATGACCAAGCACAGGATCTGGGGCTAGACCAGAAGTCAGGATTACTGCAGCCTGGAGAGATGGAGGCAGATGCCAGTGGTACAAGAAAATCTTCTGGCAGCTGGGACAATTTCCATTCCTCGTGGGGCTTGATCTGTTCTGCCTGAAGCCCCGGGGGAAGGTCCAGCAGCAGAACAGCCCAGTGTGGACCTTCTGCTGCAGACGCAGCCACTGCCCAGGCCTAGGGGCCCCCCTGCGCCCTGGGAGGTGGGACGAGATGTGATGAGGCTGGAGGAGAGAATCTGTGCGTCCACGAGAGAGAAAGCACCGCACCAGCCCGCCCAGGGGACGAGGGACTGCAGTGGGGCCACGTCTCCGCCTTCACACTAGAACTTTGAAATTTAGCTCCTTGGCTCTTGTGCCTGTGTGGAGAGCCCAAGACCAAGGCCTGGGAAAGCGGATACATGGGCGTGGGGTGCCCCAAGGCCTGGGAAAGCGGATACATGGGCTTGGGGTGCCCCAAGGCCTGGGAAAGAGGATACATGGGCTTGGGGTGCCCCAAGGCCTAGGAGGAGGTGAGGCTGGCATCCCCTGAGACCTCCTGCCCTGATGGCTGAAACTCTATAGCCCTGACCACCCTCTTGAGGGGAAACTCCTAATCTGTTCTTCATACCTTAAGGGTGATTCTCCAAATGCCATGAGGACAAGCTGCTGGCACCCACAGAGCAAGGCTGCAGCCCCCATGGACCCGAAGTCCGAGCCCAAGAGCTGAGCTGCTTTGCCCCTCAGCTGACGCTTCTGCTCTTTGCTCTAACGCCTTCTGAACTGGACCAGGCTGGATGCCAGACTAACGAGCTTGGCCAGAAAGGCTCACGGAGTGACAGTGCACGGCGCTCAGTCTGGGCCCTGGCTCCCTCCAGCGACCTTCCAACCTCCCGCTGCTTCCTCCTGGATCTTGGGGTGACACTACAGATGGGGAGGACCCCTCTACTTGCCCAGGTGCTGTCCTCGCCTGCGGCGGGCGGCCCACAGCCCCTCCCTGCTCTGAACAGGAAGCACCTCGCCCATCGTGTCAGGGCCGGAGGTGAGGTGCCCTGGGCCCCGAAGCCTTCAGGACGGGGCTCCAGGGAACGCTGGAGGGGAGCTGCCCTCCCGGGAACACACGCCGTGGGCCCGGACGTCATCAGGAGGGGCAGAGACCTGAGCCACCTGCTTTTCTGTCCTCATTACAGGTCAGCTGACCGAATGAGCTGTGAAGTCCATTTGGAGACAAAGGACGGCTGGACAGGGGCCCACTTTCCTTCTGCAGAGTCCACATTTGAAAACTGCCTTCAAAACGGCCCAGCAGATGTCCCCGACGCAGCTCCCTTATCAGATTGGACCAGGATCAACGAAAAGGCCACCGCGGACATGCCGTTTACATCTTTCAACATCGCAGGCCCCCGGCGGGCCTCTGTGGGGGGACTCTGGGGACACGGCCGCCCCACCCGGGTCCCGAGTCTGCCCGCGAGGCAGCTTCTACAACTGCGGAGAAGGGACGTTCCCTCGCGGGCACCTCCGATCCCATCTCCCCCCCCCCCCCCCGCCCGTTCCCCCTTCCCTGCCCCGCCGAGAGAGGTGCCCGGGTCCTGGCAAGGAAGCCCAAAGTCGCACACGTTGCAGTGGCGGTGTCACGAGGGGCAGATGCTGCAGAGACGGGAGGAGGCGGCGGGAAAGGGTCGCGGCCACCCGGGGTGCTGAGCCACATTCTCTGTCGCCGCTTGAACTCGGGATTTCAGCTCTATCAAGAGCGCGAAAACATTTGTTTTCAAACAAAAACATTCGTCTCAGTGCCAGGGAAAACTGGAGAATTTTACTTTACAGTAGACACGCTTCTGAAGACTCGCATCCTCCCAAGGTTCTCCGTGGCGACAAAGAGGGGCTCAGAGTGGTGCTGAGGCTGGAAGCAAAGGCTTGGGGTGCACGTGGGAAGCCACCGCTGTCATAACCCCTCCTCCTCTTGTACAGGATCAAGCGACCCCCCCGCCCAAGGAAGGGGGTGAGACGATGGAGACCAGCCAGGGGTGACCCAGAAAAACCAGGATCAATCTTCTGAACCACCACTGCACAGCACCCCACTCGGGACAGGGGGGGGTTAGAACAGCACCTGCAGGGCAATGACCACCTCCTGCCTTATCCGTGGGCTTCACCTGGGAGGCGAGCCCAACCTGCTGTAGCCACGACTCCCAGGCCACCCGCCGCTCTGCAGAGCAGCCCGGCACCATCACGAAGAATCAGACCAGACCCAGCGCCACTCAGAACAGGCCCCCCGAGGCCTGCCCCCCACCCCGCCCGCCGCCACGCGCACCCACAAGACTTACCCCGTGGTTCAGGAACTGGGTGCAGCCCCGATGCAAGCAGGGGAACTAACTGCTAAAGCAAATCCGCAGCCCTCACTCAGGCCCCCAGGCTGGGACCTCAAGGGGTGGGGGGAAGGCTGCAGCCCACTGGGGTGCCCTGGGCTGAAGCAGCAGCGGGCGGGTGGGTGTCTGTGGGCTGCGGCCGGAACCGTCACACCACATGCTTGTGGGTGTTCACACCCAGGTATGGTGCTGAGGCGACCAGGCAGGGCACTGCATACACTGGGCCTTTGGAGCACTGGCTCCGTGGGGCAGAGAGGCTGGCTTGGGGCGGGAGCAGGCAGGGGCATAAAGGCCTGGGTTCCTGACCATTTTGAGGTACACCTTCTCAGCCTCATGGCTGCCGGGCACCAGGCAGATCACAGCCCCACACACTGGCTGCAGGGCCGGCATGTTTCAAAAACAGCAGGACAGTCACCAGAGAGGGGCTAGTCTAGAAGGACCCTTCTGGCCCCTCCAAAGACAGCAGGGCAGCCTGGGGACTCCTGCTGTCAAAGCCTCTGCAAACGCTCCACGCACTCAGAGCCCACGCCAGGTGCCGGGACAGGGAGGCCACCACGCCAAGCTCCCCCGCCTCAGGGCGCCTGCGGCCCGCGGTCTGGAAAGCGGCCGGGAGCCCCACCTTTGGGTGTCCATCTGCTGCCTCTGCTCTTCTCTGGAAACCCCTAATGGCAAGGGATGGGCAGGAGGGGCTGTGCAGTGGTCCACCTGCACTGGCCCTGACCTAGGAAGGTTCCTGTGTGGACAGCAGCCCTTGGGGAGACAGCGCCACCCCAGGATTGGAGGAGACCCAGAAACCGTGAGCTGTGCACCCAGCACAAGTTCATTTCAGGCTGATGGGTCCTGGCCGGTCGACACAGAGGTGTGGCGGCTCACCATGCCCTCTGCAGGGAAGGGCCTGTGGCTTGTCTGGCTCAGCATCCTTCCCAAGTGACACAGCCCGGCCCAGCCCCCCAGGTCCCCAGGTGAGGCCTCTGAACCCAGCAAGACGCTTCTACCTGTGTATTCGGAGGTGTGCCTGGCTAGGTTCCCTTCGAAACCAACCCCCTTCCTCCAGCCAGCAGCAGGCACTGTGTGCTCTCTGTTCCGGCTTGCCTCTGCCCCCGCAGGCACTCACCGGGCACCCGCCGGGCACTTACCGAGCTCGCCTGCAGCCTTGATGTCGACGTTGTCGTAGCCGCTGCCTATCCGCACGATCACCCTCAGGGCCTTGAACTTCTCCAGGTCCTCCCTGGTGAGGGTGATGGTGTGGTACATCATGGCGCCGACAGCCTCATTTAAAACCTGTGACGGGGCGAGCAGAGCACAGGTTGGAGGCCCCCATTGCCCTCGAACACGCAAGAGAGGAGTCCAGCGGGAAAACAGCCAGCTACGGCGCGGCCTGGGTGTTGACGGCTTCCCGCAGCCGAGGGCACCCCGGCTGTGCTCGGGGGCCTGCTCGGTGACGCCAGGGGAATGGGGGGAGCGGAGGCGTGGTCAGGGAGGCCCACGGAGGTGAGAGGGACTGGCCAGCGGGGGCCTGAGGGTGGAAAGGCGGGGGGCCATCAGGGCAGCAGCGGCACCAAGCCCTTGCTCGCAGAACGCCAGCTGCGGCCACCCGACCTGGGGGGACCAGACCGGCGGGCGGGCTGAGGAGGGGACCCACCTTCTCGTGGATCTCCTGAGTGGACTGTGCGTCACAGAAGGCCACGGTGGCCAGGTCCTTCAGGATGGGCATCTCCACGGTGCAGTCTCTGCCGTCGAGCAGCGCCACCAGGGGGCGCGGGTGCAGGGGGCCGTTCATGATCTGGGGGCGGATACCTGGGAGGTGGGGACAGGACGGGAGGGGTGGGTTAGGGAGGTGGCCGTCCCACACTCCGCGGGGCAGCACAGCGCAGCCAGGGGCCGGGCCTCCCGCACCGGCCGTGCTTTCCAGTGAGGTGCCGCACCCCACCGTCCACGCGCCTCCCCGTCCGGGGAGGATGCTGGGACAAGCCAAGGAGACTGAGCGGCAACATCTGTGCGGCTCCCTTGCCGCGGGAGCTGAGATGCCTCCATCCGCGAGCACACGTGTAGCTAACAGGCAGAGCTGCGGCGCAAGCTCTACCGCCACATGGAACTCGGGCCCAGGGACCCGGTCAGGCCCACACCTGCCTCTGCCACCACGGACAGCGCCACCTGTATTCCCCTAGACCACCAAGGCCCAGAGGCCTTTGGGACACAGGCGGGGCCTGGCCCACGGCTCCCCAAGCTGGAGCAGGCTCCACCTCTCGGCCCCTCCCTCCGCTGTGCCTCCCTGTTCCCACTGCCCTTCCGCACAGGCACCAGAGGGTCCAAAATGAAACGGAACAACTGAGGCACCAGCATCCCATGGGAGCTTCCTGGAGGAAACCCCTGGGGGGACAGGCACCCTGGGCACGGTTCGGGGGCCCTCTCACCTGGACTAGGTGAGGAGAGGAAGCCAGTCCAAGATGCTGGAGAAAGTGTGCGTGTAAGGCCAAGCGGCTTGCCGGGAACTCAAAAGACCAAACGGAATTTCTCAAAGGACCACAGAGTAAGCATGGTTTGTCGGCAGCCTGGACCAGCCAGAGCCGTCTCACGTGTTGGTGCTTCTGATAGAGACAAAGGATGCTTGACCCCATAGCTTGGTGGGGAAAGGCCGGGGGTGGGCCTCCCTACACGCTGCCTAAGTGCTGGCTCTCCAGCCCAGCGCAGCTGCAGCGCCTCCAACCCACACGAGGGAAGAGTGTCCGCCCTCCTCCATGGGGACCCGTCACAAGGGGCACACGAGCGGCACACGCACCAGCCCAGGGCAATTCCTCCTCCACTAAACCATTCCTTTCAAGTTCACACGGGAAGGTCTTGGATTTTGGCCCCAATGTTGAATCACCATGACCCCCCTGCCCTGGGCATGGGAGAAACACCCCTGGGCTTCGGGAGAAACTGCAGCACTGAGGTGGCCAAGACAGGGCACCTCCTGTTTTCTCATCAAATCACAAGTGTTTGATGTCACAGAGCACAAGTCACAAGAAGACAGCTTTCCATGCATGGGAGGTTTTCAGATGTTCAGATAAAGTCTGATCGTGGCCACTGCACCAGTCCCGGCTCAGCCCGTCTTGTCTCCTTCCCCACACATGGAATCTACTTATCCTCTCCTCTGGGGGCCACCTTGGCCACTGGGCTTGAGCGCGCTCCTGCAGGCCAAAGCGGGAGCCGCTGGCACGCCCACCTGCGGGACCTCTGCCTCCCGGCTCAGAACGGCTGGCAAGGAGGGCTCCCCCCGTGGCAGCCCTGAGACTGGGTGGGGCACCTCCTTAGCCACCAGGGCTCGGGACCCAGTCAGCCACACGCTTGGGCTAGATGCTGAAAGAGGAGCCCCCCGGTCTGGTGCTGTGGCCACAGTGCCACTGGAGCTGCACAGGGCGGGGGGTGGGCATCCCGCATGCCCGCACGACTGCCGCCCCAGACGGCGCTCCCCCGCCACAGCTGCAGCATCGGGGGACAGGCACCTCTTTGAACGCGGAGCAGAGAAGAGGCTTTTGTCCTGGCTTCAGTAGAACAGGCTGGGGCAGCCGGGGGCGGGCAGGCCACCTCTGGGCGGCCCCGGGCTGGGCCACGCAAGTGCTCACGGGCCCTCCCAGCCCGCGAGTGACAGCCAGAGCCCCACTGCCGCCTCAGGACCTGGATCCCCAAGTGAAGCTGAGCCTCAACATTCTCTGTTCTGAGTGGGAACAGGGATCCCCTACCCCCCTTCCTCACCAGCCCTCAACTCACACAGCAGGCGGGCTGCTGGGGGGCTGGCGAGCGCCCTGCTAGCATCCTGCTTGGCCCGACAGGTCCACAAGAGCTGAGGTGCTGTGTGCACAGGAGGAGAAGGTTCCCCCAAAGACCAAGGCTGACAGCCTCAGACAGGAGCCCCGGAGACCCCACGGAGGGAGAAGCGGGGAGCAGTGATTTTGCACGGGTCCCACCTTCTCACTTCACCCTTGAGACAGCACCACCGTCCCCCTCAGAGAAGAGGAAATGGAGGCACAAGGTGGGAAGTACGTCACCGGAGGAAGGTGGGGCGGCTGCTGCCGACTCGGGGTCGACGCACTAAAGCTCCTACGCCTACCCTCTCGGTCAAGTGAGGTGACCCCACCCCAAGGACCCTTTCTCCCCCTCCGGATTCTGCCTCCGCCCCACACACCTCCTACGGAGCCCAAGGTGGGGCCCCTGCAGGACACCGTGGGCAGATGTGCTCACTTGCCCCGGGCCGCCCCTCCCACAGGGTGACGAACACCCCGACTTCACTCTGGGGGTTGCTGGCAGGAGGGTTAATCAGACAACGTTTCTAAAGTTCATGATCACGACTGGAAATCTGAGTTGTTAATTAAAAAGCAACCACATGGGAAAACGACAGTGGGCACAAGGCAGTCGTCTGGAGAGGCTGAGGGGCCGTCACCACAACATGTCCATCCACAGCATCAATGCATGCATCCCGTTACCTGGGAAACAAACTCCGGGTTGCCTAGCGATCGCCTCCCTCCCCGACTTGGGTCGCCTTTCTCTTTGGCGAAACCCACCCTTTGCCCTTGTTCAGGCTGGGCATGCAGAATGCAGCTGAGGCTGGTCCACAAGACGCCAAGGTTCCCGAGGCCTGAGGCTTGGATACCAGCTGCAAGCTCTTTATGGTAAGGCAGGAGATGGAGATACAGCGGGGATCACGCTGCTCAGAGGTGCTCAGGCTGGGGAAGGATGCTGAGTGGGGACAGCTTGGTGGGTGGTGGGAGTGGGCGAAATTCACAGGTGTTTTGCATGAGGTGCAGGGACTATAGCGTGGGGCTGCTGAGGATCAGGCTTTACGGGGACCACGTGAGACCCCCAGCCCTGAGGATGAGACAGCTTAGCCAGGTCACTGCCAAGGTCTACTTCTACAAAGAAAGAGGCCATACCGTATACACATGCTCCTTCAGTTCCAGGAGGGACTCAGCCACCTGCACACCTTGGAATCCAATTACTTTCAAGCCACCGTGCCCAGCACCCTCTGTCCCTACAGTCTTGCTGGAGTCGGGGACAGAGGTACCCAGAAGACCCCAGGAAAGGCTGGGAAGATGGAGTTGCAATTCGACTTTTTATCTCACCTCACGTTAATCAACATCCTTCAGTGCTTCTAACAATTTGAAAAAATTTTAGTGTGTTGGAACAGAATTGACACATTATGGATTAAGAGCTGTAGGTATTAAGATGGCAAATGACCCTTTCAGAGACTATGGAAAATGGGGTACCAACTCAGGGGCTGGCTCTCAGGCTGGAGGGAGAAGCCCTATTTCCTCTACGGTCAAGGGAATTTAGGGGAGAAAAGCAAGGCACAACGTTTAATGAGAAGTCATGAAAAAACGAGTCTGTGATCAAAAGCAAGGCTGCCAACTACTAGACACTGCTAGGACCCCAAGAAACAAGCCCCACAAACTCCAAGGCTGGTAAGAATCACACAACGCCGATGGATCTTATTCCCATTTTACAGTCAAGGAGACAAGCTAAGGGAACAAAGAGAACTGCCTCAAACAGCACCAGGGACCCCGCAGAGTCCGAGGAAACACCTGCCAATGAGGGCCAGAGGGTCCTGGTGGCCCTGTAGTCAAAATGACTGTTCCCTTTCTACAGTCCCCTTTCTGTTGATGAACTCGGTCTATCCATTTCAGAATAGTTCCAGCTGCAGCTAGACACACCTAGGAAAGTGCGCCAGTGCACTGCTTTCAACAACTTGTCCAGCATTCACTTTGCAGGGCAGAGAGCTCAGCCGAGTCCTCCCCTGGTGTCAATTACTTGCTGGTTTCAGGCTCCCTTTGGCACAAGCAGGGCCGCAGAGCCCCAGCTCCAGGCCAGCTCTGACGTCTGCCCTGGACCTGGTATTGCTTAGAGCTGCAGCTGCACACAGATAATTGTGCAATGAGACACACTCAGCGGAAAACAAAGACGACGCCGGGCTGAGATGCCGGAGCTTTAAGAGTGGCCAGCGGTCCAGTGAATGCCAAGGGCAAAGGCCTCATGAATTCCAAGGTGGAAAGGGGTGGGCCCCAGGGAGGACTTCGGTAACTTTTTGGCCGCCCAGCCTCGATGCCACCTTATCTGGATAACAGCACCAGATTTCTTCTTGGAACTGCTCCTTCCCTAGGCGACACAGGCTGAAAGGGCTGCCGTTGGCTAAAAGGGATGACGTACTCCTGCCACGCAAAGCTGCCCTGTGGTGTTTCTGAGATCCATTTTCTGGCCTTTCTGGACACCGTGTGAGTTCAGTTGACATCCTTCCTACAGAACCACGCGCCACTTTCTAAGGTCTGAGTCGCCTTCTGTTGCTTGCAACTCAAGAACCGAACTGTCTCCGGGCCATGATTTTGCTGCTTTCAGATGTCAGTTATTGAGCAGTTTTACCCCAAAGGACAGTGGCTGCAATAACTGTCTGACCCACAGCAGGCAGAAAGGCCTCTTTGGTTTTTTGTGGGTTTTTGTTTTTAAGATTTTTTTTTGATGTGGACCATTTTTGAAGTCTTTATTGAATGCGTTACAATATTGCTTCTGTTTTTATGTTTTGGGTTTTTGGCCACGAGACATGTGGGATCTTAGCTCACTGACCAGGGATCGAACCGGCACCCCCTGCACATTGGAAGGCAAAGTCTTAACTACTGGACCGCCAGGGAAGTCCCCAGAGAGCCCTCTTTTAACAATGGACCAGATTTTATGAAGCATCCCAACACCACGGCAGCCTCAAAACCCCCATGCTAGGCTGGCTACGATAACGGGATGACGGTCACACCTGTGCAGGGTCACCTCCTTGCTCACCTGACTGGGGTTGGCCAAGTACAGCGGGACTACCCCTTGAGGCCCCGAAAGGACACACATGTGGGGCTGAGACCACTGAGGGAAAAGGACCTCCCACCACACAGCCCAAGTCCACCCAAAGATCTTCACTGCTGCCCAAAGGCAGCTGCCAGGATCCTCTGGGCGGCACCAGTCGTCTGGACAGCTGACGCCAGAACAAGTACCTGGAAAGGTCCACAGATGGGAGACCCGTGCAGGCCTTAGGAAGACCTGAGACAAACGGCGAACTAACTGCCCTGCACACTTAGCACGAGGCTCTGGATGCAATCAATCAAACGGATTCTCAGTTCCCAGGACCGGCGCGGTGGCCTGGAAGGCAGCGTGCACAGCTCCCATCCTCACGTGCAGGCGGCCACGCGGGGAGTAGGAGACGCAGCCACACAAGGCCCGGCGTGGTCCGGAGTGGGCAGGGAAGGACACACCAGGCCCGCAGCGGCAGCCCTCTAGCCTGAACCACTCCCCAAGGGTCTGATCGTGTCTCCTGCCACCCAAAGAACAGCTTCCCCTCGAATGCAGCTGTTCCCCCAACTAAAAGGCCGCTTCCTGCAAAGCAGCACAGCTCAACCCTTACTGGCCGGGCTCAGCAAGCAGTCTGATCCACAGAAGGCCAGACACAGAACCAGATCTAGGGTCCGATAAGCGGCATATTTCGCAGGCTTGCATTTCCATGACCTAGAGCTGCAACTCGTGACTGGGGCCGAACCGCGAACCAGATGCTGACCGTGGGACATAAATGAGCCCCTGTCTGAGACTCGGCTTTCAACTCCGAAGCGTGGCTGTGTTGAGGGGTCTACCCAACCACCCAGGGCCTGCGCTGGCAGAATCCTGCCCGGGAAAGGAGGCTGCGGAGCCTCACGTTGGGGCGAGACATCGCCCTTGCTTTGTAAACATGTTTATCCGTGTTATAAAAACTGCTCTAAACTGTCAACAACAAATGTTCTGCAGTTGGCTGGAGTTGATTCAGAAAGCAGTTCTGCAAAGTGAGGGAAGGCAATGACTGTCCCAAACACCCCGGGGAGGTGCCCACCCCACAGCAGCTCCCCTCGCCTTTCACAGGAGGGATGATGTGAGCAGGTGAAGGGGAATGGGTGGTCTAGAGAGCGGCTTGCAAGGCAGTGATTCGCACTAAGACGTGTGTTGCTCACACACATGTGGAATCTTAAAAAAACAGTACCGGTGAACCTAGTGGCAGGGCAGGAATAAAGAGGTAGATGTAGAGAACGGACGTGAGGACACGGGGTGCGGGGGCGGGGGGAAGAGGAAACTGGGGCGAAGTGACAGAGTGGCATGGACATACATACACTACCAAATGTAAAATAGATAGCTAGTGGGAAGCAGCCGCATGGCACAGGGAGATCAGCTCGGTGCTCTGTGACCACCTAGAGGGGTGGGATAGGGAGGGTGGGAGGGAGACGCAAGAGGGAAGGGATATGGGGATGTATGTATATGTATGGCTGATTGGCTCTGTTATACAGCAGAAACTAACACGCCATTGTAAAGCAATTAAACTCCAATAAAGATGTTTAAAACAAAATGTGTGCTAAGTGTGGCACTATTTTAAGGTTAAAAAAAAAAATGCAGTTACCGTTGGAAATCTCATCTTTGTTCCCACACTGCTATCTGCCTTTTCATTTGACAAACTCTCTCCTCTCTGCGGTGTCCCTGGGCAGCTCTCCCAGGCCGAGAGAGCTGCGTCCACTTCCCTCCCACACCTCCGGGCCAATCTGGGATGTGGCCAGGCCGCAGTTTGGTTTTGAAAACTCGGTCAAGTGCAGATATGCTCTCCCCGCACAGCAGAGAACCCGATTTTTCTCAGGTTGCCTCGCTTTTCACGTCTTGTTTTGCACCCAATAGCTCCCCGCTCCAGGAGGTGTCCTCCTGCCTGTGCCCTGCCTGGCCCGAGGGGGACTGAGCCTTTTCTTGCTGGCCCAGGATCTTGGGCAGAAACGTCTCGGGATGGAGGTGATGACCAAGGAACAGTGTACCTCCAGCCCGGAGGCTGAGGACCCAGAGCGGTTTCTGGCTTTAGGACCTGATAGAATCACAGCGTGCTTCCTGGCCAGGGCGGAAGTAAAGGGCGGTCACTGAAGCGGACGTCGGCCCACGGGCTTCCAGCTGCTCGTCAGCTTTGTAGGCCGAGGCTGCCCTCTCCAAGTGGACCCTGAGACCCCATCCCATCCTCATTCCTTCCCAATTCCTTACCTCCAAGCTCTGACATGTGAGAGCCCAGCCTGGTTCTAGGGACCCAAAGAGGAAGCAGACGTGGACGCTCCCTCAGGGACCTCTAAACACACAGGGAATCTGGCTTATGGAAGAAACAGCTCTCCTCAAAAGGGAATACCCCGGCGGTCCAGTGGTTAGGACTCCGCACTTCCACTGTGGGGGGCCCAGGTTCAATCCCTGGTCAGGGAACTAAGATCTCACAAACCACGCGGCACAGCCAAAAAATAAAATTAAATTAAAATTAAAACAGAATCAGCGTGGTGTCCGTTTCAATCAGGGCCGAGATGTGGAAGTCAACTTGTCTAATACAGTCCAAGTGAAATCGGAACATCCTGAAATTCAATGCAGGCTGGAGCTGAACGGCCATGATGAACCTTGGTGTGTTCAGGGCTGAGGAAGAGGAGGAAGTAAAGCAAACCTGGACGACGGATGCAGATACACAACCACTCTTCTTCTGTGCTCATGGCAGGCATCACTAATTGATCCCAGCACTCTTGGCCTCAGAGTCCCTGTTGACCACAATGCCCTGAGGGCTGCCCTGCAAGGCTAGCTGACATCTGCTGGCCAAGCTTAATTAAGTGCGCTCAGCCTCCTCTTGGAATGGGTAAAGGAAGGTGAAAGTCAATGTTCCACACATTCCACCAATACTGTGAGCATGGGAAGAAGCGGGGAGACGTAGGGAGGCCCCCGGGGAAGGATGCAAGGTCCCCGCAGCCAGGAGCAGACCGCAGACCTCCTCAGTCACTCCGGGACAGCCCTCTGTTCTGCTGAGAAGGGTGGGCTTCTGCAGAGGAAGGGGAGAGGGACCCCAGAGTGGGGCTCGGCTCTGTGGCAGGTGCCTGGGTTTGCACCCACCCCCTCACAGCAAGGACCTCACCTGTACCTGGCACTGTTCCCGATGGCCTGTGACACCTGCCCCCTTCCCAATGTGACTCTTCTGCTCCCCCCGCCAAGAGGGGGGTCCACCTCCCCAGCCCCGGGCAATGTGCTGGCCTCATACTTCAGTCTGACTACACAGAGTGACAGAGGTGCTGCGGTACCTCTTCCAAGGCTGGGCCTCCGGGGTCAGCGTCACACCATCCAAATTCACACAGGAGCCTGAGACTAGCTGGGAGCTGGGAGGCACTGGGAGGAAGGACCCTGGGGCTGGGGCCCAGCCGTCCCAGCTGAGCTCAGCTGCCCAGAAGCCAGGAAGTTCCAGAGCGAGCGGCCACACAGCAATACCTAGCTGACGTGCCCAGCAAGGCAAGGCCAAGGCGGTGAGCCCACCTGTCCTCCACCAGCAGGGACCCATCGCCAGTGCTGCAGAACCCCCCCGAGGCCTGTCCCCAGGCCTTGCCAGGCCAGATCAAGGTGAGAGATCCCAGAGGGGATGGACTTCTGCAGGGTAGGTGCCCCAAGCAGGGGTCAAGCTGTGGACAGTTCAGTAATGATGAATTCACTGTCACAGGCATCCTTATGTCAGGGCTGGAGCCCCTCTCTCCTTCCCCCAGTGATGGGTTAGGCTGCTTCTTCCCCACGGCACTCGCAAGGGCCCTTCTCCAAGGCCTGGCCAACTGTGGTTTCAGGATTCTGGTGTGGCCTTTTGAAACAGCTCTCTCCTCACTTTCCTGAATGAACCCCCAGCTCTTCTCCCCTGGAACATCCTAGAAGCCCTATCTGATGCTGAATCATACGGCCTGGGCACTGGGAGTTTCGTGTCAGTCTCTCCCTCTCTGGAAGGAAGTTTTCTATTCTTCGCTCCGCACGTAGGGCACCAAGGCCTGGGAAGGTGACAGGGTTCCTGAGGCGCCCGAGGGGTGGGCACAGGCCACCCACCTGGCCACAGCTAACCTGAGCTCTGCAGTGCCAACACACCCAGCCACCTAGAACCTTGTCCAGCAGGAAACTTTCACTCGACCCTGACTGAGCGTTAGCCCCAAGTCAAGTACTAGAAAAACAGCGGGATTAAAGGTTGAAGACAGGACAACCTGGCTTAAAACTAGCACTGGGGAATAAAAAGGAGTGAAATATTTTTTTAACGGAAGTGCAGATGGCCGTGCCATCACTGTGTGTATCAGCAACTACTGGCACATCTCGTTTCATTGCACTTTGCAGGTACCACGTTGTTGTTGTTGTTTTTTTTTTAAAAACAAACTGAAGGTTTGTGGTAACCCCGTGTTGAGTAAGTCTACTGTCACCATCTCCTGCATATTTTTAAATTAAGGTGCGAACACTGTTTTTAAAGACAACACTGTTGCACACTTTACAGACTACAGTGTGAACATAACTTGTATACGCACCGGGAAACCAAGAAGTTCGTATAACTTGCTTTATTTGCGACATTTGCTGTATCGTGGTGGTCTGGAGCAGAACCCAAGTTATCTCTTAAGTATTCCTGTGCGGGCACTGCCCACAGGCCCCCGTGATGAGTGTTACAGCCAGGTAGGAAGGAGGCCCAGCGGTCACTGCACACGCAGCCCTCTCCTCACTACGACTATCGCAACTTGAATGCTACTTGGTCTTCGGAAGCCGGGCTCCTCTACTCAGCTGTGAATATACTAATCACCACCACACTGGCACGTTGAGTGAATGGTATAGGCGTTTGAGTTATACGTCTCAACAAAGCTATTAAGAAAGAACACAAGTGTGGGGAAATGTGGCCTCACCAGGCCCTCTGAGCACCCAGGGGCTGGGCTGTTGGGGGTGACCCAGGCTAAGGGGGCTCCCGGAAGGCTGGGTGTGCTCCATGGGGGCAAGGGCCGGGGGGCAGCTGGTTTGAAGCCACTCCTCAGCCCTGATTTTAGTGTTCTCTGCAAAAGCAGCTGGAGGCTCGGTCCACAGATGGCTACAGAGTGCCCTGACAAGTAGATTAGTTTCTTAAATACAACATGGATCTTAATGAGTCACGGCCTCCAAGTGAGATGCTCTCAGGCCATGTAGCTCAGGTAAGAGCTGGGCAGAGAGCCGGCCGAGCAGGCAGCTGGCTCCCGGGCTCCCAAGAACCCAGGCCGCTGCCCCCTCCCCACTCAAGGCTTGCTGGGTGAACACTGCTAACCCGGTGTGCACGCATGAGGTGTCTCCTTTAAGCAGAGGTCTAGACTTGTGGGACGCACATCATCTAGTTAAAAAAAAAAAAAAAAGTACAACTTCTGTACCTCCAGAAAGACAAGCATTTGTTGTACTTTAACTGACTCCTTAGAGCTGCCCAGGGAAACTGTCCCGGCAGCCTGAACGGTGCAGGGTCCGTACCATACCGGGGAACCGGAACAGAGAAAAGTGAGCGATACTTCTCCTTTGCCCAGCAGAGCTTAAAAACAAAACCAGAACCCTTTATCACTTGATTAAACCCATTCTCTTAGACACTCGCACGCTGGCCGGGCGGGCTTGCCTGGAGCCCACATGCCCCCCGTGCTGCGCTGGATGCGCCCTTTCCAGGGTGGCTCCTGGTCGTCAGTGTTTGGGCTCCTTCACCCTCCCGAGTCCCAAGGGAGCCTCTTGTGTTCCTGGTGAACCCCTCTGCCCTGAAGAAGCGCCTGATGTTGTCTGGAAAGCTGGTGCTTCCCACTGGGGGCAGGGCAAACAGCACCCACTCAGACCAGGTTCTTTCCCTCCCAATTGACCGAGACAGAAAGAACCATGCAGGGCGTCACCGAAAAGCAAATACGCCGCCAAGGAACACATTTCAAAGCAGCTGAGGACGCTCGGCCCTGCTTCTACTTTGGGGGAAATGTGATATGTGGTCTGCTTTCCCTCAAAGGCCCAGCCTCACATGGGTGGCCCTGCAGAACCGGAAGAGGGATAAAGGGACGTGGCCTGGGTGCAAGGGCTGGAGGCTCTGGGCTTGGGGAACAGCAGATCCCCAGGTGCGAGGACCCACTGGCTTCCCGTCCAGGTGAGGCCACACCTCTGCATGCTTCTCAACACAGGGGGACAGTCCCTGGAGGGGCAAGTGACCGCTAGCTTATGCCTGGGGCGGGGGACAACCTTGGCTGCCCCTTCTGGCCGGGAGCACACATGCTCTGCACCTCCTTTCCAACAAACAGCTCCGATGGAATCCCCTGGCGCTCATTCTCTTACGGGACTGCCCTGTCTCCACCGGGACTGCCAGGAGTCAGAAGGCACCCCAGTGGCCTGTGCCTTCCCCAGGCCCTCCTTCCTTATGGCAGCTCCTCCGAGCCTGTCCAAGAGAGGAGCCTCAGGACCTCGCCCTAGACCACAGCTAATAGGCCATGAACCTCTCAAGGGCAAAAGGGGAGCGGGGGGGGGGCTCCCAGGCCACTCGCTGACAGGATCCTCAACGTTGTGTGTCTCCGTGTTCCTCAAGGGCACTGACCCGAAGATAGGGCTCAGCCAGCCAAGCTCACCCACTGCTCCTTGGTCAGGGCCCACCTTTACCCCCAGCCACTGGCCACCAGCGCCACAGCAGGAGGCGGAGACTGGCTGTGAGGTGGGCATCCAGGGTCTGCCCTTCCCCCGTGGTGGCGGCTCCACTCTGGTTCCAGCTTACGAGCCAGGAACCCTGAGATTCTGAACTCTAGGGCGGCTTTCCAAGTCCTGAGCTGCTCTGGAGCTCGCTGGAGAGACCCCCTCCCCCGCACCGTGGCTCAGCGTCACCTACAGATTAAAACAGGTCTCTGCAGCCCAGGGGTCCCTCCACCACAGTAATCAGACCAGAATGAACAGGGACGTGCCTGGGAGCTGGGAAACACCTGAGACCAGCCTCAAGTTGTAAAGTAGTAAGTCACGCAGCCGGCACCGCTGCCCTCAGACATTTTTCCTTAATTGACTTGCAATCTTTCATTGCATCAATAAAATCACCTACACACCCCCAAACCCGCCCACGCAGGCAACCCAAGGTTTGGGTAGCTGGGAGACGGCAAGCAGGTATGAGGACACTGTCCACGGGGCACCAGGGAAGAGACAAAGCCCCTCCACCCTCCACTCATTCCTCCCAAGCTGAGACGTGCCCAGGGCCCACCCCAAGTCCCTCTGGTCTGCTGCTTGCCCCTGGAGCCCTCAGAACCATGGAGACGGGAAGGCTACATCCAGGCAAGTCAAAGCCCCCACAGGGGGAAAGTGACCCATGAGCACACGGCCCCTCCCCCAGCCACTCTCGGGGACACATACTCACTTTGTAAAGTCCTAAGACCCAGCTACACCCAGCGGCCCGGCTGATAAGAAACCTGGTCCAGAAGATGTCAGCTTGGCCCTTGACGTCTGCTCTGCCCCTAAAGGGATTAAGCCAGGACTCCATGTGCCTTCCAGGACCGTCCTTACGAGGAGCAACCCGGAGGTGGCCTCTGGCCAGGCAGGGCTTGCTGAGGCCCTGGAGCCTCAGGGCCTCGGGGCTGGATGAGCTCGGAGGACTGAGCTTTGACCAGCTCTGGGCCATGTGGACAAGACAGGGCCGGGGCCCAGGTGACCCACAGCTGTTCGGTGTCGTGGGCCTCTCAAACCCAGTCACCACCTTAGATGGAGGGAGGACACGGTCTGTCCCTTCTAAACAGTAACTGCAGAGACGGTCGGGCCATCAGGCCTCGTCGGAGGACAGACCTCCTCACAGCAGCATCTTGCTAGAAAACACCCGCAGTGTGTAGCGAGTTACCATGTTTGTTTCCTTGAGGTTTCAATCAGCCTGGGGAAAAACCCGGTCCACGCCCTTCGCCACAAGTGCTGGGCAATCTCGCTAGGCCTGCGCGCAGAGCCCTGCCCAGACAGCCTCCTCCGCCACCTTCTTCCGTTACTGAGCAGAGATTCATTTAACAATTAGCTCATTAACGGTGCCGGATGCCAGGGCATCGCGGTGGGAGACCATCCTCGTGAGTGTGTGGCCAACACCAAAGGAAAAGCCACCCATGCTGGCACCGCTGGGTCGCTGTCTCCTCTCGGAAGAGGAGACGGTGCTTTGCCGCCCTGAGAGCATCGTCCCGGATGGGGGAGCAATCGCTGGTTCTCTTATCAACGCCAAACTCAGCAGCAACTCCAAGGGCCACACGCGAGGCACACAAAGTCTGTTCTCCACCCATAGCCTCCCCCAAGCGGGAGGTGTTCAGAAATCCGCGCCCTGCCTGGAGCCCCGACACTGGCTGGGGAAGCCGAGCAGCCCAGACCGGTGTCTCCCCCTGGCCGGGGGCTGAGAAGGGGATGGGCTGAGCCTCTGAGCCTCGGGGACTTCCAGGAAGGCCTTGCCCACGGCATAGGGACCGCCAGCGGAGGCCACTGGGTATTTCACTTGAGTTATTTCTCAAGTTCTAAAAATGTGTCCATGGCAACAACAGAAGGGGACGTTTAAGACAAATAAAGTGAAATAAAGATGAGAAAAGAACAAACGGATGCCAGGAGTCTGGCAGGCGCAGGTGCTGCAGCCCACACGCCGGCCTGGGTGCCACCAGCTTGCCTGTGATGGGCTCACGCCGGGCTGGTGGGACCAGTGGAGGCTGCAGTCAACCCACTAACAGCATAAGTCACCTGCCCCAACCCCTCTCCAGGTGAGCATTTGGAGGGGCCTGGCACCCAGCAGGTGGGCTTCAGCACTGTCGGGACAGACTGGGGCCAGGGAACCCCTTGGAGGGGGTCCCAACCAAGCCGAGGACACCCCACTCTTCTTGGTGCCTGGAAGGGCCCTTCCTTCCAAAGCACAGGAAGCAGCAGTGGACAACGCTGGCCCTCCAGGCTCGCCGGGCCCACAGCACACGCGTCACTAGGAGAGCAGGTAGGCCTACGCGTGCTCCACGCCCCGAGCCCTCCTGGGCTGCTGCCTCTCTGATTGGCTAGCCACCTGGAATCAGATGGACCGACTCCACCAGGGCCCCTAAGGAACAGACAAGATGCCCTTCTCCCTAAAGGCCACTGGAAGAGCCTAGCAGACTCAGGCTTATTTTTCTAACTGTACTGCCTGGACCAAGGGCCCATAAGAACAAAATACCGCCCTGCTTCTTAGCTATGGCAGCCACCAAGGCCGGGATGGAGACGGAAGAAGCGCAAGGCTTTCAGATAACTTAGTTTTTCCTGTGGCTCTAAAACCCAAAAGGAAAGTGACTCTTAAGGACCCTTTAACAGGCTTGCTGTCCGGCAGGCCAGAGGCCAAGCGTGCTGCCCTTAGGCCCCAGAGCAGCCAGGAAGCTAATTCTCCCAAGTGCAACAGCTGGTTGGACGTCCCCGCCCTGCTCTTTTCCTCTATAACTTTATGTCTAAAGCGATCCAGGCTCAAAGCCCAGTACATAGGAAAACACTAGAACCCATCACGAAGTCATATTTATTCCTTCAAATATAAAGCATTTAATAGACAACTCCCCAGCAGAAAAGCCGGTTAGGTTGAGAGGTGAGCTTTAAGCACCGTAGATGGAGGGGGAAGGGACCGGCTCAGGCTGGGCTGCTGGCGAGAGCATTCAGCTCCCCAGGCAGAGCCCCCTCAACTGAGAAGAATCGCCACTTCCCTGTGGACTTGGCAATGCCCACCGAGGGCTGGGCCAAGGAAGCAACAGACACCCTGGAAAGGCAGTCAGCTGTCTGCTGCAGGAGAAGCCCAGCCAGGCCCCAAGCCTGCACCCGTGAGCTTATCAACTTCGACTGGATAAGGCCCTGGTAAAAAAATTTAACAAAATTTTTAGATGAGATGCAGGAAGTTGTCACAAGGTAGTAGAGCCTGCGAATGGGAGGGTGTAGGTTGAGGCATGATGGGGAGGGAACACTGCACATCTATAGCGGATGCTGAATCTTTGGACATGTTGTTGAGGGCGGGAGAAATTCAGCTCGTGATTGCTCAGAAAAAGGATTTTTTTGAGCAAAGGGCTCATTGGTCCCATCTTAGGAGCAATGTGAATCTTTCAAGAGATCTCATTTCCCTCTTTACTTTGATTGCTAGGAAGCTCAGAGTGAAATTCTCACCTGTCCTTGTGCACAGGACTGCAGAGAGTGCTGAGCTCTGGCCTTACCACCCAGCTTCATCTTTTTCTGTTCTTATTTTTCCATCCACTCAGTTTTACCCTTGTGTGTGTTAGAGCTCTTCCTGATAGCCAGGCTTAAATCCTCTTAGGACCAAAGAACATTTTACATTCCATTTAATCACACAGAAGAATTAATTTCCTTGACTCTCCCAGAGGGCAGCACAGTACAGAGGAAAGGGGCTTGGCTCTGCAACAGAACAGCGTGGATCCAAGTGCAGTCCTGCAGGGCACCAGCTAGGGACAGGCAAGCACCAGCAGGTGCCCCTGGGGCCACACAAGCACTGAGCTTACCCATGTGCAAAGCCTGGGCCAGCCCATGGGATGTGGTCCTCAGAGCTCTCTGGGGGGGTAAGTAGGTCCATCTTCCCAATGTCACACTTGGGGAAGTGAGCCTCAGAGCACCTTGGGACTCCTACTCTGGAATCACCCTCTTCACTTCCTCTTGCTGACATGGACCCTGGTTTCCAGCATGGGCTGGTGTCCCCCGCCCTTCCCTGACTTCATACCACTGCTGAATTTCCCATGCTGTCCTAACGTGCTGTGCTTAGTGGTTCATCATGACACAGCGACCAAGCACAAGTTTGGAGTCAGACAGGCTGGCCCCAAATCCCTGTCCTGCTGTGTGACCTGGGGAAGAGTGCTAACCTCTCTGAGCCTCAGAATTTTCATCTTGAAAGGGGAAATGCCTACAGTCTTCCTGGGAATTCAGATGAGATAACTGTGGTCAAATGCTGCAGAATGGTGACATTTACTCTTATTTATTGGGCTGGTTAAGCCCTAGATGCACTCAAGGCTGGCTTCTCCAGCCCCAGTCCTGGTAGAGAGCAAGAGGCGTATCAGGGGCAACTTGGGGCCAGGGGCTCCCTCTGAGCCCTGCGGGGGGCGACCTTTTCCTACCAAGCCAGTATCGGGAGGACTCGCTCCCCGTCGACCTCACCAGCACTGCACACAGCTGCGCTGGGAACACAGGCATCAGAGTGAGTTCGGGCTCTCCTCCCGTCCCCGGGAGCACAGCCCAGAGACCTCATTTACTAGTACAAACTCTGCACCAGAGTTTTCTCACCCAGCTCTCCCACGTTTAAACAAGAAGCTGTTCCGCTCACATTTGCAAACTCTTCCTGGGATCAGTTCTCAACCGCACTCAGATCGCATCCCCAGGAACCGCCCACCCTCTCAGTGGGGACGAGTGTTTACAGGTTTGATTTTATGCTCTCCTAACAATTTGGCAAAGGGTGTTTTATTCATACGCTGAGCACCACTGTTTGGCTAAATTTAACTGCCATGTACCTTCCTGTTCCTTGAGCAGGAGGGAGCAAGTAAAAGTCCACAGTCTTGGGTTTTTTCCCCCCTTTCCATGAAAAACAACTAAAAAAGTCCTTTGTGGAAGCCAGCCTCAGAACAGAGGTGGGTAAAACGCACCCAGCAGTACATTAACTTAAGTGCCTTTAGCTTCTATATTGCTAACAAGGGCTAACCAGTTACGGATTAAAGCATTATTTACCTTTCCTAAACTTAAAAAAACCCACGTACTAACTAGCAAAGAGCCGATCAAATAGCTTCAGAATTCTTGCCTTGTGTAATCTTAGGGACAAGAAATAGCTTCCAAACACCTGAGAATCTTCCATGTTAGCACATGTTGGTTTTTCTCTTTTAAAAACGGTGTTGGGACCACTGAGTATCCATGGGCAGCAGAACGCGGTGGGACCCCGACCTTACTCCAGATTAAAGTCGACTCAGGATGGTTCAAAAGGACCTAAATGTAAGAGCTAACACTACACAAAACTCTTAGCAAGAAAACTGAGGCACAAATCTTCATGATCGTGGATGACGACACCAAAACCACAGCAACCAGCGGGGAAAAAAAACTAAACTGGACTTCACGATAATGAAAACTTCTGTGCTTCAAGGACAATATCAAGAAAGTAGAAAGACAACTGCAGAATGGGAGAAAATATTTGCCAATCAGGTGTCTGATACCAAAAGCCAGTGAGGACTCCGGATTTTGCTTCCTGGGCCCCATGGCCCACCCAGGTCCACCCAGTAGAATGTAAGTTAGAGAAGCCCAGTGTCCAGTGGACACTGGACACTCAAGGGCAAGGGTCATGTGAAGAAGTAATGTGGCGAAGGGGTCTGTTGCCTTTGCCTTTTCTTGGGCAGATAAATGCACCGAGGCTCGCCCCACCTCGCCCCACACAAGGGCCCAGGCACTTGTGTCCCCTGGAAAATCTAACTGGCACCGTGGACGAGACTGCCCCCTCTCCTAAGCATTTCAGAGAGGCAATCATCCCCGGAGGGGTTTGGGGTTGGAAAGAGATACTAATACACAGAACTGTTACCTAGAGACCAATGTCACATCCGACAGTCCACTTCCTGAAGGCGGAGGCCAGTGCGGCCCCGCTCTCTATTACTCAGAGCCACTCTGTAAAACTGGGAGACCAAACGCCCATCTAGAGATGAGAGGGCATGGCTGGCCTGTGCCGGGCAACTTGTGCTGCTCAGGCCACACGAAGAGGGTCTGGTGACAGGAGCTTGGGCAGAGCTGGCCGGTGTCCAGCAACAGTCTTAGCCCCATCTTCCTCTGAGAGAACACAGATCAGTTCCTGTAAACTAACTCGCAGGAAAGCACAGCAAGGAATAGCTTCATTAACCACCTCCTCTGCGTCTCACATCACATTAGGCAGAAAACCTACGAAGACCTCAGAGCCTCCGAGTGGCCGGGAGCCCATTTCACCCGTAAGGGGCGGGGTATTCCCAGATTATTAGGCAGAGAACTGGGGTCCAAACCCAAGTCCCCACAGATCACACTCCTTGTACGATCACTGATACACACCCCTGCCGAGGGGGTCTGAGCCATCAGGGTTAGGGGTGGGGTGCCACAGAAGAGGCGAATTGACAGAAGGGGCCAGATACCCAGTTCTGTGAAAGGCCCGTTAAGCTTTTCTGTGACTCAGGCCTGGCAGTGTGGCCCTCTGCCCTGGCACAGATAGCAGCTGGGACGCCTCCAGGCCACCAGGCCACAGCTTACCTAGACGCTGTCCTCCACGGACAGGACCAAGTCCACACCCAAAAGGTCAGAGCAGGCTACTTTGAGGGACAGATCGCTGTGGGATAAGCCCAGAGTCTCTGAGCCGAGTGCGCCAAAGCCAGAGTCCTGCCTCCCGGCCTGAGAAGTAACCAAGGAACAATGACAGTGATAAAAGCACCACTTTCAAAGCTGGCCCAGCAAAGGGGGGCACCCTGAGTGAGGAAGGGAAGAAGCGTGAACCAAGCAAAGGGCGACCTTGGACTCTAAACCCGCACCCAGAGGCCAGCCCGAAAGACCCTCCAAGTGCAAAAGCAAACCAGAAGCCTGTCGATTTTATCGACCTTGGACTTATTTCAGGTGTTTTACTTGGAATGGCCTAGCTGTCAGCACCTTGGAAGTACGTGGCTCCTTCCCGGGCTCCATCTGGAAGGGAGACTGCTGCGGAGAGGGGCCCCGGCCAGAGGAGGCGGCGAGTCCTGCTGGGTGACCCTGGATGAGTCCCCTGCCAGCTCCACGTGGCTAGGATTTCCTGACCGTGGAGGTACATCACTCTTCAAGAAAGCCCGTTCCAGGGAGTCATTGGGCAACAGCCAGGACCGCGACAGCCTTCTCGGGCTACACCTACACGTACAACCACCCTCGGGCTGGTTTGGGCAGCGTCCTCTCCCTTAGCCCCACCACAACGCTTGCAGTTTGACGGTCATTCTGGAGTTTGAGCTCTGCCCTCAGCCTCCCCTGCCAGTGCACTCACGCTCCTCGGGGATGCTTCCCCGAGTGCTGCAGGCTCCCCACGTGTGTCCCTATCCTGGCCCTTGTTTCACACTGCAGTAACTGTTCTTTTATGTATTAACTGGGCGGAGGGTGGGGGGATGCACCTGAAGCCCAGGCTGGGGTGCATCCACTTGTGAGCACCAAACATCTGACCCCAAGCCCAGAACACGGCAGGGGCTGGAGCAGTGCTGAGGGGACCGGCCCCCAGGGGTCTGTGCTCAGGAACCCTGCCCTGGACCGCAGCCCGGGAGAGGTCTACTTCCTTTACACATCTCCCTGGGCAGGCTGCAGGATCCTGACAACGAAGAGCTGGTGTCACCATCCCGTTGCTCTGCAGGGCCAGCTCAGGGGCACGGTCCCCACATACTGACAGGCAGGGGGGTTTGGCTGAGCCCACCCTTCTTGGGCGGGCTCTGCTTTGGGGGTGGGGAATGGGTGTGATCAGGTGGCTTGGCGGGAGGGTGTCTTTGGGGCCTCATGGTGGCCTCCTCCAGGCTGATGGTTTGAGGGTCATGACCCTCAGAACCAGTGAATCCTCTGGACCCCATTCCCCAGCACAGATCTTCATTGCAGAGGGACCTTCAAAACCAAAGGCAAGGACACAGGCGGAATCACCAGGCGTGTGTGGGCCTGACAGGAACAATCTTCCATTCTGATTCTGATGGGACTTCCTACCCAGGAGACCCGGCATGCACTCCCACGGTGCTGGAAACCAGTGCCAAGATATCAGTATCACATCCAACACTGCCACGCAAGTGACCAGCTCTGGTGACAGATAACACTGTGACACCACCAGCCTCTCTCCCACACCCCCAGTATAAATGGGCTGCAGACACCCCTGTCCTGTCCTGTCCTGAAGGGTCTTTGGGCAGTGCCCCCGGCAACTAGATGGGGGTCACGGATGCACTTAATCGAGAAAAATGCCTGGAGGGAAACTGAAAAGGGCCAGAAAGAGAGCGGGCTGGGGCTGCATCTCTCACGTTGGAAGCTCTGAGGCCCCTGCAGCCCGTGTGTGGCGCTGTATTCGTGGAGGACAAAACCGTGAAGATGGCTGCAGCACTGCTGTTCACGCCATGCACCCGGCTGCACCCGGCATAGGGGGGACTCGGGCGACGGCAAATCCTTGGCCGAGGTCGACACCATGTGACATGGGGGGGAGGGGCATCGCTGGGTTAGAGCCGCTGCCAGAAGGTTCCGCAGCTTGTGCCCCAGTCGAGCAGGTCAGTGTGTAAACGACAGCAGGTCCACTGGGTACCGATACTCCCGTGGGTCTGACATGCGGCCCCACTCATCCCGCATCACGGGGGCTGGGGGCTGCCCTGGGGCCCGTCCTCACCTGGTCACCCTCCACTGCCCGGTCCATGGACTAGCAAACAGGAGCCTGGTATTTACAGCAACAAAGCCAACCAAGATGAAGCAGGTAGTTCATGGACCGAGAAAAGCAAATATAAATTAAAATATCTACTCCAGGATGTGTTGTACAACACAGGGAATATAGCCAATATTTTGTAATAACTGTAAACGGAAAGTCACTTTTAAAAATGTACAAAAGATGAAAAAAATTAAAATACCCAAAGCATATAAAAATAAAACCAAGCACTTAAAAACAAACAACCCACCCACTGCAAACACTCAGCTCACCACTCCACAGGGAGAGAGGAGATAAGCCCAACTCCTGGCATCCCCTGCCCCTCCAGATCAGAGGGAAACACGTGAGTTAAGCGTAAACCAGAATGAAGATTTATTCATGCTGGTTGTGCCGCAAATGTCCAAGGCGGCTCGATCTGGATTTAAAGATCGCAGTCTCCCGTTTCAGCTCAGCAGCCGCAGCGGTAGGGCTGCCCCTGTGAGCTTCAGGTTTCTAGACCCGAGGTCTGCAGTGGTTTCCTTAACCGTGAATGTTATGGACTGTAGGTTCCGACAGATCCCAATCTGGCTATTGACTTCATGAAATCTGCCACACAAAATGCCATGTATCCAGGCTCAAAGCTCCCGGGGAAGCCAAGCTCCTACCCCGGTCACTGACACACTGTTTTCGGGGGAGGGCTATGATGACACACTGAACGTTCGAGAAGGAATGAGAGGAACCACTGCTACGGGACACATCATCTGACAGAGAAATTTTTTTGCTGGCAGACTTCCGACTGCAGACTTCTTGGCACTGGCTTGCTGCCATGCAAATGAAACAAAAATCAATATCCCTCGGTCTGCAAAACCGTGTGTTAACAATCACAGTCCAAACAACTTAAATAAGGCCCCTCACCCCCGTACCCAAATAACAGCGACTGTTTTTGTTAGAAGGCAGTGCAAAATAAACAGAAAAAGAGAAGAAAGAAGGCAATTTAACAGGTCCTCCTTAAGCAAAACCTTTCCGGGACTTCAGTGTGGAGATAATCTTTCTGTGATTATGACCAAACCCTCCCGTTGCTTAGCAACACATAATTAAGGAATATGTTTTCAGATCCGCTTTGCAAGCCCAGCCATTATCAGATGAAATTACTGAAGCAACAAATGTCATCGCCATGCAAATTAGTTGGTTGCAAAGAAAGAATGTTTGACTGTGAAGGGGAAGACACAGGGCCTGGGAAATACTGTCTGACTTTCCTCCTGTCACACACTGATTAAAAAAAAAAAAAAGTCAAATAAATTTTATGGTAAGATTTAAAAAGAAAATCCACACATGAGACAAAACCACAATCTACAGGGAGAGACAACAGAAAAATCCAACCAGCGTCCCTTTGGAAATAAGAAAGAAACGTGTGCGGAGGTCGGCATGTAAAGCAACAGCCATTTCGGTCTGTGAGTCGCCAAATCATCAGCGGCTTCACCAATGTAACAGATAACCCTAATGCAGTATCTCAGAGCTGCAGGAGCGGGCTCCCAGCCCCCACCCATGGCTATTTTCAAAGGGGTATTTTCAAAAAGGTACATCTCATTTTTACCACGATTTTCGTCCCACCATCTCCACCCTATAATACTAGTTATTCAGGAAAAAAAAAAATTCATTTAAAAAAGATTCAGTTTTCTAAACTATGTTGGGGAGGACGGGGGAAAGAAAGGAAGAAAGCTGATTTACAGCTTAAATGGCCAGGAAGGATTCCAGAGTCGAAATAAAAATTCTTAAGTGTTGCTCAGAGGATGCCCACCTGGAACTTTATCCAGACGCCCAGGGAAACACATGCATTCAATCACACTCGACTCATGTTTTGAAGAGAACAGCTAGGATCCTTCTCTCTTTCCTCAACTTGGAAATATATTCTTCCCTACAAGTCAGCAGAATTCCCAACCGCGTTTTCCAATATGTGAGGCTAAGTCTGTTTCTGAAACAGGGAGTTCTAAGGGATTTCAACATCTTGCTCTGTTTAACACACAGTTCTGGAAGCACACCCGTTTTTAGCTCTGCAGCCATTAACTCTACCTCTGATACCGTGTAGACCCTTCAGAGGTGCATTTCCATGCTATAATGCACTTCTAACGGCAAGTGAACGATGAACGATTTATGGGAGGTGGTGGACAAATATCCCACCTTCTCCAAAGCCACTGAATGTGAACTGGAGAAACTGCCCCCGCTCGTGAGCTGAGGGTTTCATCCTGGTCTGAACGATTTCTGGGTTTCTCCCATAAACACAGTTGTGTTTCCTTTACTGTAAAGGGAAATGCACAAATCAGCTCGAGCTCAACTAGAGAAAAGGGGAGGCAATGCCATCCCAGTGGGTCAGCCTGAACCACAAATCTCTTTCACCCAAGAGAACGCTCGCCGCCTGGCGAGCTGGCCGTGGCGCCCGGTTCGGCGGAGTGTGTGTGTAAGCGAGAGCAAGTCCAAGGGAGGGGTGGTCTCTCCGGGCTTGGCCAGAGAGCCACAGGAACACGAGGACCTACTGTCCCGTGCTCAAATCTCTGCCCCCACTGTCCCCTCCATGACCCAAATGAGGAAAGGCAGGCAGGGGGTGCATTACTTGGTTCTGGTGCAAGCATGGTGGACACGATGATGGGGGCCCCCGTCCGCCGGGCCACCTTCTGGTAGGGTGAGTGGGGCGTGTGGAGGCTCTGGCTGGCCGGCAGCAGGGTGGAGGGCTCCGGGGGGAGGTTGGGCTTCCGCAGGAGCTGGGGGCTGCTGTGGGAGCTAGGCAGGGGAGACGCCACCGCCCCACGCTCCCGCTTCAGCAGCTCCATGGGCACCGTGTACGCTGTGGAGTAGGCAGTTCTGGGGCCCGGGTTAGTCAAGGCCACCCCGGCCTGCGGGGGGTACGTAGGGCCCAGCCGCGCTGTCAGGGCGCAAGGGGTGGGAGAGCTGTACCCAGAGTTGGAGGGAAGGTGGGGGACTTGGGCGCCCACGCCCGGGGCAGAGTAGGTAGCCGCGGTCTCCAGGAGATGCTGGGATGGCGCGCTGGAGGGGCGGCGAGTGGGATCTGCAGCTTGCGGGGAGGTCGCCTGCAGGGGCCCCGCCGGCTGGGGCCGCAGGGCCGAGGCGTCCAGACCAGACAAGTCACCGTGGAGCTCGCTTCGGTGGCTCAAGCTGCTGGAGCGCATCCGGGGCAGGGAGCCTCCCCGGCCCTGCCTGCGCAGCTGCATCTCCGTCCTGCAGCTGCTGGCCAGACGGCTCAGGACGCGGGCCTGGCCCAGGTTGGGCGCCACACACTTGATGTCTGCATCCTCCATCGTGGACAGGACGGCTGGGGAGTCGAAGCCCTGCTGCAGCAGGGCCACCAGCGTGGCCTCGGCCACGCCCTCCGCCCTCAGGAAGGCCAGGAACTCGGGCATCACACTCCTCTTGCTGCCACCGGGCCCCCGGTAGGCGGACAGGTCGGCCTCGCAATTCTCGTAAGGCGTCCTGTGGTAGACGCTTTCCCGGGCAGGTCCGTAGCCTCGGTTCAGGGCGCCCGGGGCTGTTCCCAGGCTGGCATCGGAAGCAGCAGCCGCTCCAGGGTCCACGACCAGGCACGTGGGGGCCGCCTGCCTGGCAGCGGTGGCGGAATCCATAGGCCTCTCGCCCACATCGCTGTAGACCTGGCTGGCAGGGTAGGCGGGCGCCTCCGCCCCAAACCTGCTGTCGGCCAGCTCCCCCGAGTACCGCGCAGGCAATGGGGCCTCGCTCTGCGATCGCTGTCCCTGAGGGATCATTTTACCTCCGGGATCCCGGTACAGGTGACCGGTGTCCTGCAGGACAGGGGCCCGGCCTTGCACTGGCTCCCATGTCATCCTGCTGCCCAGCGCTCCATAACCGGGCAGCAGCTGGCCAGCTCCCGGGTCGTGATGGTGCTGAGGCTCTCTGGGGGCCCGGGCGGCTCCGGCCGGGTCGCTGTAGTAATCCCGCGGCAGCAGGGCCCTGCGAGCTGACATCACCGCCCGCCTGCTGTCGTAAAAGGCAAAGTCGGGAACAGAGCTCTTCCTTCCGGCCACCGAGTTGTAGAAGGCCTCCCGGTAGCGGCAGGGCTCGGTGGCCCCGGGCATGGTGACATCCTGCAGCCCAGGGTTCGGCCGCTCGTACCAAGGTCCCTCTCCGCCTCTGTCCGTCAGGGAGCTTCTCCTCCCCAGAGCCTCAGCGATCTCCCAGGGGCCCTCGTACCACCCGGCAGCATCCCAGCTCTGAGATCGACCGATATTTATATGCCTGCTGGGAACCGGCATTGGAAAAAAAAAAATGACTACGGCCAAGGCAGAGGAGGAAGCCTTTCTTTACGAATCTTCAATTACATACATCAAACCCAGACCCGGCTGTATTCTATCCCTTCCAAGACAGCAGGAACAACCAACTGTGGGTTTTCTATTTCAAAGTACGGCCTAAATTATTAATCCTCCGAAACCTTAGTAGACAAAACACAACACTCACGGTAACTCTGCCTCACTCTCCAATGGTAGCGCCAGAGGTCTTTTCTTTACGGCTCAGTCCCAGAAAGGAGGCTGCATCCAGCCCGCCGGGCCCCCCTCCCGGCTGGTGCGCTCACATGGACCTCGGCTCTCTCAGCGTGCGGATTAGGAGCTAAATAAAACCCCGAAAGCTTTTGTTCCATGTGACATCTCGTTAGACTGATGAAACCGGCTGTGGGCTCCAACCAGGCCTCTCGACCCGCAACTGGGACTTATTTTCACACTGAAGCTCCGGCTTATCTCCCCCGTCCTCACCAGGGCACTTTTTGGACGAGTACTCCCTCCCCCTCCCGAAGGTGCCCCCACCGCCGCCTCTGATCGCCTAACAGTGACAGGAGGAAAATAGAAAAAGACTGCTTTAATGTCGATTCACTCTTAATCTACCCTGATGAAATGTTAATCCATTGCACACGGCTGAGAACAAATTAAATGTGAGCAGGCAGGCGGGGTAAAAGGAAAATGTCTTGCACAGTTCTAGAGCATGAGATTCCCCAAGAGGTGGGTCAGGTCTGCAGCCCGATGCTTTGCCAATATTGAAATCTGGCTCTGAGATGACTCTGGTTACGAATCAAACGAGTTATTACATTGCTCAAGTCCAAATGGATTCTTTACCGTATTATCATAAAACACGGATCCTTTCATACTGCCCAGAAAAACAACAACGGTGACAGAAAAACAACCCATGCGTGTAATCTAGAATTTATCATTGTAAGACTGCAACAGAGGTCAACAACTAGACCCCAACATTATGAAGCAAAGCTGGGAGGGAGGAGTGTCTTCGTTTAAATCTGTCTGCAAGGAAAGCAGAATTCTAGCAAGCTTGGCCTGGCTCAGATCTCGGGGATCATTTTCCATGTTCCCATAGATTAAGATTTTACATGGTCCTCCGGGGACTTTAGGTGCAATAATGCAAAGAACAGCAGTTATTTAGATAAAGGAAAGCTCCACACAGGAGCATTAAAATATTTTCTTAAACATACAGGCAGGTTCCCGAGAAGCACCACCACAGACTGGACCGGGATCTTCCAACTGCAGGTTCCACGACAAAGAATTCACGACGAAAACAAAAGCTGGGAATCGTGAGGCCACAAGGGCTGTGTGTGGTTAGAACGTTAAAAAATGGGACAATTTGCATATTTGCAGCCATTAAACTTGAGTGTTTCGTCTTCACCCATACGTCCCTCAACCTAAGATGCAACTAGAATCTTTAGCTAAAGAGAATTAACTGTTTAAAAAAGAAAAAAATTTTTTTGAATGAGCAATACTGAAAATTTACTGTGAAGAGGAAAGTGGGTAGAAATCCATTTCTGGGAACTAGAGGCACACGGTAACACAAGACAGTTTAAAAGGGCAGTGCCCCCTCATCCTGAGCAGTACACATATTAAACTTTGGGACAAGCTCTGTTTAAACCAATGTTACTCCCCAAAGAGCACTGGTCCCCAAAAGCCAGAGCTCTGTGACCCCCAACTGACTACTGAGGAAATGGCCCAGGCGCTGCCTGGGGACACAGCACAGGGACCCCAGTCTGCTGCTTGAACACAAACCATGGCCTCTATTTCTGACCCAAAAATGCCAATAGGGCCTCAAGTGAACTGGGAAAAAGCCCTGGCAGATGGCAAAGAGACTCAAATCCTCCCCCAGTCCCCTCCGTCTCCTAGGATGCATGACAGGAAAAAAAGAGAAAAATGAACGAGCCACACTGCAAAACGTTGGGTTTCCACGTATGAAAGCAGCCTGCTGGTGCCAATTTCTCTAATTCCTCTGCTGGCACATTTGCCATCATGGGCTGAAAGGCCCGGGCAGAGGAGACAGAGGCAACGGCCCTGGCCACAAACAAGACAATGTTTACACGTCTCACCAAGAGCCTGAGGATGTGTCCACTTAGAAGAGCCCCGAACTCAATGGAAACAGCACTATCTGGTTACAGCAGATCCCTTCCAGGCTCTGCTGGGCAGACGGGTTTTCTCTTTGGGGCACTGTTCAGAGCCGGGCGCAGCTTCCTCCCCTCTGGAAAGGAGAGGGTGGAGAAAGATGGGGCAGTCTCGGCGGTAACCCTTCTAAGAAGGACAAGGACGACAAGCAGACAAGACTGTGTGAAAACAAGCCTGGTGTACGCGTCCGGCGGGACACACCTTCGCCCCAGAAAGGACACTAACCTGATGACCCCTCCGGCAGCTCCAGCCCACGCTGCCTTGTCACCCCCTCTCCCGGTCTTGGCTCTTTTGGCCAAGAGGGGCCTTTGAGGCCTCCTAGTGGAAGTTCCATCCCATTGTCGCTTTCCCTGCCACCTCCCTCCTTCCACCACTGGTCAGAGAACACGGCTAGCTGGGCAGGAAGGGCTGCAGCGGTCCTGCATGACCCTTCGAGGTGACCAGAAAACGGCATCTTTGACATCGTCTTTTCCTTACAGGATCCTCATTAGAGGGCTTCAACATTTGTTCAGTCTGTACCCAGCCTTGTGCTGGGTGTTTTGCCCATAAACGATTCTACAGGCAGGAGTGATTATGTCACATCCCAGGTGCTGGGATGCAGAGCTTGGGTACCTGGCCCAGGGCCACGGTGCACAGCACCCAGCTCAAACTCCAAAAGCCAACGCTCTGCTTTCTGGAATTCCCTGCACCGACCTGGGGTAACAATCCTGCTGGTGCTGGACAAGGGGAACCTCTTTAACAAAGTAATTCTGTTATTTTCCTAAGGTTCCCCAAAACCCCAAATATAAATGCCACTTATAAAATTAACCACTTGAGTATCAGAAAGTAACTCCTAAACAGACAACTGCCTCAACTTCTCGAAACGAGGCGCAGTGGGCCCTTGCCAGAGTCAGGGCCCCCAGACTTGAGCCAACAGATGGCACCAGCCTAAGGCGTCAACAGTATTATACCATCTAGATGCTTCCTTCTTCTTCCTTCCTGTCATAAAGAAACACAACATGGGGTGGCGTTAATGCTACAAAACGCCACTTGTGGTGCAGACATGTCCCTTCAGAAGTTATCTGTGCCGAATCTTTTTGCAGCGGGGTAGCTGTTGGTAACTCACCCAGATTACGGATGACCTGAAGCAGTTCGAGCCCTCCACTTCAGCAGGACTACCTAAGAGCATGCATACCCCATGGCCCCTAAGAAACAAGGAGCAGGTTTTTGAGAAGGTGCAAAGGTGTAATGCCAGGGGCAGAACAGCAGTGAGCAGAAGAAGCTTCAGGGAGGCGTCACCCTCCACCCCAGAGCGAGGAGGCCCAGGTTCGTTTCCATCAATTTCCGACCCATTCTGCTTGGAAGCCACCCAAGCTCACACAGCCTCGGCTTTGCAATCCGCCAAATATTATGACGGATGTTTTCCTGTGTTAGGTAAAGACACCTGTAACTGGACTTGCACTTTTCTAAACACTCTGGCAGATTTTTTTTTTTTTTTTAAAGCTCATGCACAGTCTTTAGGAAAGGGCTGATTTTCTGAAAAATCTCATTTGCCCAAATAAAGCGAGATGGGACCAATATCTGAAAGATTAATGAGTCTCTCAGACTTAGCTTTTTAATCCTGCAAAGAGTCTCACTACAGAAAATTGCATAAAGGAAAGAGCCATCTTCTGAAAACTGAGGAACAGGCAATCCAAATTCTCTTGCAGACAAAGTAAACCCAACGTAAAGCTGATCCTATAGAATCATCTGAACAGGAACCTCAAGGTTATAAGCAACAGCCCCCAAAGCCGATTGTTGAATTCCCCGGGCAACATGAGGCATCAGTTCACGACCGTAGAGACCTGAAAACTCTGAGATGACCTAGACAGTTCCAGAAAAGCAGGGAAGGAAATCCAGGAGGCGGACGACCATCCATCCCTTCCGCCGAGCAGTCCTCGGGCAGACTGCCCACAAGCATTTCATGTTCTGATCAAGACGATGACCTGGGAAATTGCTTGAAAAGAATGGGAAATAGAAGGACTGTTCTGGGGTCTAGTCCTCACTTCTTTCTTTAAAACAAAGAAAATAACAACAATCAGGCATATGGTGGACTCAGCGAATCTCAAGGCCAGACTCACAGGAAGGTCACTGGGTCTAACTGCCTGTCCCCTGACAGCTGTGCTGTTTCCGCCGGCCTGGCGGCAAGGGATGCTTACCCCTTCTTAGGAGGAGACTCTGGAGCATTACTTGGCCGGCCTTCCCCGTGCCGGACCAACACGAGCCTGAGGCTTTCCATCCCCTGGCTCTCCAGTCCTTGGGGCCAGGAGCCCAAGGCAGCTCTGAAAGCAAGGGCGGAAATAAGAAAGCCCCCGAGATGCCTCCCTGCGCCTGCTGTTTGCCAGGACGAGGCCGCTGCAGCGCGCTCGCCCTCTGCCCCCCCACGGGGCAGCATCTCCTGGGGGACACTGCTGAGGTTAGTGGGTTACACTCTGCTTTCCGGCAGAGACGGCCAAAAATAGGCCCGTGACATCCCACTTCCTACTTTTAAATATGTACAGGCTGTGTTGGGTTTTTGTTTCTGTCAAGTGCTTTAGAATTTATGTTTAAAAACAGCTTTCTGCCTTTAAAAAAGTTTTCTTTCCTTCTGTCCCCACAGTGTCCCCTACCAAAGCAACTTACTTGGCTAGTCTGAATCAGAGAGGGGGACACAAACCCCAAGTACACTAGTAAAACAGCAAATAGGGTCTGGCAGGGCTTTAAGACAGCCTCCGTCTAAGTGACGTGAGTACAGAGACAACATTAGCGGAACCGACCAGACATTTCAGGCATCCCAGGATCGACGCGGCACCACAGGCTCTTGGATGCAGGCTTTGGGCTCCTAATTTCCAACCTGGAGCGGGAGGCTTTACATGATCAGCACAGCCCTCCAGAGAAAACCCAAGCCGCGAGGTGGGGCCTTGCAACCAAATGAGCTGCCCTCTGAACAGCCCCAGGCCTCCCGTAACTCACGATTTAGCCATTTTCAGTGAAAACAAAGGCTTGCGCATCGCTCCTGACTTGATTTCTTGACTGGATGATAAAACTTAGTGAGAGCCGCGTTATGAAAATCAGGCTTGATTCCCACATGCTATGGGATTAAAAAGTCTCTTTTATGGCATGTTTTGAATGTGCCGGTGAAGCAGAAAGTGTGGGCTGAGACCCCAGGTCGGACGCAGGGCCTGGCAAAGCACAGGGCAGAATCTCCCTGCAAAGGCTTTCCTGGATCCTTGACAGCACCTGGCGCAAAGTCCGCCTCAGGCTGGTGCTCAGTGACCTCTGCTTCCCTCCAATAACAGCTCTTCCTGCAAAGTCTCAGCACCTCAGGTGACCCGACTCCCCTTGACGTTGCCACTCTCACCCCAACACGCTCCTGTGTTATGACTCCTCATCTCTGTTGGGTTCTGAGTATCAGGAATGGCTTCCTCTCACCTTGGTTGATGCCCCAGTCATTTCCACCCGCCAGGGCCCAGCTCAAATAACCCACCTCCAGAAAGCTTCCTCAGTCCCCCGCTGTCACTCTGTCCCCAGTCCAAAGAAATCTGCCACCTATCAAAGGTGAGAGTACCAAATAATCCAGGGAATGAATCCACCTGCAGAGACATCCCATGGTTTTCTCACTAAGGTGGCAGAGCCCTGTCCCCTCCTGACATGTCCTTCTTGCATTCACCATGAGCTCATTTGTTTGACTCACGGGTTGTAAAAACTGACCTGTTGAACAGGACTCCGTACGAGGAACAGGACTTGGTGGCAACAGCCAGTCTTCGCCCTCAAGGAGAGTATGTTGTGATGGAGAAAAGGACAGAGAGGTGCACACGATCACCAGGGAGCCCTGACCCACGGCCGCCCCAGCCTCTGAGCCCAGGTCCAGGCTGAAGCAAGCACAGCCCCTCACTTGCAAGGACTTGGGCACAGTGGGCACTGAGCAGAGACAGCAGAGGAAGACGACAGCCCCCAACGTCCGACACTACCTGGCAGGGACCCACACCGTCCCGGCCCGCAGCGCTGTTTCTCACCCGGGCCCTGATCGTACAGTAAGAAGACAGGCTTTAAAGACCTTCTGAGGACAAGAAAGGACTGATCGTCCACACTGTCTGTTTCACCCATTCCAGAGTGCGAACAGGAAGGGAGGACCCTCTTGTTTCCCAGGAGTGGGGAAACAAGCTGATGGGTGTTCCAGCCCCTCTGATGGCCACGCAAGAAGGACGCGAAGTGTGGAGACGGCGGCGAGCAGGTGCACAGCGATGTCCAGAACATGCTCCTCCGGCTACTGCACAGCCCCACTGCTGGTACCCAGGAGGCTATTCCCCGGACCTGGAAGGGGAGCCCGCATTTCAAAAGGGCCACCCGAGGCCTCTCTGGAGACGGAGGGCGCGCCTGAGCTCTAGAGCAAGGGAGTTCATCAATGTTCTGGATGCTCAGCAAATAACGGTTTGGTAAGCTGAGTATAAGTCAGTCAGGACAGGAGGCTCACTCCACGCCCGTCATTTGTAAGGTTCTGGAAAAGGGATCAGAGGGTGGGAAGCTGGCAGCAAAGCGCATCTTGGAGTTCTGGCATCACGGTCACCCCAAACACTTGTGATTAGGTTGAGCTATGTGGGACAGCCTCTGAATTCCCGTGGGGCACCATTTGCGGGCCTCCAGCTCTGCAAAGCCAGGTCACTTTGCTGTCCTCAGACCTACTCTGACAAAGGAGGCTTGGCCTGGAGGCGCTGGAACCCTGTGAGGCGTTCGTTAGGCCTGGAGCAGACCTCTTTCCTCCAAGTTGCAAATGACCAAAATGAAACACACCCTGAGCAAAGCAGACGAGGCAGGCAGCTCACACTGCCTTGGGAGGCGTGATCCCAAAGGGCACAGAGACAGGTGTCGCCCACCTGGGGGAGAGCGTGACCCTCCCCGGTGGGCCTGAGAGCCAGAGCAACAGCTGCAAAACAAAACCCAGACACTGACAAACGCCCACACCCGGCCATGGACTAAAGTCACCACACCCCAAACCCCAAAGTGGAAACACAGCAGCTTTAACAGGCTGCTTTTAAAAATGTGGGGAGTTTAAAAAAATCCACCAACCGAGGTGAGAGCCCATCAGCAAGTCAACAAGTGCAAAGAGTAGCTTAAATCTGCATTTCACAGATGAGGAACGATGGAGAAATAATACAACATGGAACCTGGCTCTCATCTGCAGAAAGCTGAGGGCCGGGTGTGGGTGCTCGATGGGCCCAGTCCCGAGGCGACAGCGGGAACCCCAGGGGAGGGGCCGCTCTCCAAATTTATCTTAAAACCAGGGCCTGATCTTTATCCCTCACGAACAATGTCTACGAAGTTTCAACTTGGCCATTCCCCCTGCCTTTTCCGATCCTTTACCTGAGCACGACGTGGCTTCATTATATCCATTTATACTACAGAGTTTTAAGTCATGTCTGGTTGACTACTGTATATTTACATAGCTAATGTAATTATCACTGATCACGTGATTACTGGAAATGTACATAATTGCCTCATCCAAACATATAATTATAATGTATAGCAACACCATGAATCCCGTTTTTAAGATCTACATTTTGGGGCTATTTAAAGACATTTATTAGAAATAATTGTGGACTGCCTATAGATGGTCTCGACGCTGTTTCGTGGTAAGGTGCTTCGAGTGCTTTAAAAAACAAAACAAGTAGTGATTCTATAATGCATTTTTTTTAAGACAGGTGAAACAAAAAGCACACAAATAAAAGACAAAATGATCCTGGCCTGAGTCTATAGATTATGCTCTTCCCGTGGGGAAGTACAGGTCAGTCCTGCCCTGTGGGCTCTGATGGGTGTGAGCCAGGCAATGAGATCCGCCCCCCACCCCGGTCCTCCCTGCAGGGAGCACACAGCTGGGCCTGGACACCCTCACCACTTCCACCACCTCGACGACCTAGAAGCTCTTAGACAACATCTTTGCTTCTTGAATATTCTGGGACCGTGAATGAACTTTCTCGGGGGAACGGTCCACTGAGACGTACTTTCACAACGGCGAGCTCATCCCACTAAGAAGAGCACAGTGACACTGGGGAAAAAGTCTTCTTCCACCTCACCCCTGCAGCATTTTCTGACTTTTCTCGTCCTCTTGGGGACAAAGATTCCCAGGATTTATAACTACGTGTTTAATAGACACCGGTTTATTAGACAATTTAATAGACAATAGAGGCTGGCCTCTATTTCTCCCACATCCATCCAACCAACCCGCCCATCTTCCTCACCGCCTTTTATTCTCTGTTCTCATAAGAACATCCCAAAGGTAAGGAATGTTCAATTCGACTGTTTATTTAAAAGGAGGTTCATATCATTTCTTTTTTTCCTGCAGAGGAAAGAAGTCCTCTCCTGAATTATGTGATGAAGGGGACTGATCACAGCTCAGCTGATATAATCCTCAGGACCATTTTTCCACACATATAAGACATTCAAGCAAAATGAAGATGAAATATCTACTTTTTTTTCCAAATTACGTTTTCAAAAGCAACAGGAAAGAATGGTGTTTAGTGATTTATTGTACCGTAACACACAATAAGGTGTTGTAACAAAAAGTCATCAGCAAGCCCACTGTGGTGTATTACCGTTCTACAAACCTAGGCGCCAGAAAATGCTTTTCTGGGTTACTTTCGCAGTGATGAGGGATAGCAAGCCCTCTTCTCTGGCCAACAAATACTTGGGGCTAATCAAACCAGCTCTGCCATGATGCAGTTACGTATTAAAACTCTCTGACTGGTGCAATTCATAAATGCAATATTTCAATTATGCCAGCAAACTAAACACAGGGGAAAACCAAGACCTACATTGTACAACAAAGAGGAGAGACTGCAATTTGGTCTGACCAGTCTATCAGCAGACTCTGCTCCACAAAACCGTCACACAACAGCACTCTAGGATTATTTGATATCAGACATCAGGAAAGAGCACAGAACAAATTACAAATATCAAAACAGAAGGATTGCTTTAAGAAAACAATCTGGCTTTTAAGTCAGCTTGAAAGACCATTATTCTAACGGAGTTGGATGGAGTCCCGAAGACTTTGGGTGGCGAGAAGCGAAGCTATCCTCTATACTTTGCTTAATCTCGAGCAGAAACATCCCCTTAGAGGCGCAAAGGTGCAGATAGATTCTGGGCACATGAAGACTGATGGACCGGGTCACAAGGGGACTGCAGTTCAGAAGGAAGAGACCCCAAGGGCTGCTGTGAAAGGTTTCAGGGAGGAAGGGACTGGGCCTTGGGAGGCAGGTAGGGATTCTGGAAGCAGTACTGGCACAGGGGTGATGCTCAGATCCCACCAGACTGGCTCAGCTGGAGAAAAACGGTTCATCCAAGGGGTGGGGGTGGGGGGTAGACCCTGGAGGGCATCAGAAGCCTTGTCTGGCTTGGGACCCAAAGCCAGGGATTTGCATTGGGGTTGGCAGCAGGCGGGAGGGAAGAATTTGAAGGAATGTGTGTTTCTACAGACCCAAGAGTATGAAGAAAAATCTCCTACAAGCCTGGAGCAGAGCAGGGCAGCTTCATGGCTTTAATCGTAAAACAAAAAACAGAGAGAGAGACAGAGAGAGACAGAGAGAGAGAGAGAGAGAGAGAGAGAGAGAGAGAGAGAGAGAGGAGAGAGAGAGAGAGAGGTGGGGGGGTGGATACAGGAAGTCCCTGGGGTGTGGGCGGCGGGAAGGAGAGAATTGTTTGCTGAGCCTGCTGGACTTCCAAGGAGAACATTCAAGAACAGTTAGTTCAGGTTTACAGAACAGAGAGTGCTGAGCATCCAAAGTCAGGGACGGAGGTGTGTGAGGCTTTCAGGAGGAAGAAATAACGGAATCCACGTGCCGATTCAAGGGCAAAAGCCCAAATACAGAACAGCAGACTGCCTGGGCGCAAATCACCAACTGCTCTGTACCTCGCTGGTAGGACCTGGGAAACGGATGTCCTGACCACCTGTCCTGACCATTAACGGCACTAAACCAGCTTATAAATACAAGGAGCACCAATGAAGCATCTTGGAACAGCTGTTATACTTCATGGGACACCAAGTGACTGTTTGGGATCATGGATTGTAAATTACACTTGAGTAACTTTGGATTGTAAATTACACTTGAGTAACTTCATGTCATGCGTGTATCTTGATAGTGGCTATTGAGAAATTAAAGATAAAACAAACCACTGCAACTGTCTCAGGAACACCGTTCATGGATAAAGGAGATGCTGGAATTTGTTATAAAAAATACGCTGGGGACTGGTAAACCATGCCTGGGAGAGAGGGTGCGAAAGAACCGCCAATGGTTTTGCTGTCACCGACCACCCTGGCCAAGGAGAGGAAAGGCCCCTGGTGCTTCAATCCCATTCTTGTCTCAGATGTGCTACCTCTAGATAAATACTGGGGTTGGGGTTGGGGGTGGGGGGTAGAATTGGCCCCATAGACATTCCTGATACTAACCTTGGAAAGTTGATCCACTAGGGCTTTCTGGACTGGGGACTCAGTACCAAAAATGAAGCACCTTTCCAGAGGAGGGCAGAAGTACAATTTAAAAACCCCCAAACAATCAGGGGAACCCAGATTGTGGGACATTGTACAAACCTATTGGCTTGGGCTCTTCAATGATGTCAATGCTTCTGAAAGTCAAAAGGACCAGGGAATTATTTTAGACTAAGGAGACCAAAGAGACATGACAACTAAATGCCACCTATGTCCCTTGATAGGTTGCTGCACACAGGCAAACAAACCAGCTAAAACAGACGTGTGGGGGAGATGTGCATGTACCATCTATGTTAGATAATGCTGTGATGAGGTCCAGTTTCCTGGGGGTGATGATGGTGGTGTGTTTATGCAGGAAAGGAGCCTCTAATACATGCCATAGGTACTTAGGGATAAACTGCTGCACTACACATTTCTCTCAGATGGTTCTGGGAAAGTCCATCCATCCATCCTCCATCCATTCATACACACGTATCTCTATAAGAAGAAAGCAAGCGATAACAAATGTTATCAACTGGTAAATACAGCTGATGGGTATACCAGTGTCCGTTGTACTATTCTATCAGTCTTTCTGTAGGTTTGAAAATTTTTTTAATATTTAAAAAAAAACAAAATCCTTGAATCCCAAACCCCTTACACTGCAGCAGAATCCCAGGGATGTATGTGGAGGGACAGTCAGTGCTCCTAAATTCTTTTAGGTCGGAGCTGTTGCAGGGCAGACAGTCACACAGTAGAACACGCCTTTAATGCCTCCACACCGCTAGCTTGAGCCACATCTACAAACAGTTCCATATGGACGGCTCCTGGGAGATGCTTTCCTGGGCCTGAGTGAACTGGCCAACTGGTGTGCCAGCATTTATTCGGGGGTCGGGCTGCTGAGCCCACCCCGCCCAGCAGCTCCCCTCCTGAGAGAAACCCTGCAGTGAGGTCACGGGAAACCACGCCAAGCCAAACCCAGCCGACAGCACGGACACCAGCCGGCTAGGAGCACTTCACGCCAAGCCCAGGTCCACTGGCGCTGGATTTCTAACCACTCCCTAACGAGGAGAGGACGGTGCTCAATCCACATCTCAGAGTTTTGTCCCCGGGTTTCCACTAGATTTTAATCCTGTTTATTTTTCCTTTCATGAATAAAAAACGTTCAGACATTTTTCAAAGATACCAGGGATGTGAACAGATCATGAGGGGCTATGCTGGGCTTCTATGGAATATCTCAGAATTTGTGCTGGTAAATCTTTTAATTCAAAACAGATAAAGTCCAGAAACTTCGGCAAGTTAAAAAAAAAAAAAAAAAAAAAAAAAGATGGTCCTAATATGCAGTGTCTTTCTTGTGCAAAATGATCTTGGGACAAAATGGACCTCAGGGCCTGCTTCTCCCAACTTCTGTTCTAGCCCCACCCCTGCCCTGGAAGCGGGCCTCAGCCTACTTGAAGGTCAGGCCTACTGACCACGCCAAGGACACCACCAAGGACACTGGCAGAGCGTGTGGGACGGTGGGAAGTGCTGGGGGTGGGGTGTGGGTCGCAGCCTGGCTAGGAGACCAGCTGCAGGATTCCAGGGCGGGTCTACGCGTCTTTGGTGAAAAACCGCCAATCACGCTGGCTCTTACCTTCACAAATTCTGTCCAATCGCTGTCGCTTGACTTTGTGCTTATCCACAAGGGCCATTCTTTATCGAACTTTGCACCTCTCTGATTCAAAAGGCAAAGCGGTCCTCTAAGAACTTAGGGGCCCTCGCAGGAGTCTGCGGGCATTACGCCACTACGCGCCCTGAAACAAGGAGAAAAGAAGCCTTACTCTCTGGACACCCTGGGGGCAAGGATGACAGGTCATTCGGGCGTGGCTGCCACTTGCTACAAGGGGACCTGCCCTTGGGCGCTTGCTGTCCTCCTCAAATGCTGGAGATGGATTTGCTCCAAGTCCATGGGACAGTCTCCCACCTCTGGGGGAAGCACACGAACACGCACAACTGTCTTTGGTTCCTGAACGTGGTAAATGGCAGCATCTGGATCTCTTGCTTTTGACTTCGGGGCTGTAAACACCAATTACTGACCAGCCTGCGTCATAATACTTTGTACTCGAATGCCAGAGACCAAGCTATAGCCAGTGGGGTTGGTCCTGTACTTCTGTGAACCGCAGAGGGGCGGAGTCACAGATCAACCCACACCACCTAGGAACACATCCCAGGGGCCTCTGGACCGAGATGCAGACACCCAGCTGCCACTACTCTCTCAAGGCCTTCTGCCAGGAGGTTCACAAAACCTTTCAAAACTGCCCTTTGGCCACCGCTCAGCACCACACAAGCCCCTTGCCCCACCGCCTGAGAACAGGGCAGGAAGGCATGCACCACCTAACCAAGGTTTGACCAGTGCCACCTTCCGGAGCCTTCCTTGCATCCAGAGGGAGCCACAGCTGGCATCGGCTGCCCCACACCCGTGGTGTCTCAGGCAGAGGAGGAAGGGTCTCCCATTGGGGCTGGGGTATTTGGGCCTCTCTAGAGGGAAATCCACATGCCACGCCGCCTGAGGAATGGGGAGCCCAATTCGCAGAGAAAGTCGGGGCTGCGCGTTTGGGAGACCCTGACCTTCATTTCCCGCTCAGCCAATGTACCAGTTGAGGCCACAAATCATCACCTGTAACCCCCAAAAGTCCCACAGCTTTTGACTCATTACTGCAGTTATTCTGACAACAACTACTACCACACACACACACACACACACACACACAGTTGTCCTCAGTTACCCAGCAAATGAGGAGGAGGTTAGGAGACAAACGAGAGGCTCCAGGGTTAATAATGAGGATTATTATGTATGATCATCAGTTACGCAAAACGCTGGGAGTTACTTTCTCAAAGGTCGGAATGCAGGTCTCACTATGAAAAGGCAGGCGACTTCCCGGAAGTTAAAGACTAATTTCTCAGCAATGAGGCTGAAAAGATTTATGGCAATAATTATGTGATTTTTAAAAAAAGAGCTAGGGAAAAAGAAAAAGCACAATTTCTACTCACAGAAATAATTAATGCGACATCCAAGAGACACCAAACCCTTTCCAAACCTGGGACGTTCCCCACACCTGGAATGACCCTCTTAGACAAGCGAGGAGATGAAGCCGTCCTGAAGCAAGCCAGAGCGGCACCGGGTTGATGGGGCAGGCAGATTTCTAAAATTCTGGTTTCACTTTTGCTGGGCTGTATGAAAGGTAATCATGCAAAGGGGGGAAGGTGGTTTCTCACTGGTCAACTTGAGACAGACAGACAGAGGAGCAGGACCTCTGATCCAAGGGTTTCTGTCCAAGAGAGACCCTCAGAGGCTGGCTGGCAAATTTGATTTGCTCGGGTCCCGGGCTCTGATCGGCGGACGGCCCCTCCTTGGCTCTGGTGTGGAGACACACCCCGTGTTAGCCGCCACATCCAGGGTGAGAGAATTGATTAGTTAATATTTGTGAAGTGCCTTGGAGACGAGAAATGACAGCATTATCATCTGAGGGGAGACGGGCTTCACACCCTCCTCCTCCAGTTCCCCGAGCGAGGAGGCATAATCATTCTTTTTGCTTTCCTTTGAATTTTAATTTGTATAATTAGATGGCTTCCTGAAAAATTGATAAGTAGAATCTCGATTATGCAATCAAAGGAAAGATCAGGCATCAGCTTACACAAATTGTCTGCGTCCTTTTAAAAAAAAAAAAGGCAACTGACTTGTGTGGCTTTGGGGGGTGGGGTGGGGGTCTCTCTGTGGCTGGCCCTTCCACGGGGTCCCCTCCAGCTGCGGCACCCACCCCTGTCTCAGACTGGACATGCTGACAGCATCCAGAGTCGTGAGGCCACCGGGCGAGTCTGGTCTGGACTTTACAGCAGTGACCACGGACTAATTCACGTAGTCTCAAACCCCTCCCCTCAATCGATCCCTCCCCCCTCCAATATTTCTTTTTAAGCAAGAATGTATGACATTCTTGCTTAAAAAGAAAGCAAGAATGTGTCAATGTATGTGACGTTTTCCTCCTTGGTCCTCTGAAGGAGCGAGCTATTTACCAGGACTTTAATTAACATGACCCTCTTCCTTAAGGACAGGGACAGGCCCTCCTCAGAGCCGAGCTGTGAGCAGCGTCCCTAGCTGGTGTCCACGCCGAGAATGCCAGCACCCTGCTAGCCACGCTGGCCCTGGGAGCCCTCGGCGGGGCCCCCCAACGGAAGCCCACCTCTGCCTTTACTTTACACCAGTCTCCACTCATAAATCACGAACTTTTGCCACTGCAGTTATCACTACTATCATCCACTGACACTATCTGGTCAATGTTCAACCACAATAGATAAAGGTCCACATAGGGAAGAAAGACCAGAGGGGGACGTATTACACGGTCTCACTTTGACTGAAATTGTAAACCTCCACACCGTATTTGTGGGTGACAAGAGAGTTCTAGAACCTGCTTGCAGAACGACCGTGCCTTGGCAGGCTCCATGTCTGTACGATGCAGACGACGTTGCTTTACGTTCCAAAGCGGCTGTGAGGCTCAGGTCAGAACACGCAGGAGAACATCTGGTGCCCAACAGCAGGCCTCTAAGCACCCCTCGTGCCTTCCTCCGGCGAGAGGCCCCCCGGATGCGGGCGCCAGTCAGAGAGGAGCATCCCTCCTGCTGAGGCTGGAGGTAAACCTCGGGGGAAATTCAGGAAAGGTCAAAAGGCAATTCAGGACAGGTACATGTAAAAGTATGAGATTAGATCACTCCCTAACACCATACACAAAAATAAGCTCAAAATGGATTAAAGACCTAAATGTAAGGCCAGAAACTATCAAACTCTTAGAAGAAAACATAGGAAGAACACTCTATGACATAAATCACAGCAAGATCCTTTCTGACCCACCTCCTAGAGTAATGGAAATAAAAACAAAAATAAACAAATGGGACCTAATGAAACTTCAAAGCTTTTGCACAGCAAAGGAAACCATAACCAAGACCAAAAGACAACCCTCAGAATGGGAGAAAACATTTGCAAATGAAGCAACTGACAAAGGATTAATCTCCAAAATATACAAGCAGCTCATGCAGCTCAATAACAAAAAAACAAACAACCCCATCCAAAAATGGGCAGAAGACCTAAATAGACATTTCTCCAAAGAAGATATACAGAATGCCAACAAACACATGAAAGAATGCTCAACATCATTAATCATTAGAGAAATGCAAATCAAAACTACAATGAGATATCATCTCACACCAGTCAGAATGGCCATCATCAAAAAATCTAGAAACAATAAATGCTGGAGAGGTGTGGAGAAAAGGGGACACTCTTGCACTGCTGGTGGGAATGTGAATTGGTTCAGCCACTGTGGAGAACAGTATGGAGGTTCCTTAAAAACTACAAATAGAATTACCATATGACCCAGCATCCCACTACTTGGCATATACCCTGAGAAAACCAAAATTCAAAAAGAGTCATGTACCAAAATGTTCATTGCAGCTCTATTTACAATAGCCAGGACATGGAAACAACCTAAGCGCCCATCATCGGATGAATGGATAAAGAAGATGTGGCACATATACACAATGGAAT